>NW_024870846.1:7237500-7652500 GCF_019054845.1 Dipodomys spectabilis
AAGGAACCCATTGATGTTTCTTCATCTCAATCAGAAGCCCGGATGGATATGTTTGTGAGATATATAGCGTGTTCGTTTTCTGAAACAGGAACAGGACAGCTGTCTCCAGGGGAGTGCAGTTATTTTCCAAAGTGCCTGCATTGTAGCATCCTGCCTGCTTTTCTGCAGGGCTGCATGTTGGCCTGCCTTTCCGCTCCATCCGTAACTGATGAGTTTTTCTTGAGAATATCTTAGTGTCAAATAATTGATTGTTTGGTAGCCAGGAAGTTGGTGGATGACAGATGTAGAATAGCAATACTTCATCGTGATGGGAGAGGAAGGGAAAATTATCTAAATGAATCCTCCTTATATTAAAAAAATACAGAAATACTGCTTAGAGGAAATGGTCCCTTCGTAATGAAGCGGCTTCTTAATTATCAAAAAAGGTAAGGTTGTTTAGCCTGCTTCATTAACAGGCCCCTAATTATCTGTAAACCTGATGGATTTGTGACAGGCGTAACGATTAATGCCGACAAATTCAGTGAGCTGTCAAGTTTGCAGCCCGCTTGATGTGATCACGTTGATATTATACAGTCCCCATAGCCTGTAGCCGAGTATTAACTCAATTTGCGGGTGCAGGTGACAAATGGACTTTGCTACCTGACTAATCATGTCACAGAGACAATGCTGCTTAATGACCTCCGTAAGCCTGCTTTGAACTGTGCAATAAAGCCACGCCGGAAGACCAGCCACTCAGCTCTCCTGCATGTCTGTTTCCTTCTTTCCCTTCCACAGACCCTAATTGTTACACTTCCTAGGAGTTGGGCAGGGTGTTTTGAGTGGAAGGGAGGACAGCGTATGGCTGAACAAATCTGAAATAGAAAGTGTTCCCTCAGTGTTTCCAGGGTGCGTGGGATGGTCCCAGAGTGTGCACAGCACAGCCTCCCCATGACCCGGTCATCCTGTCCGCATGTCCACCCTCATGGGACCATCTGTCTGTCCCAGTGGATCACACCTCTGAAGGCCAGCGAGCTTGGCTGGGAAGATGGTAATGGAGTCTGGTTAGCGAGGGTAGGCCTCCGATTTCTTACCCTGACTCAAAAGAAGTCAGAGGAAACATTGAGGAAACCTTAGCAGATCCTTAGATTTTTGTGGAGCTGCAGAAATGGATTTTTAGTTCCGTCATACCAGTCACAGCGTTCAGAGGCTAACAGGGAGGGAACATGCTAGAACCTAAAATGGCACCTTTGTCTTTTGTGAATGCTAACTGATGACCTCTAACTGCCTGAGCATCTCTAAGTACCAAATCGTGTGGACTTCAAGCGGTAGGGAGATGTGAGAGGTAAACTTCCCTTATAAATAAGGCTCCCAGGAATATTCCAGATACAAACATGTTGTATCTGGATAAACAATTTGTCTTGGTGGCGTATGTCTGATGGATGCACTCTTACCCTGCACACACAGGTTGCCGTCCCCAGGGACGGGCGGTAGCGTGTATTTACATGTGTTCCTTTGTTAGTATTCTGTCAGCTACTTAAGACCATCCTGTACTGCTGGGGAGGGGAGGGGGTGGAGAAGAGAGGGATTGATAAGAGAGAGAGAGTATGTGTGTACAGGAGAGGGTGTTTGGTCAGATCTATTAATTCACTAAGAGATTTAGGCACCACCTGCATATGCTTTCTGAATATTTAAGTTTAATTTTGTTAATTATTATTTATTCATACAGGGTATGAAAATAGTAAGAGATAGTTTTGAATGAAGACCAAAATATCTTTTTTTTAATTGTAGGCATGTCTTATTTTCTACTCACTGCATCTCTTTAGCATAACTGTTAGCAAACAATGGATAATTTTCTTTCATTGCTTATTATGTTAATATTATGATAATGTATTTAAAAACATCTAGTTGTGTAGTATACTTCGAAATTACTCTTAAAAGAATGATGGTACTCTTGTTTCCTGTTGAGGTACTGCTGATGTTTACAGTGTAGGGATTTGTGATGAGCTGTTCTAGGCCAAATGGAATGGAACTGGATTTGGTAGAAAGTTGGAGATTTTCTGTAATGTGTTAGGAAGTGCCGGCCATTTCAGAAAGGTTGTGTAGTAAATACAGAATTCAGAGCTGAGACTTCTGTGGTCAGACTGTTTTCCCCCTGAGACGTGTCATTCCTTTGGTCACGATTTTTTGGAAATAGTTCTGCTGTGTTCTGGCCACTGAGCAATGGCACATGCTGCTCATCTTGTTTGCTGGTTCTGTGGATGCTTTTCCAAGCATGCTGGCACTGGAGATGAACTGAGGCCTGTGTTTGGGGTCTGGGCAGGAGGTCAGGGGAGTGGAGGTCCGGGTTGCCTCTGGAGATGTTGGGTTCTCCAGCATGGGTCCCCACTTGTACTCAGCCAGGGCCTGTCCAGCTCAGCCGCTGGCCACACTCCACATGGACGAGGCGGAGGGCAGGGGTTAACCACGTTCTCTGCTGGCTAAGCGTGTAGGAAATGCTCTCACAGAAAGTTCCTGATCAGTGGTGCCTGCCTTGAAGGTGCACTCCAGCTGTTGGGGGAGATCCTAGGTGGGGGCTTCTGGAACCCAGCGCCTGGACCATCTGGGCCTGGAGCATGGAACGCAGGCCTTACCACTGGGATCTTTGGGTCTTAGGACCGATGAACAAGGTCAATAATAGAATATAACATCTCAGGGAACAGATAATCATTGATCGTGAGAATTTGAATTGGCCAAAAAACACCTGCGAAGGCATTTCCTCATAGGAAAACAACGTACACGGCATGAGATTCTGAATTGAATTATTCAAAAGTAGTTTTTCTCTCTTCTCTCTCCCTCCAGGTTTTTTTTTTTTTTAATTTTCTGTTTCTCATTTTAATAGAGACTATGGTTCCTTTGTCATCACAGTTTTCTTACTGGGCATAAAGGAAATAAAGACTGGGCTTTGGAGGTATAAAGCAGTTGTAAGTGATATATTCTTGATTATCCTTAAAAAACTTTTTCTTTTGTTTTTGTTGGGTTTTTGAGAAAGGCAGCTCAGTGCAATTGCGCTTGTGTTGGACTCTGGGTTCTCTCTCTCTCTCCCTCTGTCTCTCTCTCTCTCCCTCTCTCGCTCTTTCCCTTTTCTTTCCCCTCTCTCTCCCTCTAGACCACAACTTTAATAATGCAAGACTTTTGAGCTTTATGCAAAGCATTCCGTGCAATAGGTTTCTACCTGTGTTCAGTGTCAGGACGTGGCCCGCCTTTTGGTGCCAAGACCGACTGGGGCAGAGGGAAAGCTCTCAAGGGGCAGCGAGCGGCCAGAGAAGACAGAATAAGAACATTTCTATCTCATGAAGGGGATGGATATTTGGTTGCTTGTGGTAAACAAAAACAAAAACACAAGAAAACAAACCCCAAACCCAAATATGAAAATGTAAAACCAGGCAGGAAACTGAGCTGTGTTCTTCTGAGTTTGAGGTGTGTGTCCCCCTCCTTCTCCACCCTTACCCCACCCTTTCATTTTTGAAATGAAACCCTAATACCTTGACTTTATATATAGAATGGACAAAGATTGTTGAATCATAGACAGGGTGGATATTAGGAAGGGATTAACTGCTACCAAAACCCAGGTTTCAAACAAAAGCCAGGACAATTTACGTAGATTAGAGCAAAGAAAAAAAATATGTGCCTAGGAAGGGCATTAAAGCTGACAGATGAACAGGGCGAGGGGCAGATTCTCCTGTAGCAGCTGCGACTGCACCATTATCTTGACAGGTGTCAATTAAGAATTACTGCCGGCTGGAGTCGTTTTTCCAGCCCAGCTGTCTGCGTGTGAAAGAAATAACACTTTACCCTTGTCACTTTGTTAGTTCTTAGCTATAGCCTCAAAATGAGTGTTGGTGTGCTAATCGATAACTAGTGTATTAGCAATTTTGCACATTGATTTATGAAGGGAGCCGCTCCTCCCGTGCGGTTATTAGCTGCTGATTAAATGTGCCTGGGCCCAGCTCAGGGTGGATATATGTTCCCTGAGAGGCCAGGTCTAGAACAATCTTCTACGAGACTATGGTTCAAAACACTTTCATCATTGTAAGTCGTTAACTAGACAAGCCCCACTTAGCCAGGGGCAGAAGCTGCACCTGTCCACGCGGGCGGCTGGGTGGGTGTCCCTGCCTGGCATTCTGCACCCATGCGGTCCTCTTATCGTTTTCCTGGTTCCTCTTGCACAAGCCCATAAACACGTAGATGGTAAATTACTCCAGGACAAGGCTCAAGTTCACAATGGACAAAGAACGGAAAGCATTTTATTGGAAGTTTCTTGGGAATGAGGTGGAGCCTCCCACAGCCCCCTGACCCCAGAGAAGCTAGTCAGAGCCCTTCACTGGGGAAGCCGTTTCCTGGCTGACGGAAACAGGATCTGTATTCATTTATTTTTTTCAAGTCAGGAATAACATAGATGACAACAATAAAACAGATCATGGCCTCAAATATTTAAAAAGGAAGATAGCTAAAGACAACATTGATTTGTGACTGAGGGTTGAGAAATATGTGAACGATACTTTGGGAGAGAGGTGGTTGAAATATTTTTTAAATGATACAATATTTTAGTATTGATTACATGGAGCAGGAGGCTGCTGACAGAAAGGAATACCAAAGGAAAGAATTTGACCCGAGAGGGCAGAGTTGGCAAAATGTAAATATCACATGCTTGACATATTTAATAGAAAGGTGTGGTTGGGCAGAGCAGGAACACGTAATTTTTAAAGTTTTTATCAATAGAGTTGATAGAGGATGCCCTTACCAACAGAATAAAGTAACCAGTGTATTTTTCACCCAGGAAGGTATTTATTTATTAAGTTGATAACGTTTTGAAAAGCAATGAATATAATTTTTGGGACAACAGTTTGCCGGGGCGATAACATTCCCTGAATTGTGCACAGCCCAGGCCGATCATTTGTCCTTGAGACACCAAAGCTCTGTCGCTATGACATCGGTTGGCGGAGAGAAAGGTTAACGTGGGCCTGGCGCGGGGCTCCCGTGCTGTAGAATAATCGTTGTCTTCACCGTAAACTCACTGCTTTTTGATATAGCCTTGGATTTGTTTTAAGCCATCAACTCTGTCTTGGGGATGGTTGATTTGGTTTTTTTCTTTTTCTTTTCTTTTTTTTTTTTTTGAAGACAACACCACTAGCAGCATTCAAGGCTGCACAGGCCTTTCTGATCACAGCGATGTGTGATACACGCTCATTGCCAGCAGTGTTTCAATGATGAGATGAATCATGGGGTCCTTCTCTGCCAACAGCAGGCAGGGCATGTGTGCCTCTTGTGGACTGGCTGGGAGGTAGATTGGTGCTGAATCCACAGGGCCAAGGTGTGTAGAGTGGGCCTGGCTCATTTACCTGTGGGCCCACCGTCTCCCTGCGGAGTTTGCTGTGATAGCACACTGTCTGCTTGTTTGTGTAACGCGTCCGAAGTGATAAACCTCAGCACTGTTAGGAGTGGGGGAGGGTAATTATTATTTTTAATGGCAAACTGTACAGAGTTCTGTACAGGGCTTGGGTGCTCTCCCTTAGCTCTTAGCTTTTTCACTCAAGGCTGGTGCTGTACCACTTGAGCCATACCTCCACATCCAGATTTTTGGTGGTTTATGGGAGGTGAGAGTCTCATAGACTTTTCCTGCCCTGGCTGGCTTTGAACCATGGTCCTCAAATCTCAGCCTCCTGAGTAGCTAGGATTACAGGCGTGAGCCATCGGTGCCCGGCTGAGTTTTGGTTCCTTTGAAAATCTAGTTGTGAATATTTACTACCAGGGTAGCCTTTAGAAGCATGGAAATTGGTGCCTGCTTGTAGGCAGGTCCTTCTGCGTTTAGAACACAGTGCTGTGGGTATGGCTAAAGTCACAGCAGACAGTGACTTAAAAAGATTATTTTTGTGTGTGTGCCAATTTTCTCAGCAGACATAGAAAATAGTGAATTGCACACGGATAAGTGACCTGAATCAACCCTCTTTTCCATTTGAAATTCACCGGAGAAATCTGTGTTAAATTTATGGACTTGGGGAAGCCCAGCAGCGGTGCGTGTTGAGAACTGGAGTAAACAGGCCTCCAGTTACCATTTTTAACGGTTCCTGACGGGCAAGGAAAGAGGGTGGCTTACTGCAGGGGTCTGCGGGCTGTCCTCTGGTGCTGTACTTGATCTATGAAATCACCTGCTCAGCTTGTCTGCATTGGATTCCTGTTTTAATTACGAAATTGTTTATAGATTCCATTGTTCCACCGTGAAATAAAAGTAAAACGTTAAGGTGGCATCACAACTTTGATGCTCTTTTCACGACATATTTCCTAGCAAGGCCTATTTAGCCATACCGCCTGCTTAACCGTTTCCTGCCTCCAGCCTCTCGTTGCTGGGCTTGGCTTTTGTTTCTTTCTACGGTGCTGCTGCTGCTGCAGTACTCGGCAGTTTTCTTAGATGATAGACACCCCCCCCTATGCCACATTCATTGTGTCTTTCTGAAATTTTGTGCCAACATGGGCAAGGGGTTTGTCTTTTGTTTTGAAAGGGCGAAAAAAAATCAAGACTCAGTTACTCTGTGATGAATTTTTTTTTTTTTTTTTTTTACCATTTTTATTTTCTCTGTGAAAATATACTACACGGTTTCTTTCCTCTTGTGATTTCTCCAGCACATTCTACAGGGAGAGGACCAACAGAACCCCAGCACGCTCCCTCCTGGTCACAGGGCTGCGGCCTGGCCTGGCCTGCACTTCAGTTCCTAGCCAGGCCAGCGGTATACCTGCTGCTTGGCCAGTCTGATGTGCCTTTCCAAATTTGCAATAGAGGTATGTCTGCCCCCCACCCCCATTTGCCAATTGCAATTTCCAAAGGTGTGTGTGCAGCTCGTTTCTGGAGAAAATTAGTATATGGTAAATATAGGTCAAGTGCTTACATGCTTATGAATTCCACTCCAAAGCCGGCCCCAAGGCGTGGGCAGAGAGAGGCAGTGATAGGCAGAGACTAGACTGAGTTTTAGAAAATTTGGTTGTAAAAAATATCCTGAGTTTTTAGTGCAAAGTAAAGTGCATCTTCAGCAAGATCATATGATGAAATAAATTAAATCAGCAGTGAAGGTCAGTACACACTCCGACTTGGGAATGTGAACTTTTCAGAAACCTGTATTTATTACATTTTACTATTTTTAAAAGCCAGCTGCAAGATTCATAGCAAGAAATGGTAGGACATACGAATGAACGCTGCACGGAAGTGAAGGCTCTTTTCAGAGTGGTTGATATGCCCTATTGAGAGTCAGCGCTGTGCCTGTGTCATTGTTACAGCTCAGCTTTAAAATATATGGATTTAAAACGCAAGTATTGTGACTAATATTTATTTCAAGTACAGAATGTGTCACAGCAGTGGGGCATCCTATTATTAATGCAGTAAACTGTGTAATACTCTGTAAGAGCCTGCCCTGCTTCAGTTCTTAGCTACATGAAAATAACAGTAAAACATGTCTGCTTTTCCTGCCATGCTTTATTGTAACCTGGGAAGGTACTGGCATCGAGAAAATCCAAATATGGGCAAATAATATGACCGTAAACAATACCTTAGCACTTCTGTGCCAGGTATAAATCTCTTTTAACTACCCCCCAAACTTTGAGAATATGTGTGTATACCTACCCACCTACATACATACACACACACATATATGTACATATATTACAGAAAATTTTAAATTGAGGGAATCTGCTACAAAGTAATGGGAAGTAAGTAGTCCAATAAATATTCTATACCCGCAGGAAGTGACGGGCATTGGGAGGACTCGGCGCTTTGTATAGGAAACACCTACAGAATCCGTGAAATGGTCCCCTGGTGGCGTGGAGGATGGGCGCAAGCTGAGATCTGCATTCCTGTCACTGGTGTCTGAAGGGAGGGGGAGCTATGGCTGGCATGCTGGGCCTCTCCTTGGCAGGAGAAAAGTTTCCTTACCTTTTTTTCCCCCTAGCAGATATTGAATTCGTATTATTTGTCAACTTGATATTCATAATTTCTATTGAAAGAAAGAGAAAGGAAGGGCAGAGTATCTCACACCTCGGTCGCAGAGGTGGTGTCAGACCCGGCTCATCATTTGCCCTCGCTTTTCATGACCTGGGACATCAGTGTGTGCTTCCAAGGATCACAGGGGCAGACACAGCGGAGGTACTCACCATGATCTGCTCCCTCCTCTCTTCCCCTTCTGAACTGTCCTGTATGGAGCTCCAGAAAGCTGGGTCAAGGGCCACATGCTGGCCTAGGGCTGGGCCAGGACTCGGCTGCTCAGCGTCCGTTCGGTGACCCTCACCCTGTGAGGTGGGGGTGGGGGCTTGTGTCCCTCCTTCCTTTTGGTTCCTTCAGCTTGAGATGTGGACTGTCTGCTGGGAGCAGGCTGTGTCTAAAGGCCATTTTCAGAAACTACTCTTCTTCCTCCCCTGTTTTCAGAGAGGCATGTTTGAATCCAGTGGGTGCCTTCGTATCTTGTAACCAAACCCCATGGTTGCCCCGCAGTTTGCCGGGAGAAGGATCTTGTGGTGTTGGGCTAAATGTCTGGGAGTAACTGGCTGAAGGCATTAGTCTGTGGAGTCTGGTTTATTCTCCAAGGGGTTCTGCAAATTAATCACCCTGTGTGCTAAATTTGTTTATAGCATGTTTGGAATGGAGAGTCCCACATGGGAGGCATTCTCTCCATTTGTTGTGTGGAGCACCTGCTCGGGGCGTGATGTAGCCGACCTCCACACCTCCCAGGCCTGTGGTACCTGAGTGCTCAGCCAGGGCTGAGGTGCGTGGAGGACAGCGATTGGCAGGGTCAGCCCCGCTCGACCATCCCCCAGTACCTCAGCGGGGGTGGATGTGGAGGAGGGACTAGGGTTTCATGAACAGCATAGATGTGTGTATATATGTATGCGTGTACATATATGGAAACATTTCATTTGTTTCTATGGCTATTGTTTCTTAAAAATAGTTTAGTAGTTTAATACGAAAGATGGGTTTTTATGTGCTCATGTAGGGAAGATTTTGGTTTTTTTTGGTTTCACACATGTTGGGTTTAATGGGCAATAATTACACCTTTGTGTTTTGGTGTCGGGCTGGTTATGAGGCCTAATTCTGCAGGCTTCTCCTGGCTGCTGGTCCATGGGATTGTAGAGGAAAAGGAGCCACAGGCCAGGGTCCCCTTCTGTTTATTTTATTTTATTTTTTTAAGTCAAGTGAGCACTTAAGGGACCTTTTGGTTACACACACACACACACACACACACACACGCACACACACACACACACACAGGGTCCCCTTCTGTTTTTTTAATTTTATTTTTTTAAGTCAAGTAAGCACTTAAGGGACCTTTTGGTTACACACACACACACACACACACACACACACACACACACACACACACGCGTGCACACACACGCGCGCATGTGCGTGCACACACACACACACACACACACACACACACACACACACACACACACGCTTTCCTGCCCTTCTCCTGCAGACCCTTGAATCGAATATACATATGGTGTTGTGGCTGAGTCTTTTTTAAAGAAAGGCGGATTCCTTTCAAGAAAAAAATTGTCTGACTCCCCCCTCCTCGCCGGGTTCTCTTTCTAGGCGCCTTTTCCCACCTCCTCACCCCAGTTTGAGGCTTGCAGGCCCGACCGTCTGTAGCACTGCCCTGTATGTGCAGGGAAGGCAGTAAAAATGAGCAGTAATCAATCTTTCCGAGAGAAGCAATGGGCATTAGAAGGCCACTATCCTGTGACTAAGCACACCCCTTTTATGGAGTGTTGGTACTAATAAAGGACAGCTTATTACTGAGGCAGAGACCAAAGCCTGGATGAGGTCAACCATGACTGACAGTCATCAGTCATTCTTAATGATACTTTTTCCCGTGCTTTCTAAGGGATTCTGAGCAGAGTGCAAATCATTCGAGGTCATTCATAGTTCATGTACCCACAGATGGCAAAGGTTTTGAAAGACTTCGGTTTAAACTTGTTAAAAAAAAGATACTCACTTTTTTTTTAAAGGAAGGAAAATACCTCCTCTCCACCTCCACCCTTACAAAAACAACAACATAGATTTTTCTTATTGGAACGTTTTCATGTTCTTTCAACCTAATAGATGTTTTATACACTACGGTGCTTGTGCATTATTAAAAGAGACATAAATTTATGTTTTATGACGTCTGTCTTCTTTAATTATTACCTTTGATGTCTATTGGTGACTAAAGAGAGCTTAACAGGATTTCTTTCTCTTCTTAAATTTCGCGTGGTGAAACCCAGCTAGTCCCTGACAGATGTCTGCTCCCTTCCTCACCTTCAGGATTATTTTATAAATCCCTTTCTGATGAGCGGAAGTGTCGAATCAAGGACAGGCCATAAAGTAAAAGTATAAACCTTTTAAAGAGAGACCTTGGTAATATATAAACATTCTGCACACTATCTGAATTTTTTATGGACTGAAGAAAAATTATATTTCAGCTGGAGGAAGGGAGAAGTTTAAACATCAGCTCATGGTTTAGTGCATGATTTTTTTCCCCCTCATGCTCTTACTTGGAGCCATCTAAGAAGTCATTGTCTTTAGTGGGTATTTTAGACAGCTTGACTGGTTTTGGAGCCTGGCTGTACAATTATCGTGTTTATCTTAAGAAGTTTGATTTTGCATCTATTTGTGTGGGCAGCATGGTATAATGGAAGATAATGTCTTTGCTCAATCACTAATTTTTCTTCCTTTCTCAAGCCCCAGTTTCTTTATCTGTAATAGAATATCACTGGAGGACTCTAAAAAGGTTACAATTGTATAACTCTGCAGTTCATTGAACCATCTGCTGCCACTGGAAGAAGTTGCGACAGATGCCTGTCTTCCTTCCTTCCTTCCTTCCTTCCTCCCTTCCTTCCTTCCTTCCTTCCTTCTTTCCTTCCTTCCTTCCTTCTTTCCTTCCTTCCTTTCTCCCTTCCTTCCTCCCTTTCTCCCCTCCTTTATAGAAGCAGGTTATGTTTGGAGAATTTGCTTTTGATGTAATTTTAGTATATTTTACTTATATGTAAAATTGGGAGTAAATGGAAATAGGTAGCATCACCCTCTGTTTTCCTGTCAGGCATAAGGAAGTATGTCTGTGCACATGAGACCCGTATGTTGTGGGGGCTGAAGGCCCAGCAGGCACTGACCTGGGAGCTGGCAGCGCACAGGCCGTGGCACTGCTGCCCGGTGCACGCGTCGTCTTCGCTCTGAAAGAGCAGACTGGAAGCATGCCGACAGTGCTATTACACATTTTGAATTTAGCAAGCATTTCTTGAGACCTGCTTGTAGGAATGAAGGTGATGCACCTTCTAGCAGTTGTTTCTGTGGGTGTGTGTGTTGCACACTAAAGCTGCCCTCCCCTGACCGCAGGTTGGCCCATGTTTTGTGTTCTTGCCTCTCACCCTCTGCATGTCATGTGGACAGTCAGAAGTTACCTGTTACCTCGACAGGTCTCCTAGCTTCTGCTGCTGTGGGAGTAGTCATCTCAGCTCTGAGCCTGGCAGTGAGACCCCCTCCCCTGTCCAGCCAGGCCGAGGGGCTGGTGAGCTTGCCTTTCTCGGTGCCATGGCATGCATGTAAAATGCACTGGTGGTGCATTTTACTTAATGTTTATTATGTTTTTATTACTTGAAAGGTCCTTGTTACAAAGAAAGGTGGCATCTTGAGGTCGTACTTTCTGGGTTCTTCTTGCTGATTTTTATTTATTTTTTTCTGAGTCCCTGGATTGTTTCCATCCACCTGAGAATCACATGGCTCAGTAACAGGTTTGGAGCGGCTTATGTTTTTATCTCTGAATATGTCACAGCCAGGTCCATTTGGTAATGTATGAGGCTTATTTTATAATCTGTGCTAAACAATCCATTGGGGAATAAGTTCTTTCTTTAGGAGAATTCCCCTAGCAGGAATCAGGTTTAAAAGTTGGAACATAGTAAGTCCTGGGGCAAAACCCATGTCATATTTTCAAGTCCACCTCCCACTTCCCAATACAAACATACGTTTTCAGTGCAAAAGTCTTGGAACATTCAGTAAGAAGTCCGATTGGAAGGTGTAGCTGTTCAGCGTACATAGTCAATAGATAGTCTGTGTCTGTGTAGAATGGGTCTCTCTTGCTCTACTCACTCTGTTTCCAGAATCTTCCACACATTCCTAGTGCTGAGCCCACTGAATCTTTGATTCTTTCCTGATTAGTCTGTGGAGACATCTATCACACACGGTCTTATCTGTTTGTAAGGCAGCTCAGGCCCCAGATTTAAGTCCTGGGTTCTGGCTACAAGTTAGAGTGTGATTAATAATTGACTAATGTAGCTTTTATTTATCACGGGCTAGCACATTTCGCCATTACTGAGTTAATTTATGTTAAGTGTAAGCTGTCGTTCAATCTGTTTTTCAACTTTTTTTTTTTAATCCTAAGTCTATCTTTCACTTTTTGAGAAACAAAATCCTTCCACAGGCCACAGGCTCACTCAGTGCCAAAAAGTTGATTTCCTTTTCAGTGGAGCCATGTATCACCAGCCGTCCCAGCTGCAGTGTCAGCCCCTGACAGAATGACATGTGTCATTTATCAAAGGGGCCAGGCTGGGCCTTGGGAAAGGCCGCCACAAAGCTTGAGAGAGTTCATTTTGCAGTCCCCTCCTACCCTCCCAGAGCCCTTGCCAGGAAGCCTGTGTGCTGCGTCTCCCGGCCTTACTGTAAGTCCTTCAACTCTCGGGTTAGAGTTAACCCTCCCTGCGCAGGCTCACTGCAGGCTGTGCCCGCTGCCCCCGGAGCTTCTGGGGCCCAAACGGGCAATTGTTTGCAGCCTGGGAACAGATGGCCCACCCCAGGTCAGACTCCCAGTTTCCCCCAGGAAGGCCAATGCTGTCTGCCACCACTCCCCCCCCCCACTCCCCAACCTTCTAGAGAGATTTGAGCATTAAACTCTGACAGGCTCCCAGAGGCCAAGGTCAGAGGCCTAAAGAAGGAGCTAGAAGCGGTTTCCCTCATCCGAGCAGCAGGTCCTGCCCCTGCAGGGCACGAGCTGGTCTTCCATTTAGTGTTGGGCCTGCCTAAAAAGGGTTTCACGCCGGGCTGGTTTTTGACACCACTTCCTACACCGGGATAGATGCTTCTCTGTCCTGGTTGCGTAGAGTTTGCAGCCTCATCCCGCCTGCTGAGAGAAGGTGATGAGGTTTTGGAGTGAAACTTGCTAAGGAAAGAAAAAAAAGCATTTTTTGAGAATGAAGGGAAAGGGCTGTGTTTACCCCAGATTATTTACTCTTTAGGTGAGCTCCGAAATCACAGAACCACCAAAAAGTGAGAAGGAATATAAAAGTGAAACACCACCACCGAAACAGGTCAGGCAGAGGAAAGCCCGCAATGAAAACATAAAAGCAGTTAGCTAAAATCCACGCCTCCCGAACCTCCCTGATCAACTGCCGGTGTCCCTTTGCACAGTGTGCAGCCTCTTCCCCTTGGCTCTTATTTACAGCATCAGATAGCATTTAAAGAGATAGCAGAGGAGACTGTTGCCTCGCCAAGAACTTTCCAGAAAGAAGTCCTATAAATTAGCCAGTGTGCAGGAGTGGCTGTCTCCTCAGCAGAGCTGGCCCTTCATTTGTCTACATAAGGCTAATTTATTTCTGCAGCCAGATGTGGGCTGACAGCCATCACTCAGGGCGTCTTTCCCCCTCCGCGAGGAGGCCGGAGACAGTCACGTTTCCCATTTTACAGAACCCCATCAACATTATTGAAGATGGATGTATCTTTAAAGCAAAGATTGATTGTGGATATCGGAGTTATGGTGTCATTTATCATGGTGAATATTATTTAGACTTGGGTTGTACAAGGCTGTAACTTGAGACACAGCCAGGGGAGGGACAACCTGGAGACGCGGATCCATGAACTTTAATGGATGGATGCTTTTTTCAAAGCTCAACTCACTATAGCATGATTTACTTTTCCTCCTGAAAAGAAACAAGCAGTGCAGTCTTAAAGGGGCCGCGTTCTGGATCGTCCGGTTAGGTGGGTTCCCCCAGGGAGGCCGAGGACAGAAACACGGAAGAAGGGACCACGGCCACGCAGGTATGCACGGAGGGCCACTCCCCCGGTGGCCTCCCCTCTCCCCTTGGGGCTCTGGTCCCCGAGGACCGCAGGGTCAGGGGTGTAAAGAGTCTTGTGTGTGCGGCCTGTCGGAGAGCCGTGAGCATTGCCATTCACACTCAGAAGAAAAATGGAGCCTGGGCTGGCTCTCCGGTGCCAGGAGCACGGTGGCGCCTGGGAGGCACAGGTGCTTCGCAGGCCTGAGGGAGCGGAGGCGGGAGAGCAGCCTGGCAGCTGGGTGTGGCTGTGTGTGTCACCTTGCTTCCTTGCTTCCTGCAGCGGGCGCGGTGCTGACGCTCGCTCAGCCCTGAGTTTCCGGGGAGGAGGACACAGGCTCCATGCCCCGGAAACCGGGCCTCTGGGCGCTTGGCCTTCACAGCTGTCTTCCAGGAAATGGCCAAACTGGACGTCCCAGCCATTGTGGGCACGGGCCCATTCCAGTCTAAGCGTCCCCGGGAGCGAGGGTGGCTCCCTGTTTCCAGGCAGTCCTCGCGGCCCGGCGGAAGTGCCAGTTACTGGGGTTCCCCTCCCGGGTGTCTGCTCACGGTGTCTCTTGTGAACGCTGTCTTGTTTTGTGTTTCCATCTGGGTGGGTACGTGTGATGGACGGAGTGGCTCTCAAAGCCAGTGTGAGCTGGCAGCCCTCGGACTGGGGGACAGCTGTGAGGGTCACTGTGGCCTTTGGCCTGGCTGGACACGCAGGGCCATGGCGGCGGCGGTGACCTGGGTCACGCCGTGCTGCGGGGCTGTCACTGGGACTGAGGGCCACGTGCTCACTGAAGCTCTGGTGCTGGGGGCGACTTAGGGGAAGTGATCTCCCTTTGTGGCTCCCAAGCAGGCAGGCAGGCCCTGTGTGTGCGGGAGAGGGTTCCAGTGTAAACGGAGGTGCTGTGTCTGTCTGTCATATCATCTGCCTGTCTACCCTCTGCCCCCTGGGAGCCAAGCTCGGCAGGGCAGCCTGTCCTCATCTTCTGCTCTTGGAGTCCAGCATGGTGCTGCCCTGTGTCCACTGTGACTGACCCCTGAGGGGCATCTTGAGGTCAGGCTCCTTGGGGGTGGCCAGGGGGCGGGTATGGGGAGAGAGGAACCTGGGGACCACTGTGGGGTAGGGGGGGCTGGCTGTCTAGGTGGGGAGTACCTTTTCTGTGACATTGCTCTCTCCTTACAAAACAGGCAACACAAGAAGAGGGACAAAGGAGGGTGGTGGAAAGACTTCTAGCAGCTGCCTCCCATGCCAGGGCAGCAGAGCAGCGTCGGGAAGCCCGGGCCTGCCCTGTCTTTGTAGGGTCCTTCCTTGTACTCACCGCCGGGCAAGGTGGGCATTTGCAGGCCCAGCGCCAGGTCTGTCGTTGACCTGCGGGCCAAGCACATCTGTGGCCTTTCAGAAAGGTAGGAAACGTCTCCAAACAGGAAGTAGTGTATCAAATGCATGAGGGTCACCCTGTCCCTAACCACGGCTGAGGTGAAGCCATTATGCCACATACACTACCGCCCTTAGTCACACACAGCCCTGCGTGGGGAGGAGGGGCTGGCGGCGGCTCCCACGTGCATGACTGACAGCCAGCCAGGGCCCACGACTCTTGACGTGCAGCAGGTTCTGATGAACACACCTTTCTGAGAAGTCAGAAAACAAGAACAAACGTGATACAACTTCAGCAGCCGTGACTCCACAACCACAAGGTGGCCGAACTTATCATGGCACAGTATGGAGTGCAGCCAATGTCGGGAAAACCATTGTTTTTAAATTGTGTGTGTGTCTGTGTGTGTGTGTGTGGAGTTTGAATGAGGTGATTTATGGTAGTTATTCATCTTAAGGGTCATCCATCAATTTTTAGTTGCTAGGCAATCAAACCAGCAGCTGTTTGCTCTGAATCAAGCTGAACAGTTGTCAGTCAACACACGCAGGTATGACCTTAGTGGTTGCAGACATCACGCGTGCAAAATTAAAGCAACGTCCTCTCTCTTCCCCCAATTCCCCTGGCTTCCCTGTGATTGGATGCTGTGGTACTGGCCCTTTCTGGCTGTTACCAGAAAATAAGAACAAAGGAGGGTCCCTCACATACTCTGTTTTACCTACAGTTACCTTACGGGGGACAATTGAAGGCACTGTCTCCGGTGGGGGCGGTTGTAGTATTTATATAACCAGTTTAATCAGTCCTCCACTCTGGGGTGGAGGACGCACAGGTGGATGCCCCTCCTTTCTCCCGCAGCATTTGGGGTTGGTGGTGGGTAGCAGGAGATGGGCTATCGTTTCTTTCTGGTGTCAGTTACTCCCCCCCAGGGGCCTGGCTGGTGCCCACTTGGCTCCTCTGTCTAGCCCTCACGCCACTCTGTAACAGCCGGGTGGTGGGGGGCGTGGTGGTGCTGTGGGCCGGGTGGTGGGGGGCGTGGCGGTGCTGTGGCCTTCCCATGCTGATGTGTGTGATCTTAATACCACATAGAACTTCTCTCCTGTCCTTTGCACATCTGCCTTGTTCCCCAGAATACTTCCAGTCCCCCCAGTACTATTGACATGGCGGAGACATTTCCTGACACCTGGTGTGTAGCATTTTCCACCACCACCCTGCACTTTTAGATAGGCACAGGGCTTCAAAATGTAGCCCCTTTGCTTTAAGAATGTGGGTCAGTTTCCCATCACCAGTAAACCTTTTAAGAAGGAGCTCTGCCCATCTCTCGGTGGGGTTTATGGGTACTTGTATAGGTAATGCACCTCAATGAGGCTGTGGTTCTATACTAGCAACTCCATTACTTGAAATGAGCTAGATGATGACTGGCTTCTGATTCTTTCCTCCTCCTCCTCCTCCTCTTCCTCCTCCTCCTCCTCCTCCTCTTCCTTCTCCTCCTTTTTCTTCTTTCTTCTTTATTTTTACCAGTAGCTATGGAGTTCAAGATGTGTCTCATGTATGCCAGAAGTTGAAGTGAAGTTTAATTTGGGATTAGGCTTACTTCCTCAGCTGTTTGTGGAGGTATTTTGTTTTGTATTCATTCATTTGGTAGGTATTTCTGGGGGTCTGAGACATTTCCTTTTTACAGGGAGTCCTGAAGTTTGGAAAGAATTTTCTTCCCAAGTACCACTAGCCACCAGGGACTCCAGGTGAACGAAGGGAAGCCGGCTGTCTCCCCGCCCAGCCACCTCTCAGAAACGGCTTGCAGTTGCCTGCCGGAATCAGAACGTGGCCAGACGTGTTTCCGCGTTGAGACTGCTAGCTTTTCAAGAGGAGCCCTCTGCTATTGCATTCTCCTCTTGGTGAACACGAATTTTCCTATAGCGAGATGTTTGAACATTCACACTATTAGAACAGCTGGTGTCTGGGAGGGTCAGGTGGACCGGCCCAAACAAAGCAAGGGCAGTTCTGAGCTCCTCAGAGACACTTGGAGTTTGGACCCTTGGAGAAGGGGTTGGGGAGGGGGGGCTGTGGGTTGGCGGGGTGGCGGTGATGCGTGCACTGCGCTCCGTGTGCTGGAGCTGGCATGGGCCTCCCATGTCACACCGCGGTGGGAGTTCTCCTTGGAATTTTCCCTGTGCCCTTGAATCAAAGTGCCATTTGTGGCATCTGCAGCCCCACGGCTGCCCAGCTATCTATTTAAAACATTGAGCAATAGAAACATAGTTGTGATACATTCTCATGTGTCTTGTAATGTTACAATCTTTTTTTCATTTTGGGGGACTGGCTTTACTTAGAAACTTGCACACTTGGCATAAGGGGTTCCCCATGTCTGCCAGTTTTCATGGTGGATTCATAGATGCAGACGCCGTACTAACGGGAGAATCTTGCCTGACTGACCACCCAGCTCTGTAAGAACTTAGGCCAGCGGCGGGCAACCAGAGTGGAGAAGCTCAGAGCTTTGGGACCATTTCTAATTTGGGGGTCAGGGTGAGCATAACAAGGCCACGGAGTAGAATAACGTTAAAAGATTACCATAGATCACAGAATTTAATGGCTAAAGAACCTTACCAAAGCTGGATGCTGGCTCTCACACTTGTAGCCCTAGTGACTCAGGAGGCTGAGATCTGAGGAGTGTAGTTCAGAGCCAACGTGGGCAGGGAAGTCCAGGAGCCTCATCTCCACTGAACCACCCAAAATCCAGAAAGCACAGCGATGGCTCAAAGTGGTAGAGCACTAGACGTGAGCAAAAAGGCTCAGGGACAACGCCCAGGCCATGTGTTCCAGCCCCAGGACTGGCACAAAAAACCCAACCCCCAAACAAAAAACCCTGAGAACGAGTTACCTGCTTCCCCACGGGTGTGCCCAGCACACAGGTGGGCAGGCAGCTTTTCCAATGTAATGGTGGGAGGATCAGTGAACGGATTCATCCTTAAAATGCTTTCGAAACCCCTTTCAGCTGGCACAGGAGAGGGGAGCGGCCTGTCCAGGCTTCTGTGTCCCCCCTGCTCGCTTCAGAGCCCTCTGAGGCGGGGGCCACACCGGGGCTTCGTTCTGTTCCAGTTCCATTTAGAGGTTCAGTGCACAGAGAGGGGCCCAGATAGAACGTGCAAGTTTGTGAGGCTGGGCCTTGTGTACAACCCTGATCTCAGGACCCCATTTTCAGAAAGAGCTGCTGGTGCTTTCTCTGGCTTCTGGCTTTCTCTTGGCTTCTGTCCTTTGCTATGTCTCTCTGTCCATTTTCTTCTCTCCCTACTGCCTCTTCCAGCAATTTCCAGAGACAGCAGTGTTCCTTGTAAAGTCGTTGTGCAGTTTTAAAAGTTATTTTACACTCTGGTGTTCTCTTCAGAGGACGATTGCTCCAAAATCTAATAAGTCATAATAAATACAGTTCCGGAGGATAGGGTGCAGGTGAGGCTTCGGGAATAATAACTGCTTTGCCGGGCCTTTTGCTATTTGGAAGGGAATTTTTTCCCCATTAAGTTTGCATCTTTTCTCTATGTGATGGCCTCATTACCGTGGTTTATGTTAGTTGGTTAGTTACCAACTCAAATTAAGACAATGCTTTGGGGTTCTTGATATTTCCATTAACTTTTCTGTTACATATGACACACTCACACACACACACACACACACACACACACAGAATTCTCTAAACATGGTTCAAGGTATCAGTGAAAATATTTTTCCTTCTCACATTTGCAGTTCATAAAACACTCGAGGGAGAAATTGTTTCTGTGATATTTTAGATGGGTTTTACAATAAATTTTAGATATTGTGGTGTGCCGCCGTGCCTTTCATTTCATTTTCTCAGTAGACCCAGCACATCGAAAGATTTTCTCTGTTGAGAAACTGCTTTTACTGGAAAATAATTATTAGGAATTTTTTCCACCTTTTTCTGCCCGCTGTAGTCAAGGACAGATCCCAGCACCCAGGATTTCTGGGGCTCAGGAATTGCGAGACGGGTTTACATACTTCATCTCATGTACACGAAGGTGAGGTTTTAATCAGCATGGCCGTCCTGAGCATAAATCTAAGTTGCCTTAAATTCTCTATAGACAAACAGGATGTAATAAGAAATAAATATTGATACCAAACATATACGTCCCTTGGCTTCTTGGCGTTTAGTACTGGGCCCCTCTCATCATGACCTTCTGGAACCTTCCGGGGGCGGGGTGGGGAGGGGATCCCAGGTTGGGCATGGAAGCTGTCGGGTGGGGTCTGCCTATAAATGTTAGACTTCACAACTGTGAGTGAAGACTTGTAATCACTGGCATTGATGCTACCCCGTGGAGTTCATTTGCTCATTTCTCCAATTGTTGGTTCATTCATTGGATTATTCATTCAATAAATACTTGCTTTGAGTACCTGCTTGTTTCTAGACAGTTCTAGGAAAAAGAAAAATAGCTAAGAGGGTCCTCAAGGTAATGGATCTCACAGGATGGAGTATTTTGAAGACTAAAGTGGTTATCAATATTAACTTTATATACAATACTTTATTATGCATCCCGTGGATATAAAAATTTCATTGAGTAATGAAATAAATGTTATCAGGATCGAATATGGGAAACAAAAAATCCATTTTCCAATTTGCCTCACCTGTCTTCTCCTCTTTGCCTCCACATAATTCAGCAGCTCTGTGCCTCTTGCCTTTGCTGGGGGCATAGGAGCCTCCCGACTTCCACAAACCGGCTTCCAGGAGGCTCCTTCCTGTTCAGAGAGGAAGGCCAGCCTCCTGGTACTTCAGCATCTCGGTGCGCTCCAGAGCCAGCTTTCCACCCTAGCGTTGCCTCTGAGCCTCACGCAGTGGGGCACATCACACATGCCAGGGCTTCGCTCTGCCTGCTGGTGTCTGAGCGCCTACCCGTTGGACCCTGTGTGTCGGTCTCATTATTGTTCCCTTGACCTTCCTGGAGTCACAGAACGAACGCAGGTGGGCAGGGCTACTTGGCAACTTCTCTGTGCTCCTTGCTGGGAGGGAGCTGGAAAGCCTGTGTCCAGGTGAAGCTGTTTTTTAACCACATCCCAAAGTCGCATTTGTACTGTGGGGTTGTTAGATTATTAAAAAGCATTCAGTGAGTAAATGTGAAATGTGGCATTCTCCTGTTTATGTTTTTTGTTTCCAGTGCACCCTAGCAAACCGCTAACATCCAATAGCAATGATAGCCAAAAAGCTCACTCTCGCGTGGAAGCTCCGTGGAGGTGGGGTTTCACGGGAGTTTCCAAGCGTGGGTGTGGAGTTTTGGTTGCTCTCTGTGTTTAGTGCCTGCAGTGTAAGCAATAGCACTTGGTAAATTAGTAGGTGCTCGTTCAGTACTTGCAGCGTCCAAACAGACTAGATTCCTGGCATGTATTACTTGCATTATGTAATTTAATTTTCACAGTGATCTTCTTATTACCTCCATTTATAGATGGATGGCTGCGGGATCAGAGGTCATATAGATTGGTACCATGAGGTTATTTTGACTAAGACAGATATGATCGTGTCAAGGCAGTTTGAGGGAGCCTCTGACGCCATCACCCCGTGTGTGGGGTGTGGCTGTTGTGATTTGGGTCACCTGTCTGTCTGTCTACACTCTGTCTTGAGCTGTGGTAGCAGGGGAATGGGGTTGGGATGCCATTAGCACCCCGGTTTCCTCAGACTGTAAGCAAAAGTTGCTGGGCCCGTGGGCCCCTAAGATCAGTGTGTACCCACAGCTCAGCCGTGAGTCTGTCACGGTGTGAATACACACACACACACACACACACACACAAATGCACACACCTTCTGCCTTTCCTCCTCTTATTTCTCTAGGGCCTCCAGTGTTCTTTTGGAGGGGAGACTGGCATCCTCCATAAGAGTGAACCCCAAAGATTTGGGGTATTTGAAGGAGCAGCTCTCATTTCTCTCATCATGTGCCCTGAGGGATTTCTCCTAAGAGGTCTTAATGGGCTTGGATTGGCTTGACCGGTTTGAGGCCCCGCTGGGCCAGGTCGCCCTCCGCAGTCAGGCATTGCCCAGCACAGGCCACGGGGAGGGCAGCCTTGAGGCCCGCTGCGTGCAGAGCGGCCGTGGCACAGTCAACAGAACCGTCCTGCACAGCTCTTGTTCCGTGTCCCCTCCACTGATGCCACCACGGAGGTCCAGAGTGGAGTTGAGGGAGGGGGGCAATTTCCATCAACCCCGTCCCAGAGGACTGCCCATCTGTGCACGCTTGTCAGAAGCATGAGGATTTCCTGGGAGGAAAGTGTGTGTGGACATGTGGTCAGTGCTCGGTGCAGGGTAGCTGTGCACGAAGCAAGAGTAACCGTAGGGTGCTCATCAAAGGCAGGGACTCAGCTCGGCGCAGCCAGAGTCCCCATGGAGGATGAGCGATCTGGGAAGGGGCAGTCTCCAAGAACAACAGAACAAATTACAATACAGGGTTCTGTTTCGGGCTGACTGGGATGAATGGAAATGGAATCAAACAAACCACAAATATTAAAAAGAAACTAAAGTCATGACAAATCCGGTGCAATAACACATCATTATTTTTTTGTTTTGTCTTCGCTATTTCTGTTATTTTTAATTTATTTTTTCGCTACTATATCATTATTAATTAGTTGTCGGGTATGTTTTTCTACATATTTTGGCTACAGAAAGAGAGCATCGTGCCACCTCTGGAACAGGTCACTGGAGTGCTCTTTTATTTATTATAGCTGGTGGTTAGTGTAGAGGTCCTCACCAACCTATGGCTGCTCATGTGTCCCCCGTCCCGTAACTCCTGGAATGAAGGGGGACCAGGAAGGTGGCCAAGATAGGAGGAGGTGGCAACTGGGGGAAACTTTAGCCCCCTAATTGGTCAGGGATTCCAGGGGCTTCTAAGCCTGAAGGAAAGGCTGTGAATGAGAAGCCTGTGGCTGGTCAGGACCCTGCCCTGCTAAGATAATGGCTTTAATTTTGTGATTAATATTTCTGGGTTTTATTTGAAATTCAAATTTCAAGGGAAGGGCTTAAAGCTAAATTCCTTTGTAACAGCTGAAATGTTTTTTGTTTGTTTATTTTAAAAGTAGGTTTGGCTTTCCTTAAGGAGTCAGGTTATAGAATGATTTCAGTATTGAATATGGATACCTTGATACCTCGATCATGCATTTGGTTTAATGTGTAAAATGAAAATTTAGTTTTGGTTATGGAAAAAGTTATTTCTTTCTCTTGTCTCTGATATTGGGCCCTGAACCCAGGGCCTGTGTGCTGTCCCTGTTTTTGAGCTGAAGGCTAGTAGTGTACCATTTGGCCCACAGCTCCACTTCTGACTTTCTGGTGGTTTATGGGATAAGGATTTCATGAACTTTGGTGCCCTGGCTAGCTTCAAAGCGTGATCCTCAGACCTCAGCCTTGGTGAGTAGCTTATACATCTGAGCCATCCGGGCCCAACAGCTTTTTCTCTTGAACGTATCTTTGAGTTGAAGTCCCAGTTTCTTTCTTTTTCCTTTTTCTTTTTGTGGATGTTGAACTCCTTCTTTCCTGCATAGGATGCATGTGTGTCCCTGGGAGGAAGGCTCGCTGGGAGCCCGAGCAGAGTGGGCTGCGCGTGCGCCCATGCGTCCTGTGTCTGTCCTGTGTCTGTGTCTGCAGCCTGCCCTCCATGTAAGGCAGGGTGGGCTGTGCACGTGCGCCCACGCGTCCCGGCATCTGCAGTCAGCTCTCCATGTGCTGCGGGGCCATTTGTTTCCCTGGTTTTCTTTGTCATCTGTTATGAATATGGGAAAAATAGGATTAACGTGTTTAACACCCCTCTCCTTGGGCCCAGTGGTAGAATTTATCCTTCAAAGATAAATTGTGAACTTTTGACCTTAGGAAATATAAATATCCTTGGAGAGGCTAACATTTATAGAAAGCAAATTGTGGTTTTACCAAGCAAATCTAAACCCGTTCCGCTGCTCAAGTGTGGAATTTTATTCTTGAAGACTCCTCTGCCTCTCTCGCAGGCCTGGTGTTAGGTGTGTCTCTTTCTTCAGGGTGACATTTCTGTACATTTCAAGGACAGTTTTTAAAAAGAAAAAAAAATTACAGCTTTTTTTGTTTGTTTGTTTTTGGTTTTGTTTTTGGCCACACTTGGAATTCTTTTGCTACAGGGTCATTGTTGTCGAGTAGTTGTACAAAGGGGTTTCAGTTCGGCATGTCTGTCTGATCCCAGAGCCTCCTGCTGAATGTCACCCTTCTCTCTCCCCTTCTCCCAAGCCCACCCCTCCCCTCGATGTACATCGCATAGTATGACTGCATTCTCCCGCATGTTCGGAAATTGGTGTGAGCTGTTTAGATAAGCGGAGATTCAGGTTTTCACCTGCTGGAGCGTTCTGGTCAGCCTTTGGGTCTTGTGAGTATCTGAAGGCCCCGCTCTTGTCTGTGACTTGCACAGAATGGTCTCCGGGGGCCTCTCCCCTCGCTGGGCTGTCAGCCCTCTCGGTCTCTGTCTCCTGCTGCCTGCCTCTCTGTTGGGCCCTCTGTGGCTCACCTAGTACTGGGGCCTGCGGGGGGTGGGGTGGGCGGTCCTCAGTGCTGTGACCTCGCCTTGCGGGCTCGTCAGCACCTTCCCTTCTCCTCCTCCTTTTGAGATCCTTCGACAGAAGATTTCACCACACGGTACTGTCACCATCGCAGCACTGGGGCCTACAGAGTTTCCAGGTTGTGTCAGTAAGTCACTCATAGCCAGTCAAATCTGCCATGTCGTGGAATGTGGCTCGCTTACAAAACGTGTGTGTGTGTGTGTGTGTGTGTGTGTGTGTGTGTGTGTGTGTGGGCGCACACCTGCACGTGTGTGTGCACGCACCTATGGAAAGTTCTGCTGTCCCGTGCCCTCCTCAGGAAGCCACCTCACCAAGTGTCCGGGCGGTGAGGTGCTTCTTAGGGGCTCCGTGGCGTCCTCCCTCCCTCCTGTCAGCAGAGACTGGTGGGGTGGGAAGACCATGCTTCTTCCACCGCGGGCCAGTTCTCTGGGAGCCCCTCTTGAGAGATCTACTGCCTCTGAACTGTGGCTTCCAAATTCTGGAGCAGTGTGGGTGAGCTGCGCCCAGGCCTGCTAGTTTCTGGGGCTAGAGGGGCTGTTACTTCTCTAACCCCAGGAACCCGGTCCTAGTGTCGTTGGCCCCTCTCCAGCCTAGGATGGGAGTGTAGTTCAGGCTACAGCATGGGCTTTCCTGGCTGAGGCAAGTTCCCCTGTCCAGGCAGGTGCTCACGCACTGCCTTGCTGAGTGGACCAGGGCACCTCCCATCATGTCAACTCTGGGTCAGGAATCGGGGAAGGAGGTTGACTTAGAGGTGCTGCTGTGGAGGAGGGCACACTGGGATTCTGGGATTGGGCTACTAATGTGCCACTGTTTTCCGTGTTGTTCATGGTTCTCTTAGTGAACTCCTCTGATTTCTTCCTTATTTAGCAAAGCTCACAATGGAGAGGTATGCATTAAAGCTAGAGGGAATTGAGTACTTAAACCAGTAAAACAACAGAAATTTATTCTTTGCCAGTCCTGGAGAAAGGAAGTCTGAGATCAAGGGTTTGGGCAGCACTGTTTCCTCTGGAGACTCCAGGGGAAGAGTCTTCCTGCCTCTTTCTGCTTCCGGCAGCTCCTGGCAACCCTCAGCACTCCTTGGCTTGTGGAGTATTGCTCAAACATCTGTCTCTGTATTTGCATGGCCAACTTCTCTTGCTGTTCTTTCTTCTTGTTACAATGTCACCAGTCACTGGATTTAGGACCAAACCTCATCTAGTGTGATATCATCCTAAATTAACAGATCACATCTGCAAAGAACCTGCTTCCAAATAAAGTCATATGGTGGTTCTGGGATGACACTGATCTTGGAGAACACGATCCACCCACTAGAGACACCAAGGAGCGATAAACGTTTTGATAGTTTTGAATGTGAGGTCTTATCAATGAGCTGATGGTTTTTCTTGAAGATTGGAGGTAGAGATTTAACCAGCTCTGAATCCCAGGTCTCCTCAGGATGCTTTGTACCTAAACCAACTGTTAATTTTGTTTGCCAACTGGTAATTATTGATATGGGATAGTTACTCTTGGTAATAACCACCTACAAAGTGGCATCTTAGTGATGTGGTACTTTGACTTTGGCCCTGAGTCCACACTGAGCTATGAAGGAACACTTGTTGTGTCCATAGGTGATTCCTGACAGGTGCAAGGAGCCCTTGTGACCTTACCAACAGGCAGGGTGATAGGCTGGTCCCAAGTTGCTTGTCATCAAGATCAAATGTGCTCGGCCCCATGTCTCAGTGGACTTGAGGCAAGTCAGTAGGTGTTTCATTTGTCATGCTACATGTGTTACCAGAAAACCTGACAGCTGAGTACCAACAATTTCTCTGGGTTGCTCGGGCCCAAGTGTATCCTCTTCTGACAACGTGACGTCACATCTGACACAACAGTTGTAGACACGACGTAGCTAAGAAACCGCCCGTACCCACCATGCAGAAGCGTCAGCAGAGTGCGGCTCAGGGTGGGGAGCTGTGAGCAGCTGTGATTTGGCCACAGAGGGTTGGGTGGAGGGTGCTTACGGCCGTTTGGATTTCATAGCCGTGGCTTGGATTTTTGGCAGCGTCTGCTCCTGAGCTTGAGGCGGAATTGACCCTAACCCACCTCCGGCCCTTCCTTGTCCCTCTCCAGTGAGCGCTTTTCCTTGGGATTCCGAGGCCAGTTGGGATAGCATGGGGCTCGTAGGTGTCACTGAGCCAGCCCCTTTCCATTCTCCCGGGATCCCATGTCAGCTTTGGGTCAGGGGTTCATTTACAAAATAAACTAGTTTTGTTGGCTTTCAGTGTGGTCTCCCAACAACTGCCACATCCAAGATGCTCTGCTGGAATTGTTGAGAAATGTAACAAGTTCAGGTCAGATCTTGGCTTCCAGGAGCTCCCACATCTCCCAGGGAGGAAAGTGTGCATGCAACTGTCTGGTAATAAAGTGGGGGTGACAGATGCTTCAGTGGGGTCTCAGATGACTTGCTGTGGGGAATCAGAGGCCAGAAAAAATACTTCTTGTCTGGGTGGGTTGGAGGAAGGTGGGTAGAGGGATCAAGAGCCTTTGTGCTGTGAGGGTGAGCACAGCGTGGCTTTGTCATTGGACGCAGTGGCTGGGAAAGGCCCCTGCCTGCCACGTTTGCAACACTTGTTGGCAGCTTCAGTAGGAATCGCTGAGAAACGCTCAGGTTTGGAAAATGACAAACACCATGCGTTTTCACCTGCAACATAAATCTTTTGGCTTAGCAACCCTAAATTAGCCAGAGAGTCCAACATTTTTTTTTTTTAGGTACTTTATGTACTTTGTGCGTACACAGTCCTCCTCTGAGTTTAACTTGGATAGCTTTGCCTTTTCTCAAAATTATTAATAGGGTCCTCACGCAGGCTGTTCAGCCATCACATATCACATGCAGGACTTATGGAAAAAATAGAGCGCAAGCATTCAGAACCCACACGGCTTGGTAGCAGGGTTAAAAAAAAACAGCACCATAAAGTCATAATAAAAGAAGACATGATGAATTTCTAGGAAATAAAGAATCACTGTAGTAAGCGTGCGGCACGGCAGTAGGAATGCAGTGGTGGTGGTTTGCTGGTGAGGTTGTTGGAGCCGGCGGGCGGGCAGGCTTGCTGGCCGAGTTCCTTTGCCGCCCAGGTCAGCCTAGGAAGGAGTGAGCGGGGAGCATGTTGAAAGTGGTGTGGAGCTGAGTTGTAGGGAGAGTGGGTGTTCTACCCAGGGGCTCAGGGGCTCCCTGTTTCCCTGTACCCCAGTAAGTTCTGGAGGGGGTGAATTTCACCATTGCGGTTATTGGCCCTAACCGAACGGCATAAAGCATCCCCATGCTGGAAGAACCACACATTAACCACGCATGGCACAGTGGGCTCTGGGGAGGGAGGCTCTGGGGAGGTCTGGGGAGGCTGCGCCATGCTGAGCCAGGGTCCTTGCTGCTCCCTGGAGGATGCTTTTCCTTGCAAGTCTCCCTGTTAGGACTTGCAGTCGGCAGTTAACAGTTATAAAATGAGGTCTTAGTCTAGGAAGAGTTGGTTAAGACGGCTGAAAAAGCAAAGAATTTGACCTAATTCTTTTCAGAGATTTATAATCCAGCCTCGAATCTGCGAAGGCTCCCTCTCACGCCTGCCTCTCTCACTGCTTCGGCCTCCTTTTCCCAGCCCACAACAGGAGAAAACTCTTTTAAAAGTTAATGAAGGAGTTCCAGTGGAACCCTATTAGATTTTCCTCCATTAAATGCCGGCTACAGACTTTTAATGGATGCTTTAAGTAGGCATTGTTGTCAAAAAGGACTATTGTACAAATTAAAACCAGGCCCACAATCTGTGAAGGGAAACTGGATTTGCTTTTTGCCTTTAGGTAGGAAGGAGAGGACTGGGGGGAAACATTCTGCCTGGTATTTTTAGAAGTTGGAGTTGAGAAAGCACCAGTGCTACCTACAGCTATGGAAACTAGCTGGGTGCCACGTTTTTTCTTTGCAGGTACCCCTCTTTTGAAGTGAAGACATGTTCATGGACCCCTGGCCTTTTGCATGTGGATACTTAAAGCTTTTGTTGATATTTAAAAGTATGTCCTCAGGTCTTTAAGGTATCGCAATGTGTCTCCAGTCTCTAAAATGTAGGAGCACCCAGGGAGAAGAAAGGGCAGGGCACTGTGTCACCTGACCCCTCACTCCTCACTCCCCCACAGCGATACACACAAGACACTACCTTGGAAATGAACTTTACAACTTGGGGTCGGGGGAGGGAAAGTGGGAGAAAGATGAGGAGGGGTTAACAATGTTCTACAAGAGATGGCCTCATTACCTAACTTATGTAACTGTCACCGCTCTGTATATCCCCTTGGAATAAAAAGAAAAGAAAGCATAAGACACTTAGAAACTGGTGGAGCCCCTCTCTCTGGATTCATTTTATTTGGGTGGATTGCCCTCTTTGAGAAGCATTTCCTCCGAACATGGAGCTAGTGTTTCAGCCTGGGAACGCTAGTCTCGCTGCAGGCACCTGAGGTCGGAATGTCTTCCGTTCCCTATCCACAGCTTCAATGATGAAGTAACTCTCATTTAATTTCTGTACAAATGATGTGCTTCTAGCATAGATTATGGCTCTTAGAATCTAACAAGTTCTCTGATGGCTGGCTGGGTTGTGTTTTGTTTTTTACCAAATGTCTTTCTGCTTCCTCTTGGTGTTAAGTCTTGGTCAGTACTTGTCTCGGGCTTCTACTAATGTGATTCTTTGGGACAAACACAGGGCCTTGGAAAGGGTCACTCCTCCCTCCCTCCATCAACGGTGTGTCTGCCCGCTCTGTGAGCACAGGGCTGGCTCCCCAAGAGCCCTTATCCAAGAAGCGTGTTTCACACTTCGCTGCTGTAACCGGACGTTTTGAAAGGGAAGTCTAACAGAGCATTTGTTCACTGGGCATTTCCTGTGGGCGGCCAGCCCCAGTTCTCTGGAGAGGTCAGCTCAGGGGCTTGTCCTGCCCAGGGATGTCTTGCTGCAGTTTTTGGACTAAAGGAGCTCTGTGTGTGTGTGTGTGTGTGTGCATGCGTGTGTGTATGTGTGTGTGTCACATGGCATGGCTTAGCTAGAAGTCCTGTAGCTCTCACAAATGAGGAAGGATGGAGGGAGGGAAGGAGAGAAAGAGAAAGAGAGAGAGAAAGAGAGAGCGTGCGTGTGAGTGTCAGGTCCATCATAGTACCCTGGCTTGCCTGCAGCACACTGACATCTCTGATAGTAGATTTAATTTTATGAGCTATGTTATCCAAGGATACTAAGCCATTTGGATCATGCCCGAGTTGCGGGGTTTAGCAGGGGTGGTGGCTCTGGTGGGGCAGAGAGGGAGGGAGGAGGCCTGTGGGGTTCTTTTCAGTACAGAGCTCATTTAATTGAAGGGATGATTTGATTTGCTGCCGCTCCAGCAGAAGAGCTTGAGATGTGGCAAATTTTCTTTCCCTTCACCCAAACTCCAGAATTTAATGCCAGCAGGTGAACTTCTGAAGACCGCTATCAAGTGCACAGAGACAATAACTGTCTTAAAAGCGGGATTTTGTCAATATTTTTTACCGGGGGCCAAAGAACATTCTCCATAATGGAGTGCTAAAGCCCTGCTTGGAAATGCTGCGGGAGGGAGGATTTATTCCCCAGTGGGGCTGCAGGATTTTGCTATCTATGGCTTCGGGTGGTGCTTGCTTCAGCCAGAGGGGACCCCAAATGCACTTTGGAGGCGCACTCGGAGGGTGACAGGCCCATGCAGGGCTGGTGAGCGGGCAGCGGGTGCCCTGCCTGGAAGGGGGATCTTTGTCAGTGGCCCCAGTCAGCCCACCACTCACTGTCCACCCCACCGAGGACACACCGTGGCAGGATGGCCATTGGGGCCGTGGTCACCTCTGGGAAGGCCACGTGGCAGCTGCACTCGCTCAGGTCATGGTGCCTGTGTGAACACCCCTCCTCCTCCTCCCAGAGCCAGTGGAGCCCCTGGGCTCATGCCTTTCAACCTGCCATTCCGCCCTGCTAAGGAGCATGGTGTACAACCGGCCACACGCCGTGGCCTGGCTGACTCAGAGCAGGCGTGAGCCACGGCAGCTGCCTGGTCCCACCGCCCCGTTGTCTTCCTTCCGGAGAATTCCTCCCTGAAATTTCATTTTGGAAAACATCTTTTGCTGGTAAGAACTGGAATCAGCAGAGCAAAGGCACTGGGAAAGCAGTTATCTGAGAGGGAGGGGAAACCAATTTTGTGATCTTGCTAAAAATCTGTGTTTTATATAATTAGAAGGGAGCACTAAAGGAACACACACATGCACACGTGAGCTCCTTCCCTCTCTCTGTCTCCCTCTCTCCTCCTCTTTCTCTCTCTCTCTTACACACACACACACACACACACACACACACACACAGAGCCACAAAGCACAGCTTTGTCCTCTTTTGAAGTATCTGTGGCCTTATCATTAAAATGTACTTGTTGCGCTGTGTGTGTGTGTGTGTGTGTGTGTGTGTGTGTGTGTGTGAAATGTTTAGGCGTTACTGTTTTCTTTTTTCTTCCTGTTTATTTTAATGGAAAAGAGTAATCGCAAAAGATTTTATTCACCCAGGGCCAGAGTGCAGGCAAAGTGAAAGTAAATCCCTGGCTTCCGGTTGCACGTGAAAAGCCGAGAAACAGCACACTTCCCCCAAACACTATGAGAGGACAGCTGAGGATGAAATTGTTAGGGGATGTCTGAAAGGAGAGGAATCAACATGCATGTGCAACGGGAGTGTGCAAGGCCCTGTAGCCCCCCCCCGCCCGCCGGAGCCCACAGGCTTCCCAGTGTTCTCTGGCCGTATCAGCAGGGCGGCTGGGGGCTGGCATCAGTTTCAGTAATTGCATTCTACTTCAAGTGTAAAATTTCTACCTAGGTCCGATTTAATAATTACACTGGTTTTTAATGAAGACTTTCCCTTCAGAAATACATGACAAGGTGGCATGTGGAAGGTGATAGAAATGCATTTATTATTAATCCCTGGGTTTGTCTGGAACGCAATAGATTTTGGCCTACATATTTCGTCTGTGTTTCTCTGTGTGTGGATTTCTTGCATGAATTTGGAGTTGCTTGGGCACTTTATTATTATTTAATATAATCCAGGGGTGATTTATTATTAGATGGGTTGAGTAATGATCAGCTCAAAAACATACAACTGAAAATATGAAGATATTTTTCTGCAAATACACGAGACAGTCTTTGGCCTGTGTTTAATGGAGAGTTGAAGTAAAAGAAATATAGAAAAACCTTCACTTTTAAAAAAAAGTGTTTTTCTTACTTGGCATTCATCCATCCACCTTGCCTTTGCTTAAATGAGATAACTGAGCTGACTTCCTCACTCGGTGTGTTTTGTGTTCACCTCTGTGGGATACTGGTGCAGCATGTCTGGTTTTGCCGGTGGGACCAGCTGATCACGTGCGCCCGTGTCTGCATGCTCCGATGTGTCTCGGGTGATCTGGCCTGGAGTTCCTAAGCAGAAGCCAGGCCTCTGGTGTTGGTGAGCTGGTGGCCTGCAGTCCGGAGGTCTGCAGTGAAACTCTTCCTTCTGAGGCCTGCAGAGGGCGGGCGGGGAGGGCTGGGAAGGTGGCTCACATGTCACATGGGGATGGACAAGGGATCCTTCACCTTTCTGCTCACCAGCTTCTCCAAAGTGAGGCTGTGGGGTCCTCTATAGCAGCCCTGTCTCATTGTGGGCTGCTGGGTATCTGGGCCTGGCTGTGCCATCTCTGTCTGTGGTCCCTGCCTGCCCTGAAGCCCATGTTCAGTCAGCGCCACTGTTAACAGGAGAGCAGTGTGGGTGCCCGTCTCCACCCAGAGCCCTCTTCCTGCAGCTGCTCCCATGATGACCCCAGCAAGCGTGCACGGAGGCAGAGAGGTTCAGACCCCAGCATCTCCCAGGTACCACGGGGAGTCCAGCGGGCGCCTCCTGCTAGGGCCTGAGCTTCCCCACTGCCTCTGAGCAGGGCCCATGGCAGGCCCCTCTCCCTGGGGTGCTGCCTGCGCTTCACCCATCCGCGAGGAGTCACGCGCTCCATGTCCGCACGCCCCACCCCCTCGGCACCTCCCAAGCCCAGCCCAGGGCCTACTGGAGCGGCTCTGGGCACCCGGTCTCCATTCTTTTGGGGAAGCCTCTTCACTGCCGCTCTGGGGTCTCTCCTTGTGCCATGGCCAGCACCTCCCTGATCGTGGGCCAGTCCTCTAGCTGGAGCCCACTGCCCCTTGCCCTCCACTGCCTTGGACGGTGCCTGGCCTTGCTGGACAGTGGGCGTCTGGTGAATGAATGATCGTGGACGAGCAAGCCGGCGGAGGAGGGAGTGTCACACCAAGGTAGCATGGCTGTGCCTCTGTGAAAGCCCGAGGAAGACCTCCATGCAGGGCGCAGGTCTGGGCCCATGGCTAGAGTGTGGCTCCCAGCTGAACTCACCAGCAGTGTTTCTTGTGGGATGGACAAAGGCCACATGGCGTGATGTGTGGGAAGGCAGAGGTCCCGCAGCTGCGTGTCACAGCACAGGAGGAGGAGGGGGACGGGGCGGGGCGGTGCTGGACAGGAGGAGGCAGTCTTGGATGGGATTTTCCTAGGAGCGCCGGATGCCTCCAACGACACAGACACAGGCAGAGCCTTGCCGGGCCTCTGTGGCCAAGCCCAGCGGGGTGAGGCCCAGCTCCTCACTTCAGGATGTGCCTCTTAGGGAGTTCCAGCCCCCACCGCTGGCCCGGGAAGCCACTGCAGTGAAGAACTGCTGTCCCTGCGCTGGAAGTCATTTATGCGGCACCGCTTGTACCGGGATCTTTTCCTTTCCCTGTTCCTTGCTTTCCTTTTATCAATGGGTCTTTCTTCTTTTTTCCTGGTAAATTCCATGACCAGAAACATGATTATTTTATCTTTCTAGTTTGAGAGATAATTATGGGAAAGGAACTCCTAAATAACTTAATATTTTCTTCTTCTAGCAAAACTGTTTGTGGTATGTGGAAAATTTGGGAAATGTTAAAAATAAGCCCAGCATCATTCAAGCTCATTCTGCCAGATTTAACGATTCTGCACCTGAACCTAAATCCCCCTGGAGTGCTCTTTCTCTTCTTGCCTCCATGGCTATATATTTTTAGACAAAAAGAAAATGTAACAGTAGTATGCGTTAGCTTATATTTTTCCACTCACCAAATGGTGAGCCAGTTCTTTACATACTGCCTTATGCATTTTTACAATTAAGTCCTTAAAAGCGCATTTTCATGATCTTTCAGTAGTTGTGCCAGGGAGTTTGCCATTCACAAAGCAGTGTGTGGCTCTCACGCGTCATCTCTGACACTTGTTGCTGGTCACCCAAGTGTCCAAGGAGCTGCTCTCCTTATGGTGTGGGAAGCATCTCTGTGCCTGCCACTGTCAACCTCGCGTTCCCAATTCTGTCACCTTTGCCAGTTCAGTAGTGTCTCCGTGCTGCTTCAGCTTATGTTTCTTTCAAAATTTAATTTTTGAGATAACATAGATCTGTAGTATGAAGGGGTTCATTGTGATATATTTCCATACAAGTACATTTTACTTTAAAAACTATTCACTCTTTCATTGCTTTGCATTTCTTGGATTGCAAGTGAGAATGGACTTATTTCCCATTGATTTTTATTTTATTTTACTTATTGACTGGTAGTCAGGCGAGAGTCTTGAACGCTTGCTCATGGCTGGCATTCTACCACTTCAGCCCTACCAGACCAGTCCTTGGCTGGCTAACTGCAGATGTGGGTTTCTTGCTAGGGTTGGCTTCAGATCACAACCCTTCAGGTCTGTTTTCTGAGTAGCTAGGATTACAGGCATGAGCCACTATATTTTATTGAACAAATGTTCTTCTTTTTTTGAGTTAGTTTTGCTCTTATTATTTGCATATTTTCTATTGGTTTGTTGATTCATTTTCTTACTGTTTAGAGAAGCTATAATAAAGATGTTAACTCATCTTTCTAGAAGATAGTTGTGGATGATTCTGTTTGGTTTGCCTGCTCTCCAGGTTCCAGCAAAAATAAAAGGCTGGGCTGGAGGTGTTGCTCAAGTGGTTAAAGTGCCAGCTGTGAGCAAGCAAATTAAAGAGACCATGAGCCTCAATACATACACACAGACACAGACACAGACACAGACACACACACACACACACACACACACACACACACACACTTGCAATTATTTGCCACCTTCTGTTACCTTTTAAGATAATGTGGTGGATTCTGGTGTATTTTGGAAAGAGCTGAACAAATAACAAATTTAAAATTTAATGAGGCTTACATGAAATCCCATCATCCAGAAATAACCCCAGTTGGTAACGGGGTGCCTCTGCACTGAACCTCCTCCCACACAGATATTTACGGAGGCACAGGTTGTGTTTGTCATTCTCAGTGCGTTCACTGGGTCCTGTTTTGTCAGTGCACTCTGTATGTTTGGTTGGAAGTTTGTTTCTCTTCCAGATTCGTAGTTGTAAACAACTGTAATTAATATCTTTGCATCTGTATCTTGGCAAAAGTCTCTTTCCTTCCTTCATAAATTCCCACAAGTAGGAATTACCAGGTCAAAGGTCCTGGATGTTTTAAATTATTTTGGTGCGCTTACTGCCAACTGTCCTTCTTGCCTCAGCAGGCAGCACTGCTCTGGGTTACAGCACGTTTTGATGTCCTGAGCTGTTTCTATGCAGTTTAATTAGCCCTTTCCCACATAGTGTCTGCCTTTGAAGTAACATTTTAGAAACTGCCCTCCAACCCTCGAGACTGTACAGATGTTTAGCTTTATTTTCATGGATTTTTTTTCTTTTTGTTATTTAAGTTTTTGATATATCTCAGAATTTTGTGATATGGTGTAAGGCTGATGTGAGTTCACTGCTATTTTTTTTTCAAAAGCCAGTTTTTCTGATGTTATTAATTATATGTAATATATATATATATATATATATATATACATACAAACAAACTATCACTTCTTCATTGAATTTGAAATGCTATCATCGTTATACACTAAGTTGTTACTTGGGACTCTTCCACTTTCACTTTGATTTTAATGAGCAATCTCTCCATTCCTGCCCAGTATCTATCCCTTGTTTTAATTACTGTGGCTGTATAATACAGTTTAGACAACCTGTAGATTCATAGTATCCTCATGACCTCGTACTATTACTATTCTTAATTGAATGAGTATTGTTCTGATCTTTCCTATCAGATGAACCGTAGATTCATTTTCGTCAGCTTATGAAGTAATACCTCAGGCAATTTGCTTGGAATGGTGTTAAATTAATATATTAATTCAGTGTGTAGTTATCATTGTTATAGTGGTGAATTTTCCCATCCTAGAAGGAAAAGGGTATATTTTGAGATTTACTCAGTGTTATTTTACTTACTACTATCAAATTTAGTGAGTTTGTCATAGAGGTGTGTCCTGTTTTTTTTTTTTTGAAATGACATTGCTTTGATTATATATCTTTTTTTGTGGTGTTTACTCTTACAAAAGGAATTACTTTTCTGCTATATTTTCAACTGGTTGTTATTGCTATATTGCTGTTGGTTTTTTTATATCCTTCTAATTGCTTTTCATATTAGCAGAGGGTACTGCTTACCTTTGCTTATGGTAATTACAGTCTAGGTTTTAGTACTTTTTTTTTATATTATTATTGTGGCCTTCTCTCCCAGCTTTTATGTGGCTGTGAAAAACAGAACAGTAGCTTTTCAGGACTGACAAAGCAGCGACAGAGTCTGAAGTGTTTAACTTCAGATAATGATGTCTGGAAAGGAGCTGCGTGGAGGAGCTGTGGAGGGCAGGGCTCTGCTGGGCTTGTGGAGGATCTGTGGGCCCGGATGGGAGCCGTGGTCCTTGGACGCCTTCAGAGAAGATGGGCCAGAAAAGGCTCAAGACAGGGACTGTGCTAGAATGCGGAACCGTGCTTACCTGGCCAGGGCTGCAGGCCTGTGCGGAAAGGATCTGTTACAAGTCTTATTAATAATGAGATCTTCTGGTTCGCTCGGTCTTGGGGTTTAGGGAAGGCCTTTTGCAGTTATCTTCCAGATGTGCCACTTTATAAATACTTACCAGTTTTTCAGCAAGTCAGCGTTATCTGGTGGCAGTGAATAAATCTTGGAAAACTTAGGGAATCATATGGGTTTGTATTTGCCGCATTTGTTTTCGTGGCACATGCCTGGCTCCTGTGGACTGATGGCGGCCTCCTTCAGTGCGGGTGGAGGGCAGTGTCTGCGCTCTCCTGATGGTGGGGCTTGCGCTCATTTATCACCTCATAGGTTTCCTTTTTCACAATTCTGGTTTTTTGTTTTTCAATGAAAACTAGGTCTTGATGTGTTATATTCTACCCTATAACTTAGGAGTTAAAAGCAATGAACAGACAATGATGTCTCTGCTTTGGTGGTTTTTATTTCTCCTGTTTATTTATTTATGTTTTAAGTAGTTACACAAAAGGGTTTTAATTCACCGCCTCCGTGTAGGCACACCGTGCATCTCTCTTCTGATGTGGTTATCTTTAAGTCGGTGTATAAAGGGGTTCCAAGCCACACGGTCCAGTGCATCTGGATATGTGTCACCCCTTCCCTCCATCACCCTCCCACACCTCTCCACCCTCCCATCACATGCTCTATTTTTACCAGCATGTTCTGTGTTTCTTCCCTTGTCTATGAGAAGGAATCCCCACCGGTTTATGGGATGCTAGGATGATTAATACAACAATAAGTAAAAAACCATTAACAAAATTATTAAAAGTATCTTATTTTTAAGACATAGCAAGACCTCCCATATTTAGAAGCCAATTAATCATAGTCTTTATTCCTCTAGAACAGACCTGAGAATGAAGGACAAAAGAGACAGAGGGAGCTTCCTAAGTCTCAGAAGGGATCTGTACATTGATTCTGCACGTGTGCTCTGTGCATTCTCTGCACGTGTGCTCCGTGCATTGACTTTGCATGTCTGCCTTGCATTGATTCTCTGCACGTGTGCTCCCTGTATTCTCTACACGTGTGCTCTGTGCATGGGTTCTCTGCACGTGTGCTCTGTGCATTGACTCTCTGCACGTGTGCTCTGTATATTGACTCTACACGTGTGCTCTGTGCATTGATTCTCTGCACGTGTGCTCCCTGCATTCTCTACACGTGTGCTCCGTGCATTGACTTTGCATGTCTGCCTGTGCATTGATTCTCTGCACGTGTGCTCCCTGCATTCTCTACACGTGTGCTCTGTGCATGGGTTCTCTGCACATGTGCTCTGTGCATTGATTGTCTGCGCATGTGCTCTGTGCATTGATTCTCTGCATGTGTGCTCTATGCATTGATTCTCTGCACGTGTGCTCCACACATTGCTTCTCTGCACATGTGCTCTGTGCATTGATTCTCTACACATGTGCTCTGTGCATTGATTCTCTGTGCATTGATTCTCTGTGCATTGATTCTCTGCACGTGTGCTCTGTGCATTGATTCTCTGCATGTGTGCTCTGTGCATTGATTCTCTACACATGTGCTCTGTATGTGTGCTCTGTGCATTGATTCTCTGTGCATGTGCTCTGTATGTGTGCTCTGTGCATTGATTCTCTGCACGTGTGCTCTGTGCATTGATTCTCTGCATGTGTGCTCTGTGCATTGATTCTCTACACATGTGCTCTGTATGTGTGCTCTGTGCATTGATTCTGCATGTGTGCTCTGAGCATTGATTCTGTACATAGGCTCTGTGCATTGACACTGCACACATGTTTCGTGTATTGACTTCTGCACATGCGCTCTGAGCATCGATTCTCTGCACGTGTGCTCTGAACACTGACTCCCAGACATTGATGCCTCTGTTCCTACTCCTGTTTTATTTTGTTTTCTTCATATTGCACATGAACACCTTGTTTTAGGCTAGTGACAAGTTGTCAGTAGGGGAAGGCATGCAGATAGCCATGAGAAACGATAGGAGATGATGACCCCGCAGAGGAAGAGAACCGACCAGAGATGGTGGGCGTGGTGTCTGGAGCACACAGCCCCGTGGCTGCTCCTGGAGACAGTGATGACACCACCACGGTTCACCAGCCCTGTCCTTCCTTCTGAGGAACATGTAAAACTTGTGTGCACCATGATTTAAGCATCCTAGTGGACACTTGCATGTTGTGTTACATGCATCTTTTCAGGTCAAGCATCTCCATGCTGTTCTGGGTGAGAGGGCCCAGCTCCACCATGCACAGCCCCCCCCCCCCCCGACTGCCTTCTGCACCCCCCACTCTCTGCAGCCCCCTCCCCTGGGACCATCCTCTGCAGCCCCTCCCCGACCGCCCTCTGCAGCCCCCCACCCTCTGCACTTCCCCCTCCCCCCCGCAGCCCGGGGTATGTGGGTCTCGTGGAGGACTTGCAGTAACAGACCTCACAGCTTCTCTAGGCACTTGATGGAAGTACTTCTTTCGCATGCAGTTTCTTGTGGTCAGACAAGAAACTGCATCGGGTTGAATGTGTGTCTTCCAGAGTGGAATTAGCTGGAAACTGTTTGGTTCTGCTCTCCTGACATGAATATTTCCTGTCTTCCTCCTCCGCCATCTGGAATGTTTTCTCTAATCCTGCATTTGGAAGCGGGCAGTGCTCACTGGGCTCTTTGGCCACTGTGCCGGGGGTGGGGGATGGAAGGGGGAAGGGGGAGAAGAGGATGGGGAGGGGGGATGGGAGAGGGGATAGGGGGACGAGGAGGGAGGACAGGGAGGGGGACGGGAGGGAGGTCTGGTGGGATCCACCTTTGCCTGTCCATCTCCAGAGGTGTGCACGGCCATCCTGGCCTGCAGAGCCTGGGAAAGGTTGCATGTGGGACTCTGACCACCAGGGAAAATTTAGCTCAAGGCAAAGCAAATATGCTAAATGCAAGGAACACAGTATTTGCACTTACAGGTGCCTGAGGACTTCCACATCCTCAGGACTTCGTGTTTCCCCTCATGGCTGCATGTCGCATGCCAGCCAGCACTCCATTCTTAACACCTAACGGCTTTAGAGTTGCTATATGGCACAATATCTGCTAATAGTACAGGTATTCGGGAAACGTCACCTATCTTTTAGTAGCTGTGTAGTCTTCTGGATTGTTGAAAAGGTATATGTTATAAAACAATAACATATCCCATGATATAATACATAAATGATGTAGAATGTATAATATGCTATTATGTGTAGTTATATATTGTATAATATATAATAGTGAATAACAACCCGATCCTCAATTGGGAGATCATTAATGAACTACCCTCCCACATTGATGGGTCACTCAAGACCCGAGATAGCATATGATTTCCTTTGTTTTTCAGTAACTCATTTGAAACATTTACCAATATACATTATATTTTAAATATTATAAGTATATATTATCTATTATAAGAATTATATTGTAAATAATATAATATATAATATATAACATGATAATATATAATGTAACACCATAATATAATGTATAAAATTTATTTAAAGTATATAAGTTTATCATTAGTGAAAAACTTAAGTCAAATATTTAACATTTCTGGTAAACACTGCAAAAGAGCCAGGTCAGTGCAATGGAACTGCACTGCTGCCATATTCCCAGACCAAAAGATGGTGAGAGACCACCCTGCCAGTGTGTCTTTCACTTCCGGCCCTCAGCAGGAGACTGAACTAATGAAGAAAAATAGCAGTTGTACTTATGTCCTAGGAGAATGTCATAAGAACTATTTATTGCTCACTAAAGAAATTAAATTACTTAACAAAGGTGAATTATTAACTTAATTTATTAGGGATTTAATTTGGGAGCTATTTTCATAGGGATCCTGGCCAAGGTAAGACTGATAACACTTTAATGTGTAAAGACACTCAAATGACTTGGATCAGGCAACTGAGTGTGTTTCAAAGGAAACAGGTCTTCCGTGCTTTCCATCGTAATAATTACTCAGGAATAATGATCAATACGACTAACGATTAATAGAAAAGTATGGTTTCTGTAAGAGAATTTAATGTTAAAAAGCCATGTTGTGCCAGGTACAGGTGGCTTACGCCTGTACTCATAACTACTCAGGAGGCTGAGATCTGAGGATTGTGTGTCAACGCCAGCCCTGGTAGGAAAGTCCTTGAAACTCTTATCTCCAATTAGCAATATAAAAGCCCGTATCAGAGCTGTGACTCAAGCTGTAGCGTGCTAGCCTTCAGCTCAGCTACAGCGCCCAGGCCTGAGTTCAAGCCCGAGTACCAGCATACATTCTCTCTCTTTCTCTCTCTCTCTCTCGCGTGCGTGTGCACACACACACACATACATACATACACACACAGTCATGTTGCTTCTCACTGTTAGGCACTTTGTCATTTGTAATTTAGGCTCCAGGGATGGATGCTACTGGCTCACATCTGTCATCCTAGCTACTCAGGAGTTTGAGCTCTGAGGATTGCTGTTCAAAGCCAGCCAGGCAGAAAAGTCCATGAGATTCTTGTCTCCAATTAACACCCAGAAAACTGGAAGTGGTGCTGTGGCTCAAAGTAGTAGAGTGCTAGCTTTGAGCAAAAGAGCTCAGGAACAGCACCTAGGCCTGAGATCAAGCCTCACAACTGACCACGCCCCCCCCCCCCCCCCCCAAAAGACCGGCAGTCAGGCTGCTCAGAACTTCCTGACCTGTTATCATATCATGGGTTTCTGAACCACTGGCCTGAGGTAGTCCTCTGTGTGTGTGTGTGTGTGCACGTGTGCGTGTGTGGGCATGCACACGTGCACACATGTGTGCAAGGTACTAAAAGCCTGCTTGCCTCGACCTTCAAGTAAAATATAATGCCAATGCTATTACACTGTGCTTTTAAAACACAACAAAATGGAGAAGACAAAGTTCTTATTATCAGTCTCTGAGTTAGCGATTGTAGTGAAAGCCAAATTAAGGAGAATTCACTGGAATCTTCTAGAAAAATCTACTTGTAATTATTTGGGTGATTTATGGATCAGTTAGAAATGATGTGTGTGTGTGGGGGGGAATCTCTTTCCTTCCATAAACTGCTTTTCTGTTGGAAGTTTTGTGATTTAAAAAAATTCATTACATACAATCAGGTCTTAGAAGTAGTTGTTTAAGGAACACATGCTACGTAGAAAGAGAAACATGATGTAGAGGGGAAGGGAAAAAACAAATTGTTTAAATAGGGATACAGGTGGACCCATTGTAACAATGAGATATATAAGACGTTATGTCGAAAAATGAACTTTACAACTTTGGAGGGGGGTGGGGGGGAAGATGGAAAGGGATGGGAAGGTGAAACACAGGAGAAGGCAACAATGCTTGATAAGAAATGTACTCATGGAACTGGCACTGTGGCTCAAGCGGTAGAGCACTCGCCTTGAGCTGAAGAGCACAGGGACAGCGCCCAAGCCCAGAGTTCAAGCCCCACAACCAACCAAAATAAAACAAACAAAACAAAAAAACAAAAAAGAAATGTACTCATTACCTTGCCCATGTAATTGTAACCCCTCTGTACTGTATTTTCACAATATAAAAAAAAAAAAGAAAGAGAAACATGAATATTGCCCATGTTGCCTGTTCCGAACCCACATTAAAACTAGCCGGCTAGGTGGCAGAGACATTTTAACACCTGAAATGGAGTCTAGGTTTAGCTTTGAGCGTCACTGTTTTGGGCAGCTCTACTAAGGACAGCCTGCAGGAGAGGGACTGCTGTCTTCCATTGTGCTGGGACGGTGTCGGTGTCTCAGAGAAGGGTGGGGACACCGTGTCGCTACACCCCGATGCTCCCGCCTGGGCTGCTGGGCTGCAGCTTCAGAAAAGACATTTAAAAAGCCTTATCAAATTGATCTTCAATTGGGAGATCATTAATGAACTAACCTCCCGCATTGATGGATCACTCAAGACGCTAGCTAGCATGTGATTTCCTTGTTTTGCAGTAACTCATTTGAAGCATTTACCCCAAATCTTAATGCACATGGAAGATGCTAAGCTATTTTAAAGTGATGGATCCATTTTTTTTTGGCTGTGCTAAACCTTTGCTCTTATCACAATTCCGTGTTTCAGAATCTTGTCTTGGCCAAGAGGAGGAAGGAAAGGGAGAGTCTAAGGAGGAAGAGCAAGCAATTGAACAAGCAGGGTTTCTTCATTTCCTGTTGGAATTATTGGTTATCTGAGGTTATTTTGCAACTTACTAATTTAGGAAGCCATTCATTAAAAAAAACCAAAAACACTTTTTGGTCCTAAGTTGTTCAAGAAGCTTGGGCACCAGTGGCTCCTGCCTATAATCCTAGCTACTCAGGAGTCTGAGATCTGAGGATTACAGTTTGAAGCCAGCCCAGGCAGGAACATCCATGAGAATCTTACCTCCAATCAACTGCCAAAAGCCTGAAGTGACACTGTGGCTCAAGTGTTAAAGCACCAATGTTGAGTGATGAAGCTCTGGGCCCTGAGTTCAAGGCCCAGGTAGCAGGAAGGAGGTCAGTCTGTTAACGCAAGGCCTTTGTTTAGGCTTTGGAGTGTTGGGAAGAGTGGGTGTTTCTGTCTGGGAGCATGTCAGTGCACCCCGGTCCAGGTGAGGCCTGTGAGCTTCCATCCTTCTGGTGATTCACAACTCCGAGACCCAGTCATGCGGGCCAGAGCGCTTGCTGCTTCCTAGCTGGGACCCTGGGCGTGTCACCTGCTGTCCCTCCTGTGAGGAGCCTGATGAGTCGCAGCAGAGCTCCGAGAGCATGGCAGGCGTAAGTGGCTGAAGTGTGGGTGGTTCCAGTGTTGGGCGTCTGGAGCATGCGCAGGTCGGGTCCTGATGAGGCTGGAGGAGGAATTCCCAGCTCCAAGGGGTGGCCGAGCTGTGTGGCCCCCATGTGTCCCCACGGCACCTGGCCCTCAGCCCGCGTGGACAGGCTGTGGGGCTGAGCTTTATGGTGGCCACCAAGCGGCACTGGGGCCTTCATGGCTCCTCTTTGATTGCACACGCGTGTTGATGTGGTCCGTGTGGCACACACCCTGGGTGCTGTGTGCTGAAGTCTCATCTCCAAATGTTAGTGCTACCATCTGCCATGCACGCTGCTGGATGCAGGCGTTGGGCAGGGAGCCGCTCAGGGCGCGCACTGCGCACGGACGGCAAGTGGTTTTTACGCAAAGTCACACACGTTTTATACAGGTAAGGGTTTTCAAGTTACTGGTTTCATCAAGGAAAATAGGATTACTTTCTTTGGGCAAAAGAAGAATTTGTTTTTCCTCCTAGAACAAGTGCTTTCCAGTAATAAATATATTATCTGTGGTGATAGAGGGTTTTCCACATGAGACTATCATAAGGTTTTTTGTTTGTTTCTGGTGATTGTTGGTTTTGTTTAAAGAGAGCTACTAGATTGATTTCATGGCCTGTGAGTGGGTTGCAACTCTTGAGTTTCTCTGTCCTGAGAAACACCTTCCTCCCTCCTTCCCTTCCTCCCCCATCTCTCCCTTCCTTCTTCCCTTTTCTTCCCTTTCTTCCCTTTCCCTTCCCTTCCCTCTCTTTTTTCCCTTCTTCTTCCTTCTCTTCTCCTTCCTCCCTCCCTCTCTTTTTCCCCTTCCCTTTCCTTCCTTCCTTCTTCCTTCCTTCCCTCCCTCCTCCATCTAGTTCTTCCATCCTTGTTTGCTGCACATTTTCCCTGGGGATGACCTGAGACAGTAGCCTACTCCTGGCCTCTGGCCTTAGCTAGCATTACGGGCAGGTGGCATTATGCCTGGTCTATTGGTTGAGGTGGAGTCTGGCTTAACTTTTTTCCTAGGTTGGCCTTGAACTACAACCATTTCTGCCCCGTGTGTGTTGGAATCACAGGGGTGAGCTGCTACATTTGCATTTTAGATGCATATCTAAAATAATAAAACAGTTCTATAAAGAAAGAAGGGATATTTCAAAATAAAAAAATCAGTCTCCATGTTCTGTGTTCTCTGCCCCGTGATGATCACTGGAAGCTGTTCTGTTCTGTCTTCCTGGCTTTGTCCGGATGTGCACAGGTTTGTGGAACACATGGATATGTGTTGGGGTTCTGTGAGGTTTGATTTTCTTGCTGTTTAGAAGGTGGTGGTGATGCTTCCCTGACCTTCACTTTTCGGGGTCCTCTTGGGTTCCCCTGGCTGTCTCACAGCACGGCAGGCTCTTACACGTGGCCATCCCCACCGCATGGCCAGGACCTGTGTGTGTGCGTGTGCGTGTGCGTGTGTGTGCGTGTGTGTGTGTGTGTGTGTGTGTGTGTGTGTGTGTGGTGGGGGCAGTGTCCAGGCTCTTGTGGGTTCTCCTCACTCCAGATGAGATAAGGATGCACACGCATGCGCGCGTGCACGCGCACACACACACACACACACACTCACACACACACTCCTAATGTGCTTTGATTTCCAATGATGTGTCCCAGTAGGGTGCTGTTGGGTCAAAGGATATGTGCATTTGAACTAGCCAAGCTCCTTTCTAGAAAGGCTCTGCCCGTCTCGAGCGTGTGAGCTGTCCCAGGGCTGGCCCTGGCCTTGGCGGCTCTTCCTCGTGGAAGTCCTGCGTGTGAGCGAGTGAGTTAGAGGCGGAGCGAGTGAGGAGTGAGCGGGGGAAGGCAGCGGTGGTGTGCTGGTGGGCATGTCGCTGGGTCCTCTCCGTCCTGGTCAGGCCTCTTCACCTTCCCCAACGTGCCCTGGGCCGCTGGCCTGTGAGTTCATGGAAGCAATAAACATTTCTTTGTATCTGATGGACAGGAAAGGAGGCAGCCTTGCTCTGCACAGGAAGCGGCCGGTCACTCCTAGAAACAGCCGTGTTGTGTTGCCTGTTCGGTGGTGCCCATTCTGCCCCCTGCCTCAGCGTTCCTCAGGGGCCCAGGCGGGGTCTTCCCTGCCCTCCACGCAGGGTGGGGGGTGTGTGTGTAGAGGTGGAGGAGGGGGGCAAAGGCCTCTCCGAGTCCCTGGGTGGGGATGCAGTCCCTTTCCCCTCCACACCCTCCCTCCTCCGTCCTGTGCGTGGGCTCCCATGTCCACCCCTGGCTGGCAGACACAGGTGGCCGCAGGTGCTCTGTGCTCAGAGAGGCGCAGGGGTGAGTGTGGGGGAGGCGCTCTCCTTGCACTTCCACCGGCTCTTGCAGGGGAGTGTTTGGCCTCATCTGGAGCCGTGTCTTCCTTGGAGGCCCAGGTCCCCACCCAGGCCCAAGGCCACAGCCGGAAGCGTGGGGGGCTGGGTGGCTTTGACTTCCATGATGCTGGTGGGGGTCTGGGCGGCTTTGACTCCCGTGATGCTGGCCGTGGCTCACCTGCTGCCAGCCAGCTCCCCGTGCTCCCGCCCTGTGCCCGCGTGTCTTCTCCCCGGCTCCTCCCTCGGTCCCTTCTCCAAGGACTGAGTCCAGCCAGCATGCAGCCCACTCCAGGACAGGGTGTGGAGGAAGCAGCCCCAAGCCGGTGGCCAAGGCGGTCGGGGTCGCTGTGGCCTGCACACACGCCGGCCCCCACAAGCTCTCACAGAAGAGACAGAGGAACACTCCTGCTCACATTTTTGTTTGATTTGGTTTGGTTGGTTGTGAGGCTTGAACTCAGGGCCCAGGCGCTGTCCCTGAGCTGTTTCTCTCAAGGTGAGTGCTCTACCACTTGCGCCACAGCGCCACTTCCAGTTTTCTGTGGTTCATTGGAGATAAGAGTCTCACGGACTTTCTTTCCCTGGCTGGCTTTGAACCGTGATCCTCAGATCTCAGCCTCCTGAGTAGCTAGGGTGACAGGCGTGAGCACCGGTGCCCGGCCCACACACATCTTACAGTCACACTCCCCAGGAAGAGAATTGCTCAGTGTTGTCACCCCATGCCGGCCCCATGGCCACGTCGGGAGGAGATAGAGCTGCGGCACCTTCTGTGGCTGTAACTCAGAACTCTGTTGAGGGACCAGCCTTCCAAATCTGCCCCAAGACAGAGACTACTGAGAAGACAACCACCCTGGTGATCCTTACAGCGGGCCTGACACACATACTCCAGACCACTGAGCGGCCACAGACACCGCCTGCAGCCCCAGCCCCGCCTCCACTCCGCCATCCAGAGAGGGGACAGCCGCTGTCCCCTGAGGCGTCGCTCCCAGCTGGCCGAGCCTTCCTTCCTTCGGCTTCTCCGGCCGCAGGCCCTGGCCTGGCCTGCCTGGGGGTCTGTTCTGTTGCAGACCTCATTTCTTCTGTGGTCCCGTCCTGTGTGCAGCTCTTCCCAAGTCTGGCATGAGGAGGCTGTGGTGTGCTTCTGAGAGCCTCACCGAGGTGCGCTGTGGCATCTGTGGCTGAAACCGGAAGACTAGTTTTGGGGATTTTAAACTCAATAGGCATTCTGATGAGGAGATGTGTGTTATTTCCAAACACTTTGCAGGTGACTTGCCCTCAGATAAGTGACTGCTATGGCACCACAGACCATGGGTTTGACTGTCACAGAAGCCACTCCCCCTGGAAAGAGGCCTGGGGGGAGGAGGAGGGGCTCCCAGGAGGGAGGGGAAGTCCCCAGGGGTGGCAGCGTACAGGGTCAGTGAGGCTGTCCACCTAGGAGAGGCTCAGAGCCTTCCTCTGGCTCTGCCCGTTTCTCAGAAGATTCTGGTCACCATGGACCTCCAAGAAGGGCCTTCTTCTGTCATGCTGCGGCATACCAACACCGGACAGGACGTGACCGTGGCCTGACCTGCGGCCAGCACTGTGCTGCGTCAGGCAGTCACGTGTGCTCTGTATGGCTTTCTGTTGTTCTTTTGTCCACTCACCCAGTGGGTGTCAAGTGCATGCCAAGCAGTAGGAGGCACCATACAGGATCGGGCCAGGAAGACCCAGCAGGACATGGCACACTCGTTCTTTTACACCTGAGAAATTTCCATCTCCTCTTTTTAATGTGCATTGGCTTCATTCAGCATTTATCTGGTTACAAGACTGTCCCTGGTACAAAGAACACAAGTGAACGCCATCATCCTTCTGTCCTGCCCCCAAGCCCCATGCTCCTCCAGGTCCAATGTCTCTTCCAGCATCCTCCTCCAGACCCTGTGTCTCTTCCAGCACCCTCCTCCAGATCCGATGTCTCTCCAGCATCCTCCTCCAGATCCAGTGTCTCTCCAGCATCCTCCTCTAGACCTGGTGTCTCTCCAGCATCCTCCTCCAGATCCAATGTCTCTCTAGCATCCTTTTCCAGACCTTGTATCTCTCCAGCATCCTCCTCCAGATCCGATGTCTCTCTAGCATCCTTCTCCAGATCCGATGTCTCTCCAGCATCCTCCTCCAGATCCGATGTCTCTCCAGCATCCTCCTCCAGACCTGGTGTCTCTCCAGCATCCTCCTCCAGATTCAATGTCTCTCTAGCATCCTTCTCTAGACCTTGTATCTCTCCAGCATCCTCCTCCAGACCTGGTGTCTCTCCAGCATCCTCCTCCAGATCCAATGTCTCTCTAGCATCCTCCTCCAGACCTAGTGTCTCTCCAGCATCCTCCTCTAGACCTGGTGTCTCTCCAGCATCCTCCTCCAGATCTGATGTCTCTCTAGCATCCTTCTCCAGACCTTGTATCTCTCCAGCATCCTCCTCCAGACCCGGTGTCTCTCCAGCATCCTTCTGCCCTCAGCCTTCTGAAACAGGGGCACTCCAGGCCAGCTTCATGGCTTCCCCTGGAAGTTTTCTCTTGCAACCTCCATAGTGTGTGTGGGCCACAGAAGGGTCCTGCTACTCAGAGATGAGGCTCCTGGAAGGCTGGATTGAATATGTTGCCATTTTCAGCGAGGGGCACATCATTGGTCAGGATGTGGCCTAAGTCATGCTATGTAACATTACTACTTCTGCAGTCAGCGGGCTGTGGAGTGCAGAGTCTTGGGCACATGGGTCCTGCCTGCGTGCCTGCCTCTGTGGCTGCCATTTGAATCATCTCCAGTCTCCTTTGTTCTTCCTCCATCTCTGGGAGTGAGGCACCCTTTCATTTTGTGTGAATTATCAATATCAAGTATATCCTGTGACACCATGCTGTGCATTTCCTAAGTCTCTTTTCTCGTAGGCAAATGTTAGCATTCCTAACCCTTGATACAATTAAATGAATTTAAATACATGTTTACCAGTGAAGGAAATGGCTTGCTTTTGTTATGGTGCCAAGAGACAATCACCGTACCCAGTATGTCTACATTTCATTTCTATCTTGGCAATTAAATGGTGGCGATTGTGGGTTTTGTTAGTTGTGGTGTGTATCAACATTTTGCACAGACACCATGGTGAGTATGGAGGGAAATCGGCTTTCTGAGCTGAGGGACCTATGCACATCACTTCCAGTCATTTTTGTGTCTTCCAGGAAAACAAAGTGACCTTTGACTAAGTTTCTGATCCTGAAAGATTTCTGTGGTTTGAATCTGGGGCGAGGGAGCAATCTGCAGAGGACATTGACGAAGCCTTGTTGATTTATACCATGATCTAGCCACAGCCAGGCCTGGAAGACGCTTCTCGGCTGTAATTGTATCTTTGCTCAAGGCTACTGTAGTTATACCCCGTCCAATTCCAATGTCACTCAAAGAGCAGAAGCGGATCCTGATGGTAGAATAGCTCAAAATGTCCTTTGTGCTTCCTGGTATGTCTGAGGTAGGCTGCAGCTTCTGGAGATTATTTCAGCCACTTAGTTACAGGTTTCTGATACAATCCTCAGGAAGATGTGTTAACAACTTACCTAGCTAGCTCTACTCTTAAAGGCCTTGGGTTTTGTTATGATTATTTTCCACAAAGAAAATTGAAAACAAAATGTCATTCAGTAAACATGTGTATGAACTGCAAATGTCTGAAATGGATAGTTTACCCTTAACAGAACAGTAAAATACACCACGTAGCTTTCAGCCGGCTTCTATCGAAATAATTATCTTGGCAATTATCTCTGCCGTTCAGTTAACTTTTGCATTCGGATGGTGTTTCTCTGCCTTTGTGTTCTTCTACCTCGTGCTTAGAGTTCTCCCAGGAACTATTATACTGAAGGATTTCTTTCTTCTTCTTGTTTTTCTTTTTTAGTGTAGAGAAAAAGAGAAGGGAAGTGGGAGGGCTATTTAAGAGGAATTACACTCTGAACACAGGCAGTTAGCAGATTATTCAGAGATCAAGGTGCCTGTCTGCTCTGGGAGGTGGGTTCTTTGGCGGGGTCTCCTGAAGGCTAATTAGAGGCAGAATACCTGTTTCAAAGTCAAGGTCAGCAGCCTTTCTAAAGGAAGGATCTTAATGGAAATAAATGCATGCGTAACTAACTGAAGGCCCTTTAAAAAGTTTTACTCTTAAACTCTAAGTGCAAGTATTTTCATTGTCCCTGTTTTGAAATTGATGAGGTAGTTGTCTCTACTTATGTTTCTAAAGTGCACAGTCAGACTTCCGTGGAAGACGTCCTATCCACAGCAAAACAAACTTGTACTTCCTGTTTCCTTTGATTTTTTTTTTTTTGCAGAAGAACTCAACACTCCAGAGAAGTCGGATTTCTTTCTTTCTTTCTTCCTTCCTTCCTTCCTTCCTTCCTTCCTTCCTTCCTTCCTTCCTTCCTTCCTTCCTTCTTTCTTTCTTTCTTTCTTTCTTTCTTTCTTTCTTTCTTTCTTTCTTTCTTTCTTTCTTTCTTTCTTTCTTTCTTTTCTCTCTCTCAAATGGATATATTAAATGTGCTGCTTTCTGTTTTGAAAGTCTTTCGTTTGGTGGGGCAGCTTAGGAAGCAGTGTGGTACTGCTGGTACTCCTCTTGGACTGTTTTGGAAGGAAGCCGACTTTGACCTCTTCCTTCCCTTTCAACTCTGCGTCTGTGATTTTTAAAGCAGCACTTTTTTCTTTTTTTAATGAGAGGGATTTGTCTCTGCTGGTGCTCGCCGTGGAGGGAGATCCTGTGCCCGTCCTCCGGCGTGTTGGGAGAGTCAGCTCTCCTTCCCGGCTGTCGGGTCTGATTTGGGCTGTGTTCTGATGGTTGTTTGAGGCTAACGTGAACCGCGCTGGCTGCCTGACCCGCCTTGGCGGGTCATTATCATAATTTCACCGTTGTATGGCCTCCGAGTTAATGTACTTACAAATGACAGAGAAAGTGTGTTACATGACCTCAGGGTTTTCAAAAATTAAATGACGTCGCAGGTCGTATTTCAAAGCATAGCTAAGGAGAGCCGTTTTCTCTCCTGCGTGCAGTGACACGGGCCATAGCAACAGGATATTGTATTTCTTTTTTATTACCCCAAAATGTGAAACTTTTAAATTCTTCGATTCTCCACATAAAATTTAATATTGGGGTAGGGAATGACATACCAGAAAAGAAATCCATTTCTCTCCAGTATGCCTCCTCTCATGCTAGAGGAGATGCATTCATACTCAGGACTGTGAAGCTGGGCACCTGTGGCTCCTGCCTGTAATCCTAGCTTCTCTGAGGATCATGGTTCGATGCCAGCCCAGGCAGGAAAGTCTGTGAGACTCTTATCTCCAATTAATTATACACACAGAAACACAGACAGACAGACAGACAGACAGACAGATACACACACACACACACACACACACACACACACACAAACACACAATGGAAGTGGGGCTGTGGCTCAAGTGGTTTTTCATCTTGAGTGAAAAAGCTAAAGGACAGCACCTAGGCCCCACGTTCAAGGCCCAGTACTGGAACAAAACAACACAAATTTGCTTTACAAAGGCACTAGCCTGTGTCTTTTGGTTTGAGGTTCCAGGAGACCTGGGGGAAATCCCTGCTGAAGGCCAGGAGTGCTGGCTTTTAGCACCTGGAGTGCTGTACTGTCTGCCGAGGGCTATGGAGCCCTGAGCCCAGCGGTAGAGCCGCCCACCACCTGGTACTGCTGAGGGCTGGCTGGGCCCAGGGCCACGGCCTCCTGGTCCTCGGGCCAAGCTATTGAATGGGCACACGGACCTGTCCCGGGACTTTCCGTCTAGGTTGGGAATACTGAAGCCCGATCAGTAGCTCTCCAAAGGAGCCCTCAGGATGATGCATGGATTAACAGGTTGTGTGTCAGGTAACAATGAGAATTTAGAGTTCTTTCTCTTGTGGCCTTGGGCCTTTTTAAGCTGCGCACACACTTTGGGGTGAGGGTAAGCGGAACTCCACTGTGTGTGTAGAATTCCTAGTAATTAACACAGCCTCTGGGGAAGAGCAGGCTGCAGTCTGATGTCCTGTGGAGATGCCATGCTCTGTGAAGCCCGGGCCTGGGGTGGAGCTGCAGTAGCTTGTTTTCTTTGGGCTGCCACCTGTGGACTGCCCTTGATGGTGTCAGGGTCTGGACCCCTGGCCCACTACAGGGGTTACATGGGGTCCTCCTGGGGACTCCGGGACTTCTAGGATCACAGGTATCAGCCCTTGCAAAGTCCCTGACAGTATTATTTAAAGTTACTAAAATTCGATGACATTTCTAAATGTATTGTACACTGTATTGTGCACCAAAATTCAATTGCCAGGGAAAGATCAGGGTGGCAATGTGTGTTTGTGAAGAAGTGACTTGTTATAATGAGAAAAAAATTAACCCAAACAATTAGAGTATTTGAGATGTTTTTCTGACATAGCCAAAAAGTTTTTCTATTGCAGACGTTGTATTTCTGCAAATTGTCTTATTTCCTTGATTTCAATGGACGCAGATTGCATGGCTCTATTTTATTTTTCTTTCCCTGGAAATGAATATACACATGATTACTGAAATATTAAAATGTTCCTCCTGGGAGGAAACCTCATCTTGCATCTTGGCTCTGCCCGTAGTCGCAAAAAGGCCTCATGGAAGCTGCCTTCTCCAGGCCTGAATGAGGGGGTGATGGAGGCCAGGGAGTGACCCACAGGACGGTCATGGGGCCACCCTCCCCCCCCGCCCTGCCCAGGCCGGGCTCGCTGTGTGGGCCTATGGGGCAGGCTTCCCTGGAAGCTGAGCAGAACCAGAAGCAGAATCTGAGGTGGGATTTATGGAGCAGGAAGGCTGGGAGTGGCCTTCGTGAGTAGGTCTTGATGCACACTTTTTTAAACTTAAACAAAATGTTTTTTGGCTGGTACTGGGGCTTGAAGTCAGAGTCTTCTGCTGCTTTTTGCTCAAGGCTAGTGCTCTACCTTTTGAGCCATGCCTTACTTCTGGAGTCTTGCTGGTTCACTGGAGATAAGAGACTCAGATTTGCCTGCCTGGGCTGTCTTTGAACCATGGCTCTCTGATCTCAGCCTTCCAAGCAGCTAGGATTACAAGTGTGGGCCAGTGATGTTCAGTTGGTGCACATCCTAAGCAATGCCTCCGAGCCCCTTTGAGTTCGGGGGAGACCTTAGGAGTGGAGAGGAAGCAGCTGTGTGCAGTGTTGGGTTCTGGGGTGCCCTTCCCCCCAGAGCTGAGTCTCTGCCTGAGCTCCAGATGTGTTTCAGATGGACACTGGGCTCATGAAAGGGGAGAGGGCAATTTGTATGCATATTTCGTTCTGATAAGTGCTTGAGGAAGAGAAAGATGGAGAATATTTTGCATTGCCGGAATGAATAAAATGGGTGTTCTAAAACAATAGCAACATGACAGCGGCGTGCGCTTCCATGTTGTGTTGCAGACCCAGAGCAGACAGAACTACTCCTTCCGACTGTAACTTCTAAGCGCATCTCAGGGACAAGGTCAGTGCTTCCCCTCCCCCGGGGTTGGCTCCTCAGGAAGTGATGGGTACAAAGGGGTTTATTAGTCCCATAAATCGCCCTTGCTGTCAGTCAAACGCTGAGACACGCAGGACATGATACGGGCCATTTTGGTGACAGAATATAAATCATAGGAGATTAAATTATTAGATAATTTGGAAACTTAACAGTTTGCATTTTGTACTTCCAATTGTTTTGCTGACTTGCACTTTTCTTGGCTGTCCAGGGTTTTATTAACCGTCTTTAAGACATCTATCACCTCCTTCCTCTTCATTTTCCAATGGGCAAATTTCCCCAGGAAGGAGGGTTGCTGTACTGATGTCTGCAGTGGCTGCTCCAAAAAGATTGCTGTATTTTCATTGACATGCAGCGCATTACCATAATTGGCTTTTCTACATGATAGGAGAGAGGAAATAATAATGTCATTTTATTTACAGCCAGAGTGTCGCTTTATGAGACTTCTCCAACTTTCTGCCATGCTGTGTAGGTCAAATGACATCTTTTGATCAGTCCTGTCCAAAGACATCAAAGCTGAGTGGCATGTAATGGAGACCTAGTGACAAACCAAATCTAGAAAAGAAATAAGACTGCCAGTTTCCCATTAAAGAGCCTGCTAAACAGCACAGCTTCCCTGTGTCGGCTACGAGACCACTCTGACCACCTAAATCAGGCGAATGAAAGGAGGCTGAATTGGACATTAGTACTGCAAATGACTGCCCTGATTGCCACGACTTCCCTCCGCACCCCCCCTCCCCAAAAATCAGCAAGCAAACCATGCGAGCTACAGCCAAGCTGCGCTGCTCTGGGCCCGCTCATTTCTCTCCTGCCACTCGCTGGTTTTCTGATCTGGTTTATTTAGGTTTGACATCCGCCAAATGGTGTAGCGGGATGTCTCTGACAGATATTCTTACTGATTTAACGGGCGGCACAACTCAGGAAAGATGGATCTTCAGAGACAAGATTTCAGAGCGGTTGTTTTTTCCTTTTCCACCCCATTTTCCTCCTTTATGATTCCAGCTGATGTGTTGTCCCTGTTCACAGTCAAATCATTAGGGCCCTAAGGACTTGGGAAGACCTGGGTTTGGTTGATGGCGGCGCTGTTTGAGGTTGACTGAGAGAGGGGCAAGGTGGCAGGGATTCTGGGAGTGGGGGGTTTAAAGTATTTTGAAGTGACTGTTTTACTGTAGAGATGAATGAAATAGGTGTTTTTTTCTGCTCTAACATAATGAGGTAGACCTTCTCATGTGGAATGTTAGATTGTGGATGGGGAAAGCAGCTGGTATCTACCTACTTTGAGTTTTGTTTTTGTGCCGGTACTGGGTTTGAACTCTGGGCTTGGGCGCGCAAGGCTGGTGCTCTACCACCTGAGCCACAGCTCCACTTCTGGCTTTTTGGTGGTTAATTGGAGATAAAAGTCTCATAGAGTTTCCTGCTTGGGCTGGCTTTGAACCTCAATCCTCAGATGTCAGCCTCCTGAGTAGCTGGGATTACAGGTGTGAGCCACCAGTGCCTGGAAGATGCACTTGGAATTAAGTCAGGGTTCACTCATGCTTTAGTCCCTTGTTCCAGACAGTATTTCCCAGATACTTACTTGTTAGGCACTGTGGTAGCGGCTAGGAGCCAGGGCTCCTAAATTGTCCCCCATACAGGACAGTGGGTGGTGGGCAAGAAGCCTCTCCTCCTGGGTGACACAGAGGTCCCCCGGGGGGGAGGGTCCCGGAAGACTGGCTGAGGGCCATCCCAGTGGTCAGGCAGGTGTTATGGGGAGCAGGAGGAGCCCCACAGAAGGAGCCAGGGGCTGGCAGGGTTGGAAACATTTCATTTGCCCCTCTCTTTTGGTGGGACTGAAGTATATGCAACATGAAGTTTGTCATCATAGCCATTAGGGTACAGTTGGTACAGGTGCATCAAAGACCCACACCGTGTCGGGTAGCCATCACCACTGTGTGTTTCCAGAAGTTTCTTATCCCAAATGGGATACCATTGAACCATTACCCTGTCCCAAGCCCTGGGACCCTAGAGACTGTCCATCTGCTCTAGTGTGGGGGACAGCCTGGCAGGAACACCAAGTCCTACCACAGACATCGTGGCCGTGCGCACACTGCAGTCCCACAGATCTCTGTGGCCGCCCATCCACGGTGGTCCTGCCAGGCACCTCCTCGAAAGCAGGTTGCCAGGGATACCTGGGACCCCAGCTTTGAGGCAGAGCTACCGTGTACCAAGCTTTCTAGCATTCGTGGAGACAAAGACCTTGCTTTGTGATCACTCATGGCCATCTGCCTGGCTGGTGGAAATGCCCCCGCTTGGCCGTGGAGGACCAGGTGGATGGGAAACCACGCGGGAAAGGCCTCTGCACCCCCCTGAGCTTGTGGAGTTTGTCCCCAGACCTCGGGGCCTCAGCTTTTACCCATCTGGAGGCCAAGAGGACAGCGATCGATGCCCTTCAGGGATGGTGAGAAGCGGGTCAGCACGGAGCCCTGGCTGTCCTGCTTGCTCCAGAAGAACAGTGAGAAAAGCACCTGCCATTGTCATTTCGAACCCTGTCCGTGTGAAGCATAAGGCTGGCCGAGAAGATGCTCTGTGGGTATAAAATGTTTTCCCCGAAACAAGTGCATTGGGCTTTTTTTCTCTTTTTTTCAAAGTAATGGTGTCTCCCAAACCAATTACTAGTGTACTGTGGGAAGCCTCTTTCTTTTTTTTGGTGGGGGGGGGGTCCGGTCATGGGGCCTGAACTCTGGGCCTGGGTGCTGTCCTTCAGCTCTTCAGCTCAAGGCTAGCGCTGTACCACTTGAGCCACAGCCACTTCTGGCTTTTTTCCTTTTTGTTTGTGTGGTGCTGAGGAATCGAACCCAGGGCCTCAAACATGCAAGGCAAGCGCTCTACCACTGAGCCACCTTCCCAGCCCTGGAACCCTCTTTCTAGAAGAGTCATTATCCATGTAGATAATGCTCCCTATTCAAGATTAGATTTCAGTATTGGCACTGGAAAAATTGCTTCTGATGATCCCAGTGGGCGATTTATCCCTTTTACTGCAAAGATGTTCATGCGTGCCCACTGTTGGTTTTGTTTTGGAAGTGCTGAGGGCCTTGAGAATCGCTCACATCAAATGTCCTTTCTCCTGCCTGTGGCTTGGTTTTCCCAGGCTCCTGTGCAGCACACCCCTTAGCAGAGTTAGAATCTTCTCGCGTGAGTTTTCTTTCTTTTCTTTCCACTTTTTCCTCACTGATGGAAGCATGCTCTACGTTTCTTTTCCAAGTGGTTGCTAGAACAGAACCAGATGAGGTGGAGGCAAGAGAGATGCAGGGGAGTTGGGGGGCATTGCGGTGGAGGGTTGGCTGGTCTCAGAAGAGCTCTCCTGGAAGTGGCACTGTGGCTCAAGCGGTAGCGCACTCGCCTTGAGCTGAAAGAGCCCAGGGACAGCGCCCAGGCCCAGAGTTCAGACCCCACGACTGACAAAAAAAAAAAGAAAAGAAAAAAGAAGAGCTCTCTTGCTGAAACAATGGGACGGATCTCTTTTTCTTGTGGTCCACAAATGAGGATTTCCTCGACGCTGTGCTGTAGAATTCCACCCCTGGTCGGCCTGGGGGTGTGTTTGTGAGGTTGTCTGGGAAGCATTCAGAACAGAAACATCCCTAAACTAGTTGTTCAAGCTGAAAACTTTCAACTCAGGTAATGACTGGGAGCACCTGCTAATTGGGCAGCACATGGTCGCAGTCTGGAAAGGAGAAGGCGTGGAGAGCTGCAGGGTGCGATCCGGACCTTTGCCTTGGTGCTGCTCTCAGTCTTGGCAGTCAGCAAGGTTTAGCTTTCCTTCACTCAAGGATGCAAATGAAGAGTGAAATCCACTCACCTGCTGAACTGCCGTGTCGGGCGCCCCAGGCATCCGGGCTCGCAGTCTTCCCGAGCCCCATCCACTCCCACTCAATAATGCAGCAGGAGTTTGCTCTACCAAAGTGTCACCTGTCTGGGTGAGTTGTGCCCGTGCCTATCCAAAGTGACAGCCATCTTTGAGCACTGGCGGCTCCGACTGACTTCCCTTTCATCATTCCTGTTGGGAAGGGAACATCGCTGCTTGGTGGTGTTCCTCTTCCTCCTGTTCTTTCTCTTTGTCCCTCCCTCCTCCCCTCACCCTCCACCCCCACTCTCCCAACGCACCTGATCAAAACATCATCACTGGCAAAGGTTCCTCTCTCCAAATTAAATGAATCCAAGCAGCCTGGGAATTTTCACACAGAAAGGAAGTGCAAGGCTGATGTGCAAAGTTAATGAATCTGGTAGCGTCGAGCACATTATTGAGCCCGGATAATGTGATCCAGCCGCCTTCCTTCTCCTCACTCTCCCATAAAGAATGTGCGGAAGTTAGTTATGTGGCGTGATTCTAACATCTGTCCTACCGCATAATGGCAATTTGTATAAGTAATGGAAACAGGTTAAATACTTCCCTTCTAATGTTGCCAGCAGGGATGAAAATGAACATTTCAATGAAATCATCTCGACAGAGCTGAGAGGGGAGGGCCTAGACGGATTCCTCTCCACTCCCTTTGGTGATGGGAGCCTAATGAGAAGCTGGGGTGGATAGTTTATCAGGGAAGAAGAGCAAGTAAGTCTCAGAGATAGAATCTCTGTACCACTCTGCACACCTTGCTTCACTTGGCAGACCTTTGCTAATAACCTGTTCTTTTCATTCCCAGAGAGGCTGGGAGGGAGGGCAGGGGGAAGGCGCTGTGTTCCTCTGATGGCTGCCTGCAAGGGTGATCTGAGTCCATCCTGGAGGGTTCCTTTCTCCTCGTTACCGAGTCCTAGTAAGGAACCGACTTGGCGTGGCTTGCACTTGACATGTGACATCCTTTACTTCCTGAGCCACTTCATGTGGATCGCGGTTGCCATTTAAACAGCTTACTAAATTGGAACTTGGTTCTTAGTCTGTGTGTACTGTTGATCACACGCCTCCATTCTAGAGCAAGAGCCGGGCCCACGGCCAGGAGAGTTCTCAGACATGCCATGTGGCCCAGCGGCCTTGTGAACCTGTGTGTTCACACAGGCACTGCTACGCATGGCCTTTCCGTCCATGTTTGTACACCAGAGTTGGAAGTGGAAGCACTCGGTCACTAGCCCCTTTCACTTCATGCCGATATCTGAATGATTCCAGCTGTCCAGACTCGGGAGTGTGGCAGAAGGTCTCTGCTGAGTCACGCACCGCTTCCACTGGGCACCTCCCACTGGTGGGAGCAGATACAGGTGTGCGCTGGCTCGCTCGGTCCTGTGAGCAGGCTCTGCAGCAGCCAGGTTGTACCTGCTGGGTGAGTGTATTTGAGAAGCCTTTCTTCTATTGTTGTTTAGCAAAAGCAACCTACACTTTTGTGCCTGTAGATGTAGTGACGACACGGAGTTTCAGGAGCCCGTGGAATACAAAACAGGGTGGCTCAGGAAAGCACCTTTATTTTGTGCATAATTGGGGTGCAGATCGAGGTGCAAGTTGAGCGGGGAGAGATGCACACCTCATTGCTCAGAGCCAGTGTTAGGAAGACTCTGGGGGATTTGGGACTTTACTACATTTAGCCATTTAAAAACACCAAACAAATACAGCTGTCACTTCTCTCCATCCTTAAAATGACTGCTGACATGAGCAAGTCTTGTTTTCTTTAAAGAAACAAAGATGTTTGGGGGCTGCAACTTGAGAAATGCAGCTTTTATCTAATTTGTTGACGATATGTTTGTGCCTCATTGTATAGTTACAATTTGAGATGAACACATTCTTTTCTCCATGCAGTAGAGGTGTATTTACAGAGCTGGCCGTTGGCTGGTGTCACCCTCGGCCTTCACGGAGTCTGTACGTTGCCTTGTGTCCACTTGTGTGAGTGCATGCAGGATTTCACAGGGCCCCCATCGAAGACACACTTTATGACCAAAATCCTTAACAATACTTAATTTTGTAAAACTGAAATGGAACCCTAAGACCCTCTTGATCCTTCCCCACTTAGGAATGGTAGGGCCGATGTCACATGCCTACGCATGTACGTGCAGACACACATGTGTGTGTGCGTGCATGGGAAGGCTTCGTGGCCTTGTCCGACTGCTGGTACTGGCTTGTTCAGATGGATTCTGCACGGCCCATGAGACAGATCCACGTGACAGACATACCGTACATTCACACTCTCACACTCCGCACTGCCCCGTCGTGCGTGAGAGGCTCTGCAGGGGTGTGGGTGGGGGCCTCGATGGTAAAGCTGTTATGACACAGAAAGAAATAGCAGAAATGATGATTGGGAGTCTTTGTTTTATGTGATGGGGGAAAATGTCACTTATTTCTATGAGGAATTGTAAAAGAAGAGTTTTATACTGCAGTTACCATCCTCAAACTTGCTCATTCATCAGATTTCCCCGGGGTGGGGCGCGGGGTGCACCCACGTGCTGTGGGGGCAGGATGTGTGGAGGAACGCAGTAGCCGTGACTTGTTGTCTGTGATTCAGTGGCCTTGCTCTGAAAAACCTTGGTGCTAAAAAGAAATTGTATTCATCCCCCTTGTGAAATATTTTCTTCTCATAGTTTGATTTCTAGAAATAAAAATATCTACAAATACCATACCATATTTCAGTACATTTGTATTCATCTAGCTAAAGAGTTTTAGAAAATTGTAGCTTATAATGAAAACAAAAGATCATCATAAATAATGACTTCAGTTGAACTTGGAGGTTCTTACGTGTCTCTGTCTGTCTCGGTCTCTCTCTTTGTCAAGGTAAAAAAAAGAAGAAGGAATCTTCAAAGGCAATTATGAGAATTCACTGATAATGGTAGAAGAAATAGGCCTAATTATTCTGATAAAAATTATATTTTCTGTCATGATGGTATAGATGTAACATTCAGAATCAGACACCAGTATTGTTATTGAAAGAACGTCAGGTGCTGGGCGACCTTGAATTTCGTTTCCAGCCAGTGTAGAAACAGTCACGTGGAAACTGCCACAGTACTGCAGCCCTGGCTAAATAATTGGTATCTGACCAGGGTGAGTTCCTGGCCTTGGCGCTAAACCTTGGTTTCCTGCCCACACCTGTGTGTGTGTGTCCCTGCCACTTGCTTAAATCCATACCTGATTACCCGAGATTGACGCTTCTGTCGCTCTTCTTTATCCTGTTTATGTTCAGAGAATCAGCCACTCTCGTGTGTGTGTGTGTGTGTGTGTGTGTGTGTGTGTGTGTGTGTGTGTGTGTGTGTGTGTGTGTACCAGTGCCAGGCTTGAACTCAGCCTGGCTGCTGTCCCTTAGTTTTTCCAGCTCAAAGCTGGCTCTCTGCCACTTGAGCCACCCCTCCACTTCTAGCTTTTTGCTGTTTAGTTGAACCACACTCCTCCGATCTCGGCTACCGAAGTAGCTAGGATTAAAGGTATGAGCCACCAGCACCTGGCCAAACCACTGGATTTTAAGATGCAGTCTTCCTCCTAACTTGCAGGTTAGATAGACGCCGTGATAGCCCTTCTCTCCATCTCCTGTCCCTCAGTCCGGTGCTCTGAGAACCCTCACAGAGACCCACAGCAGTTCCTTTTGTCTCGTAACTTTGCGTTACTTGTGAAAGAGCACGGGACCTGGCAGGCCGCCGGGGTCCTTGTCTGGTGGTATCCTCATGATAGCAGTGAGTTGTCAGAATGAATGTGTTTACTCAGAGTGACATTTCCTTCCACGTTAGGTTTGCCATCTGAAGAGGTGTGCAAGTCTCTTCTGCATTTCTGACTGTCTTCCATCAGGTGACCTGAGTCAGGTGGTCAGACAGCTAGCACGCACGGGCGGAGCCTATGCCGTAGGTCTGGCTTGCTAAGTGTGTGTGCACATGAGCCGCGTGTGTCCTTGGCTTCCCCGGCCTCTTGGATGACTGATGAGGCGTAGGCACGTGGGCGGGCTAGCTCAGTCTGCGCCTGTCTGCCCTTCACCCTCTGTTTTAACTCCTCTATTTAATTCTTCAGGATCCTCTTCCTTCTTCTTCCGGACACCATTGAAAATGGAAGGAAAGGTCTCAGCGCGCCATTCTGCCGAAACAGGCTGCAGACTACAGACAAAAAAATTAATATCTGAAGTGCTTATGGGAAGAGCAAGGAAGGGTCTTGAAATGAGGTTTCTGATTTCTTAATTTTCAATTGAATTCTGGGGCAGGGAGAGAAAGAAGAAATTATATTTATGTTAGGGCCGTTGCCTGTGGATTCCTAATTGAAATGGGAAAGGGGAAGAACAAAACTTTAGGTCGTTTTCTGTTTGTAGGCCCTGAAGTTCTTGAAGATGGCTTCTGTTGGGCTTAAGGAAAGGAACAGTTTGATTACAAATCAGAGGCATGAGCAAACCAGTATGTTTATGAGTGGCTCCAAGCTACAACAATTTACCAAGGTGACAGAAACATTTTTTGTCACTATCAGATCAGCTTTGTCCGATGAGTGTCAGCCTTTCCTCCCACAAGATGTCAGAACCGTGTTAGTAAATTAGTGGCTGTCTTGCTGGCCGTTGGTTTGGCTGCACCAGGTTTGAACTCGGCTTTGTGCTTGCTGGCAGATGCTTCATTGCTTGAGTTTTGCCCCAGCCCTTTACTCTCAGATTATTTTTAAGATAGGGCCTTGCCTTCCGTTTTTGTGTCTGGCAGGCCTGGGTTTGAACTCAGGGCCTTGTGCTTCCTTAGGCAGGCCTTCTTGAGAGCCGTGCCTCCAGACACCAGGGTCTTGCTTTTATGCCCACGATGCTCTGGACTATAGTAAGGATGACAGATGTGTGTTACCATGTCAAGCCTTTTCTATTCAGATAGGGTCTCATGAACCTTTTTGCCTCTGCTGGCCTTGAAGCATAAGCCTCCTGATCTCTGCCTCTGAAGTAGCTACCGGCATGAAGCACCAGTGCCCAGTCAATTCTTGCTTGTGTTTTGATGTTCTTTCCTGACTAGGAAGAAAGCCATATCTGCTCCTATCTGCTTCCTCTGCCATTTTATTCCTGATATGTGCTGACTTTCATCAAACCCCTGCTCTCTCCATAGTGAAAGTGAAGTTACTCTACAGATGACCAATTATAAATCTGGAAGAAGAATGTGTTTTGCAAGATTCTACACCTAATTGAAGCTCTACTCTTGTCACTTAGGTGTGTGTGTGATCCCTTTTGTGGATTGGCCCTTGGAATAAATGTATTTTGATATAATGGCCATCTGTTCGTGGGTATCATGTTTGCCAGTCTAAAAAAATAGTTTGATATAGATCAACATGCAATTTGGAAAGATTATACAGGCTCACCAGGCGGTGAGCTATTAGCTAAGTTTGGTGTTTATTGTAAGACAGTCACCAAGCAGAGCTGAAGACGAAAGACTCTGAAATGTCCATTTTCCTCTCTGTTATGTGTGCAAATGAAAGCAGAGTGTACAATCTAGGTGCCCCAAACTCCCACCCTGCCCCCTCCCCAGGGCCTGGCCCCAGCCTCCCTCCCACGCTCTTCTTTCTGCGGTCAGAACTTTCTTATAGGCAGATGGGAAGGGAGCAGGGCAGGGCCCGGATGCCCTTTGGCCCACACCGTGTGCAGTCCACACCCGGTAGGCTTTCGTCAGGAAAGGCCAGCCATGTCGGTCCATTTGGCATTTAGTGGTATGTGTAGTGGCTCCAAGGGCCTGGTATGTGGGCCTCTACCCCGCAGCGTGGGGTCGTGTGTGTATGTGTGTGTGTGTGTGTGTGTGTGTGTGTGTGTGTGTGTGTGTGCGCGTGCGTGCATGTACATGTGTCCCTCCTGTTCCTTCTGTACGTCCGTAGGACCTGGCGAGTGGAGCAGAGGCTCCTTCCGTTCAGGATGCTGTATGGCAGTCCTGTAGACGCTGTGACTCAGTGACGGCAGGGACTGGTTCCCCCTGGTTTTGGCGGCCGGAAGTTCTAGATCACAGGGCCGGCAGATCTGGCAGGGCCTGCCCCGGTCACCCTCGGCGTGGAGGGCAGCAGGCCTCTGGCGCTGCTCCACTCACCAGGCCGCTGCCCTGTGACCCCTCACCTCCCCACGCCCCTGCCCCAACGCTCCCCTCCTGTTGTTGACTAGGTGGGGGGCACGGCCAAGGTAAGCACTGAGGCCTGGTGATGACAGTAGTGCTGTCGTTTTCACCTTAAACCCTGAAAGACAACCATCATTACCATGGTTACCGTGGCTATGGTGCGTGGCGGGGGCGGCGCACCGGCTCGGCTGTCCGCTGCATTCCCAGACCCAAGTCTATACCTTCCCTTCTGCCCGGCTCTGTAGTGGACCAGGGCAGTGGCCACGCTAGCACAGACCCTGCCAAAACGGATAGATGTCTGTCCTACCCCATCTCTGCTGGCCCCGAATCCCGGCCACCCAGTGCACGTTCTCTCCAGCTCACCCCGCAGCCTGGGTGGCTGCGAGGAGCTGATGGTGTGCGGCACGTTGCGGGCCCAGTGGTCTGTCCGGGTGGTCCGTTCTCTGCCGACAGCTGTGTGTGGCGGCAGGTTTGCCCCTGAAGAAAGGCTGTGCGGGGCCTCATCTCCGTTCACCTGTAAACCTTGCAGAAGATTTTGAAGATACAGATATTTTTCAAGAGTCACGTCACCAAATGATAAATAACCTATTTATTATCTAAAGAAACCACTGTTACCATAGCGCTTCCCATCAGAGCCCACCGCGTAGCTCTGTCTCTGTCCTTTAATCCAGGGACTTTCTTGTGTCCCCAGAGCCCACTGTGTATTTATTTACTTATTTATGTCAGTCCTGGGGTTTGAACTGGAGACTTGATGTTCTCACTTGGCTTCTTTGCTTAAGGCTGGTGTGCGACCACTTGAACCACACCTTCCCTTTTCTTTGCTGGTTCATTGGAGATGAGAACCTCTTGGATTTGTCTGCCTGGGCTGGCTTCAAACCAGGAGCCTTAGGTCCTAGCCTCCTGAGTAGCCAAGCTTGTAGACACAAACTGCCAGTGCCTGGCTACAACCCGCTTTTTGATGCGTGAATGATACTGCCTCTAAGAGCCTCACCGTCCCGGTGGTGGGAGAGTCTGCCGCCGGCGCATTGTGTGTGGTGTAACCCTGCAAAGGACATCGTCACTCACAAAGCTTTTTCTTCATTTCCCATTGCACACAATCTCCTTAGATGACTCTCCCAAAAACGAAATGGTTGAGCCGGAGGGCACCACACTTTCAATTTCTCAGTGCTTTTTCTGGTTTTATTTGCGATCCCCTCGTAACACGGAGTCTGGCATGGAGCAGGCCTCCCACCCTCTTCACACAGAGTCACTTCGGTCCCTTTCCTCCCTCTGCGAGAGGCCGAGAGAGACGGTGCGTGATGGTGAGGGGTGTCTGGACGCAGTGGACCCCGGAAGGAGGGCCGCTGGGGCCAGCTACATGGCGTGCGTGGGAGCAGGGGAGGGGCCGGGCGATGGACACAGGAGGGTGGAGGCGGGAGGGGTTTGATTGCCCACCCAGGACAGGCAGGGGAACCAAGATTGGCACTCAGGGTGACTGGCAAGAGTGCCTGGCCACTAGGAGGGACTCTGGGATGGTGAGGTGTGTGGACGGCTGTTGTTATAATACCTAGGGCTGGAGAGGGCAGGAGGGCTGCGCAGAGCCCCAGGAGGGGCGGTAGCGGGTCGCGGGGGGGGGGGGTGTGCGGTGGGGGGAGGGCACAAGTCACCTCCAAATGGAGGAGTCAGAGAGGCCAGCACATAGGCCAGAGCCGCCCCCAGCTGGCTGGACCCAGCCATCACCGTGGGCCACACTGACACTTGCCTCCCCCTGACATGACCCTGCCCCCGGCCTTGCTGTCATACCTGCTTCATTTCTACCCCAGACTTAAGCGTAGGGGGGCAGGGGTCTTCCTACCTCCCAGAGTGGACAGCAGGCCTGCGCTACTAGAGCCATTTATGGTAGAACTCCCGTATCCATGGTTTTGCTCTCCTGATGCAGTCTGGAGATATTGGTTGGGGGAATTTCAGGAAGAACTCCTAAGTGTAAGGAGCATGCTCTTCTGAGTGGTGAGAGGAAACCTCCCGCCCTCTTTCCCTGGACGCATCCTTCTGTCCAGAGTATCTGTGCTGCATGCACGGCCCTCTCTCAGTCCTCACACAGCCTTTGTGGCACCCGTGCCTGTGTTCAGTACCTTTGTTTTATTTAAAACGGTCATTATTTTATTGTGCTGTTGCGATTGTTAGTCTCTTGCTGGGTGCCATCTGTGAATCAGTGTGTATGTGTGTCCTGTGTTCTAGCAAATGCAAGGCTTGGTGCTCTGCAGTTTCAGACATGCTCAGGGCCTTGGAATGTTTCCTCCATGAAGGGGGGGTGCTGCCTTACTGAGCAAGGCTGACTGCCTGGTGGCCCTCTGCGGGGACCCTGGCACACCTGGCTGTGAAGGAGCGCTGTCAGCAGCAGGGAGAGACGCATGGAAGAGTAGATCAGAGCAACCGAGGCCTCCCTGGGTGGAGAAGCCAAGCCGGCCAGATGGAGTGGGGGGCTAGCTGTCAGGACAGGGAACGGAGCTGCGTGGGCCGAGCCCTGGAGGCTGGGGCCTCTGTGGTCCCAGGGCACAGGCCTGCCTGAGGCCTGCCCCGGAAGGTTCCCCTCGGGGTGCTGCAGGCTGAGATCTGCCGACGCCCCTGGGACCCGGCACCATCCACCTTCAAACGAGCCCTGCCCTGCCCAGGACATACTGCAGCCCTGCGTTCTCCCTCAAGTCCGCAGAGGAGGTGGCCTGTCCCCTGCCTGGGTCACTCAGGCCAGGCTGGGAAGAGCCCACAGAGCTCCTCGCAGCAGAAGATGAGCTCACAGAGCACTTCTCAAAGAGGGGTTCCCCGGAATGAGCGGGCAGCCTCATGGGCCTCCTCGCTGACCTCCGCGAGGGCTACGTTTTATAGGAGAGCCTTACCCAGAGGTTGACGCCCGTCGTGAAAGCCCGTGGTCTCACACTGTTGATTATTTTTCCGCACTAGCCATGCAGCATTAACGGAACTGTAATTCCTCGGTGAGTGCGTGGAGGACTGCCGGTCTGTTCCCCCGCGGACGCAGGCTCCCGTGCTCCTGCCTGTGCTGTGCTTTCCAGCGGAGGTAGAGCAGAGAGGAGTGCATGCATGCAGAAAGCCCGCAGGGCCTCAGCTGACATGCCTTCCCACGTGACCGATTCGGTCGTCTGTGTGTGCGTGTGTGCGTGCGTGCGCGTGCGTGTGCAGAGGTAATCTGCGTGTGCGGAACGTGCTCACTGGAGCCTTCATTTGCAGGTGTGGATGCCTCCTGGCGCTCCACCTGCCCCGGCACCCTCCCTCAGGGCACCAAGGTGTTCCCTGCCCCTCCTGTCACCGCTCCCTGAAAATGCACGTTTTCCTGCGCATTCAAGAATCTCTTTGCCATGCTCCCTTAGGATCTGGCTCTGATAATGTGATAATGAAGGATTGTACTTAATGAGACACCCCTCTCAGGTCATATCAATGCATTTTAATAGGGGCTTTCTGGAGACTACCTTAACCCCAGACTTTCCACATTGCTGATGGAACATTGGTCCGTCTGTTCTCTCAAGGAAGAGAAGTCAGAGTCCATGCTGACATACACTTAGGAGTGGTGACCCATCAGCCAGTCTTCCTTTGGTCTCAAGATAGGTCGTCCCCTCTGAAAGGTCTGACATGATGCTGACGCTTTTCCTGCCCTCCTGGTGGGAGCCCCAGAAACAGCACCTGCTACCCAAGTCCTCACCTGCTGGGGTAGCCTTGGTGCAGTGAGGGATCCACGGATCTTAGGCTTTTGTGGCCGGCTTATTTGACTCGGTGCATTGGTGTAGCGCAGGCAGCCATGTTTCCCTCTTTCTCCAGGCTGGTGTTCTGTGGCAGGGAGAGGCTGGGTCTGATCAGCCGTCATCACTGACAGACATTTGGCTCGTTTCCCCTTCCGGCTGTGCAGAGTGGCACGGTGCTGGATGTTGTATTGCAGTGGCCTTTGGTCTCTTGTCTGACAGCCCTACATAGGTGTAGTTACTCTGCTTTGTCTGCACAGGAGATAGGTGATGCTAGGTTGCCTTTTTTTTTTTAAGTGAAAACCAAAGTGCTTTTATTGTTGGAGTATGTTAATTTATGGAACCTGTAGGATCCTGCCTGTGAACTGTTTTGCTGTAAGCATTGATGGTCAGGCCCTCACCAATAGGTGATTCAGGCAGAAGGCAGAGAGAATCCCCATTGTGGGCGGGGCCCCAGGGGGCATGCTGGGTTCCTTGGCCTCTGTCCCCAGCCCCCCAGCCAGCTGACATCTCTGAGAAGGGGCAAGGGTTGGGGGAGACCCCCAGGGTAAGGCTGCTGTGCGGAGAAGCGGGCGTGAAACCCTACTCCTCGGCGCAGCGGCGGCAAAGCGGGCCAGGGTGGCCCGGGTGCCTGGGTGCCTGGCTGAAAAACATCTTTTTAAAGATCACCTGACTGCTGGGGAGGCCGCGTCCTTGAAGATGATTTACTCCTGCTCACTGCGCTTCATTCTTCTCTCCTAGCTTATGTTCCTGAGGAGGAATTGAAGGCGGCGGAAATAGATGAGCAGCATGCGGAGGATGGTGGGCTGTCCGCGGACATTCAGGAGAGCGAGTTCGCGTGTAATGAAGAGGCAGAGATCAAAGAGCCCCAGAGCTACCAGAACTCTCCCGTCAGCACTGCCACCAACCAGGACGCTGGCTACGGGTCCCCCTTCAGCGAGAACAGCGACCAGCTGGCCCACTTCAAGAACTCCTCCTCCAGAGAAGAGAAGGAGGACGCCCAGGGCCCCGACGGCATCTCGTACCCTCAGGACAGCTTGGCACAAATCAAAGCCGTGTACGCGAACTTGTTCTCGGAATCCTGCTGGTCTAGCTTAGCTTTGGATTTAAAGAAGTCCAGTTCGGCCACCAGCAACAGCGATGCTGGCCAGAAGGAGAGCTCCGCCCCGCCCCCCACGCCCCCCACCAGCACTGCCAGCACCACGGCCGTGGCAGGGGCGGCGGCGGCCGGGACGGCCAGCACCAGCAGCAGCACCAGCAGCAGCCACAGCAGCAGCACCAGCAGCAGCGGCGGCGGCTCTGGGTACGACTGGCACCAGGCCGCGCTGGCCAAGACGCTGCAGCAGACCTCGTCGTACGGGCTGCTGCCGGAGCCCAGCCTGTTCAGCACGGTGCAGCTCTACCGGCAGAACAACAAGCTGTACGGCTCAGTGTTCACCGGGGCCAGCAAGTTCCGGTGCAAAGACTGCAGTGCTGCCTACGACACCCTGGTGGAACTGACGGTGCACATGAACGAGACGGGCCACTACCGGGACGACAACCGGGACAAGGAGTCGGAGAAGACCAAGCGCTGGTCCAAGCCCCGGAAGCGCTCCCTGATGGAGATGGAGGGCAAGGAGGATGCGCAGAAGGTACTGAAGTGCATGTACTGCGGACACTCCTTCGAGTCTCTGCAGGACCTGAGCGTCCACATGATCAAAACAAAGCATTACCAGAAAGTGCCTCTGAAAGAGCCAGTGCCAGCCATCACCAAGCTGGTCCCTTCAACCAAGAAGCGAGCACTTCAGGACCTGGGGTCTCCTTGCTCCCCGGAGCCAGCGGGTGTGGCCTCCGAGGCGGCGCTGGGAGACTCAGCCAAGGACCAGAAAGTGGCAAACCCGTACGTCACGCCCAACAACCGCTATGGCTACCAGAACGGTGCTAGTTACACGTGGCAGTTTGAAGCCCGCAAAGCTCAGATCCTCAAGTGCATGGAGTGTGGCAGCTCCCATGATACCTTGCAGCAGCTCACGGCCCACATGATGGTCACCGGCCACTTCTTGAAGGTGACCACCTCCGCCTCCAAGAAAGGGAAGCAGCTGGTGCTGGACCCCGTGGTGGAGGAGAAGATCCAGTCCATACCCCTGCCCCCCACCACTCACACCCGGCTGCCAGCCTCCGGCATCAAGAAGCAACCCGACTCCCCCGCCGGCTCCATGGCTCCGGAAGAAAAGAAAGAGCCGGACAAGGAGAAGGAGAAGGTGCCGGCGGCGGGGGGAGACCCAGAGAGGAAGATCAAGGAGGAGAGCGAGGAAGGCTCGGAGAAGTTTGAGCCCACGACGGCCCTTTACCAGTACCTGCGTGAGGAGGACCTGGATGACAGCCCCAAGGGGGGCGTGGACATTCTGAAGTCCCTGGAGAACACGGTGTCCACGGCCATCAGCAAGGCCCAGAACGGCGCGCCCTCGTGGGGCGGCTACCCTAGCATCCACGCGGCCTACCAGCTGCCGGGCACGGTGAAACCTCTGCCGGCGGCCGTGCAGAGCGTGCAGGTGCAGCCGTCCTATGCCAGCGGCGTGAAGGCACTGTCCTCCGCCGAGCACAGCGCCCTCCTGCCCTCCCCGGGGAGCCTCACCCCGCCTCCGCACAAGAGCAACGTGTCTGCCATGGAGGAGCTGGTGGAGAAGGTCACGGGCAAGGTCAGCATCAAGAAGGAGGAGAGGCCAGCCGAGAAGGAGAAGGGGTCCCCGGCCAAGGCTGCCTCCCCGGGGGCAAAGGAGAACAAAGATTTCCCCAAGTCAGAGGAGACCGGCAGCAAGCCACAGAAGAAGGGCCTGGATGCCGAGACGGAGAAGGCCAAAAAGGAGGGTCCGGCGGACGCCCACACCCCAAACGGCACGGAGCCTCTCAAAGCCAAGGTCACCAACGGCTGCAGCAACCTGGGCATCATCACGGACCACTCGCCAGAACCTTCCTTCATCAACCCACTCAGTGCGCTACAGTCCATCATGAACACCCACCTGGGCAAGGTCTCCAAGCCCGTGAGCCCCTCCCTGGACCCGCTGGCCATGCTGTATAAAATCAGCAACAGCATGCTGGACAAGCCCGTGTACCCGAGCACCCCGGTAAAGCAGAGCGACCCCATCGACCGCTACTACTACGAGAACAGCGACCAGCCCATAGACTTGACCAAGTCCAAGAACAAGCCCCTGGTCTCCGGCATGGCCGAGCCCGTGGCGTCGCCGCTGCGGGAGAGCGCGCTCATGGACATCTCCGACATGGTGAAGAACCTCACGGGCCGCCTCACCCCCAAGTCCTCCACGCCCTCCACGGTCTCGGAGAAGTCGGATGCCGACGGCAGCAGCTTCGAGGAGGCGCTGGATGAGCTGTCCCCCGTCCACAAGAGGAAAGGACGCCAGTCCAACTGGAACCCGCAGCACCTGCTCATCCTGCAGGCCCAGTTCGCCTCCAGCCTGCGGGAGACGGCGGAGGGCAAGTACATCATGTCGGACCTGGGGCCGCAGGAGCGGGTGCACATCTCCAAGTTCACCGGCCTCTCCATGACCACCATCAGCCACTGGCTGGCCAATGTGAAGTACCAGCTGCGGAGGACAGGAGGAACGAAATTCCTCAAGAACCTCGACACAGGGCATCCTGTTTTCTTTTGCAACGATTGTGCCTCTCAATTCAGAACTGCTTCTACATATATCAGCCATCTTGAGACTCACCTGGGCTTCAGCCTCAAGGACCTCTCCAAGCTGCCGCTCAGTCAGATCCAGGAGCAGCAGAGCGTCTCCAAAGCCCTGGCCAACAAGACATTGGGCCCCCTGGGGGCGGCTGAGGAAGACTTAGGCTCCACATTCCAATGCAAACTCTGTAACCGGACTTTTGCCAGCAAGCACGCAGTCAAACTGCACCTCAGCAAGACGCACGGCAAGTCTCCAGAGGATCACCTGATCTACGTGACCGAGCTGGAGAAGCAGTAATGTCCCCGCTGTGCACGGGCCCGCTGGACAGTGCACTCACTCCCCATCACCCTCCAACCGCACCAGGCCAAGCCTGAGCCGCCCACGCCAGCCCTTCCTTGGTTGCTGAACTACCTGCCTATCTGGACCTTGGTTTTTCTTACACATATTTTGTAGTTATATTTATATGCTCTTTGTCGGGTCTGTGCATGTTATTTTCTTTTCTTGCTTCTTTTTTTTTTTTTTTACTTCCATGAGTCAAAGTCTGACCTTTATTTTCAACATCTGTTCTTGGTGTTAAGCTATCTTTTGTAGGAAACAGTGGGGCATACTACTCAGTAAAGAAAGACACAAATAGCAATGATAAAAAGACATCCTAAACTTAGGAAGTTGCCATGACAGTAAAGGTCATAGACTCTGGTAGTGTCAAATTTAACCCTTTGAGGACTGGTAACCGCATCTCTGTGCCTTTCACTCAGAAAAAAAAAAACCAACAAAAAGAGAAAAAAAGAATAAAAAGGCTTAAAGGCATTTCATTCAGATCAAAAGCTGTGTCAGACACAAAACTTATTTAATAATTAAAAGATGAGCTTTTCTATGCAGGCTGGTCTGTGTGGGAGACTTGCATGCTCCCTTGGAGGATGGCGCTGTCAAAAAGACCCCTGGGGTTAGCAAGCCACAACTTCACCTGTTTCAAACAGAAAACAAAACACCAAAAACACAAACAACAATCACCACCACCAATACCCCAGTTGCCACTAAGCCCAGACCCTCTGGATGCTGAAAAATGCCACTATTGGCAAGAAAAAAAATAGTATGCAAGCTATTATTTAAAAAGAAAAAATGTATAAAAATGCTATTTCTTTCGTTTTTTTTTTTTGTTCCTGTAAAATACTGCGGTTTATAGTTATTTACAAATGTAAGCTTTGGTACAAGCTGACCTTTCTATAGCGTGCTGCATTGATAAATGGAAAAAAAAAATCTGGGGCAAATGTTGGAGTCCTTTCCTTGTAAATTACCGACATCAGCTTATGCACTTCTGTAGGTTATAAATGGTATCATTTTAATCTATCCTACTTTCTTTGTACCTTCTGGCTGTATGCTTTCTCTTTTAACTTTTTATATTGTCATTTTATATTAAATTTCTGTGTATATAATGTAAAACCACACTTTTTTGGATAAAAGTTAGTTCCTGCAGCTTGATTTAAATAGAGGAATTTTACGGGCACCTGTATCTTCCCAGATGCATGTACTCAGAGGAACTATCAGGCAAAAATAAATAAAGAAAAACAAAGCAAGCAATGCACTATTAATGATACATTTTGATGTTTGTCATTAATATTGTACAGTACATTTTGGTTCACACAATTAAAATCCACTGTTTTCTCACATGTAAAATAAACCCACAGGCAGTTCTTGATTTACACGGATTGTCATGTCGTCATTAGCGGGCCTTTCGAGATGCTATTTCAGCAACAAGAGCTGTTGCTTATGCAATCAACCAACAAAAATTCTATTCAGATTCATCCGTTTAGCCTCCATGTGCTGACACGCTTCATTCAGATAGAAGTGTTGCAGTTTTAAAAGTGATAATTAAAAATTTTACCTCCACTGGGTGCCAAGGGTTACTATTTAGCCATCAGCCATGGCTGTTTTCCACCTCGGTGGGCTCCACTACTGCCTTCAGAGAATCCCTTTGCCCTAATTAGAAATGCTTGCCACCACCTCTGTGCCCTCCCTCCCCCCTCCCTCCCTCCCTCCCCCCTCCTCCCTCCCTCCTTCCTCCCCCCTCCTCCCTCCCTCCTTCCTCCCCCCTCCTCCCTCCCTCCCCCCTCCTCCCTCCCTCCCCCCTCCTCCCTCCCTCCCTCCCCCCCTCCCTCCTTCCCTCCTTCCCTCCCTTCCTTCCTTCCTTCCTTCCTTCCTTCCTTCCTTCCTTCCTTCCTTTCTTCCTTCCTTCCTTCCTTCCTCCTTTTCCTGGCACTGGTGTTTGAACTTAGACCCTTAACCTCTTTCTTCCTTGCCTTTTCCACTCAAGGCTAGTGCTCTACCATTTGAACCACACATTCACCTCTGGCTTTTGGGTTGGTAAATAAGAATCTCACAAATATTCCCACCTGTGCTGGCTTCAAACCTTGATCCTCAGACCTCAGCCTCCCTAGTAGCTAGGTTTACAGACATGAGCCTCTCCTGGATTCCCTCATCATGCTGTGTTCGAGCAAGTGTTTTTTCTGCAGATGATGCTGGAACGTGGCGGTCTGCACTGAGAACGCTGGACTCCACTCTGCCGGTCCAGAGCTCGCTGCCCGAGCATGTCCTCTGGGAAATGGACACCATGGCTCTCCAGCCTCCTTCTGGGAAACATGGAGGGGAAATTTAACTTTCTCACCTTGAGCTGAAATTTTCCATTCTGGAGAAAGGTTAGAACCCACTGCTCAGGAGCAGCTGAGCAGCGGTGATATTTTAATTATTTCCCCAGCTTAGCGGGTGGCTGAGGATCAGCTAATGACGGACCGGGAGGCCGCGCTCCCCGGGGTCTGTTTGCACAGGCCTCTCGCTAATGCGGCGAGCACAAGAGAGATTCGCAAAATTTTTCTGACTTTTTCCATTGGTAAATAGTTGTGTCCTTTAGGAGTCTCCGCCACTCAGACCTTTCAGTTCAATTACTGGGTGATTATGTACTTTGGGCTCAAGGGGTGACAGCGAGGAATAACAATTAGGCGGATGGTGTAGCGCCGGGGTCCTGACATAATCATCTTCGGAAGCTGTGTTTATTTTACTGCAGACCCGACAGTCTCTCCACCTCACGGAAGAGCTGTGTAGCTCAGGTAAGGCCAGGAGGGGCCAGCTGGGGCCAGACGCTTGGTCAAAGCCGCTTACCACCTGACCTCTGCTCCCTGGGGACAGACGCAAACTCCCAGGCTTCCTCTCTTGGTTTTTTATTGTATTTCCTCAACACACTGGGTCTGGTCATCAGACCAGGTTCCCCAGTCAGAGGCCACAGCAGAGACGAGGCTTGGGGCTGGCGGCGCTGCGGTGTGGAGTGGCGCTGTGCTGCGTGGCCCGCGCGTGGGAGCTCGTTGCCTCCTCACGGGTTGGACGTGGGCCCGATGACCGTCACCTCCAGTGTGCAGGCAAGGAGCCTGGGCGAAGTGCATCAGCCCCGGTCTGTGGTCCGTGGCTTGTGAGGGACAGCACTTGGATCCTCAGCCTTCAAAGCTCTTGAAGCAACGCCCAAGAGTGTCCCAGGTAAGCACTTGTGGCTCAGACCCTGGGGGCGCTCGGAGCTTTCTGCAGGACGGGGAGCTGGAGTCCATCCCCAGGAGCCGGAGGCAGGGGCGGGGTGCAGGATCTAGGCCTGGGTGAGCCGAGAGCCCAGCATTGTCCCAGTTGCCTCCAGCTGCTGCAGTGGTCTGCTGGATATGAAAAATGAGTCCAAATGCCGTTTTGGTGTGACTTGGCACCAGGTACGCCTGCAGATGGGCCTGTGACAGTCAGGTTATATAGGGGTGAGATGCACCTTTCCAGGAGCAATCATCCATCCTTTCCTCCAGGGTCTTCCTGCGGCCGGGGGGGGGGCACCTGTTCCTCACCTGTCTCACTGCAGGTGTGGGAGAGGAGCCAGGGAGAAGGCAAGAGACCAATGAGCCCTCTGTCCAGCACTGTGGTTGGATGAGGCTGTCATTGGACACTTACTAAAGAAACCATCCTGTGCATTGTGTTTGCAGCTTAAGCTTCGGCTTTAGTAACCAAATGTTTCCTTTCAATGTAAGATTTTTAAAAGCTTAAGGGGCAGGAGGTATAGTGGTAGAGTGCTTGAGCGGTAGAGTGCTTGCCTAGCATGTGTGTGAAGCCCTTGGTTCAAACCTCCTTACTGTGAAAGGATTGGAAGGAAGGGAAGGAGGGAGGGAGGAAGGAAGGAAAGAAGGAAGGAAGGAAGGAAGGAAGGAAGGAAGGAAGGAAGGAAGGAAGCAGCCAGAGTTTAAAATCTTGAGAACAGGCAGAGTGCTGCATGTGATTTAGTCAGTATTTGAAGGGAGATAAAGCCATTGAAATCACCACAGACAAAAGTTCATGTGAGGAACTTTTGTGCTAAAAGAAGAGATTAAATGCTTTAAGATTTATATTTCTCCATTTCTGAAATTGATGATCTTTAAAAAGCCATTTACATTAGTCTACAGCATATCTAAACTATTTCAGAATTTTCAGACATTGTGCATACAAATAAGGCTTCTGCTTTTTCTGAGGTATAATTTTCTTGTGATTTAATTTGTCCGAAGATGAGGGATTTATGCTATTGAAAGCCAATTGTTGCACTGTAAACCTAAAGATACCAGAGTAAAATCCCTCTTGGGGAGAATCTGTACATTTGACATAACTCTTACTCTTGGGTTAAAAGTGATCAAAGTAAAAAGAAGTTATAAAGGTTATCACAGAAACTTTGGAAAACAAAAACAACGGTGAAAATAAAAACTAGCTATCGCTTAGATTGTTTTCATCTAAGTATTTTCATCTGTTAATATTTTAGTGCTGATTCCCCCTCATTAAGCAGAGACTGTGGTGGACATAGCTTTGGACCTTGTTTTTCTTACTTGACACTGGATGATGGGTATTTCCTCAAACTATTGAATAATGAGATTGTTTCCCCCTGGTGCTGCAGTTTCAACTGGGGGCCTCTCGCTTGCTACGCAAGCAGGTGCCAGCCACACACACCTCTCTCCCTTTTGGTTATGGTCTCACTTTTTACCTGAGCTGGCCTGAATGGTGATCCTTCTTTTCATACTTCCTGATAGTTAGGATGAATAGCACCGGCCACAATACCACACCCAGCTTTTCCTGTTGAGATGGGGTTGTGAACATATTTGCAGTGTCCCGGAACTCCTCTGGTCTCAGACTCCTGTGCAATTGGGATTGTGTTAGGTTTTTAAAAAGAGGTTTCTGAGTAAGAACTACACCACACATGTGGTATTCAGGTAGGGGGTAGGTTTATTCATCGTTCTGGCTGGTACCAGCCCATGTTGGCCTTCCACGCGGTGGGGAAAGGCCTGAAGACCTGGGAAAGAGAGCTTCTGGGCCTGTGCTAGGCCTTACCTAGCGTATGGGCGGAGAAAGGTGTGGCCACATCAAATTCAGATGTGACCTCAGCGGATGCAGATGTGATCTCTTCCAGGTGTGCCAGTTGCCTAGGTAATGCAGGTACTGGGTGGAGACTTTGCTGCGAGGAGGGTGGAGTCTGCTCGCCATCCAGGAGCAGATCTTACCGATTGCAGGCCTGGAAGAGGTCCTGGTGCCTGGCTAGGAGTTTTAAATCCTGCTTTGATGTATTGTGTTCATCTACTCAGTTCTCTATTAGTTAAAATTTTGACTGAAGATTCCTTTCAGATTTTCACTGTTGTAAATATGATCACAGACAACATTCCCCTCAATACTTAGTGGATATTTCCTTAAAACCAGTACTTGGAAGGGCCACTTCTGCTTTGTAGTTTGGCAGTGTCTGTGGCCCAGCCTCTCCCAGCCCGCGCAGCCACCGCTGAGATGGGCACCCTGCACAACTGCTCTGTGAGCACGGAGGCTTATATTGAAAAAGTTTCTTTCCTTGGCCCATTTTCACTAAATCTCAATATTTTACTCTATAGTATCTTCCATGTGTACTGTCTGTTTATCTTATTTAAGGAAAAGATGGTTTATGGCCCTGGGTAATTTTTGAAGCACATTCTCATGGATTATGCTTTCATTTATGTTCAGGTGGCCAGTGCTTGCCCTAAAGAAAACCTACCGCTGGGAGGAGTGCAGGGACTTGCGCTCGAGAGATCCAGGACTCTCTGTGGGCCGGCATTAGACCCCAGCTCCTGCCTTTTAATCATTTTTAGTCTGCAATACTCCTGCCTTATTAAAACATCCTGAATGACTTCTTCAAGATAGTAACATCCTTTGAGGTGTCTCAGATTGTCCAACTTGCTTAGAGGAAGAAAAACTATTATTCTGTAAGGTATGTTAGTAATTTACCATTAACACTGAGTAATGAAGCAAACACATAATCTTAGGGTGAGCTACTTGTTAGGGAGAGATTGACCACCCAGGGTGGTCCATGAAGACCAGAGGCAGGCCTGCAAAACCCTGGTCGGAAGCGGGTCCCACAGGGAGGGGGCTCCGAACTCAAGTTCCCAGGTCTCTGAGAACTCAATGCCTGTGTCCCAGGTTTCTGAGGGACACTGGCCAGGGACAGCAGCCAAAGCCAAGGATGACAAAAAACAGTCCTGTCTCCTTGAGGACAGTCAGGAGACACTTCAGCTGGACTGGTTAGTTCTCTCCAACAGAGAGCAACACAAACTTTCACCACAACTGTTTAGACATTGGCTGGTCACTCCTCCGTGGCTGGGTTTATGTACCTGGTGTGATGCTGTGTTCCGGGCTTTTACTTCAAACAGAGAGTAGAAGTTGTGGATCTATCCATGTGCTTGATCACACTTGGTCAAACTATTTGAGGCCTGACACAGATACACATCCTATCTAATAGAAACTAGAAAGTTAGTTTTCTGATTGAGAGACTGTATGACTTACAGGTGGATTTGAAAGGACTGTAAGACTAAGGCGCTTCAACAAACCTGGGGTTCTAGGGATATTACTCTGACTGGGAACTGCTACACCAGGAGCACCAGTTTCTACGACATGGAAATACTAGGGAAAGCCCCTTTCTGTGTAACTGCAACCATTGGCCAGGTCCTTCCCCAGCGAGCTGCGCATAGCTGGGCCCAAGGCTGGCACGGCACTGGTCAGTCCCCATGTCCAAACGTCTCCTCCCGTCTGTGATTTCCTTCCTTTTAATCCATTTTAATGTTGTTGGTTTTTTTTTTGCAGAATATGTTTCCAGTTTTCACCAATCAACTGACTGGGTCTAAGAATATTTTCTCTGTGTAGAACAACAAATTGTGAGTGTATATGGTATGCAGGGCAACATAATACTCTAAGGGAGATGAGGATGTTTGAGTCCTTTATATTTCTCAGCCATGATATATATATAATATACCTACATGTACACATATATATATACACACACATATATATACACACATATATACACACATATATATATACATATATATACATATATATATATATATATATATATATATATATATACTGTGCTAATATGCCCATTTTATATCTATTATTGTTCAAGGAATGATTACATTTGCCAGTGTCAATCTTTGGCTCTTCAGTATCATTGCAAAAGCAGAAAGCAAATATAAGGTTTTGTTTTGAATCATTATAAGAGAGTCATGCCTACATACCCACATTTGAATGGTAATACACTTACTCAGAACTTGGTACCGTTAATTTTCCCTTTCAGATTGGCCATTCTCTGCATGAATTTCCCGACTCTGTCTTTTGGAGCTACAAAACTCACAAGTCACTGGCTTGGATACGCATAACTTCTGGGGGGTACTCCAACCACACCCGTGTTTCGGGGAGCCACAGGCCTTTGCACCCTTGAGCACAGATGGCACAAATGGCCACGCTGAGAACTTGGACTCGGGTGGATTGGTTGGGACACGTTCTATTTTCTGCCCCTCTTTTCTTAGTTAAAATCTGAAGTAATCTACAATCAGATGGCAAGGACTTTATTCAAACTCCAGGTGACGGTGAGAAGCATTTTAAAAATAGGACGTTTAAAACGGTAGTTCTTCACGTGAATATTCCTCTTACGCTCGGTGAGGTGGTTGGAACCTGGCAATATGTAACGTCTTATTTGTTGTCATGGGAGCATTGTAATATCTTCCTCGCAAAATCCTTCCAACAAAACAAAGAAGGCTGGCAGAGAGGCGCAGAGTTCCCATCTCTCCAGCTTCTTGGAGGAAAACAAAAGATTTTTCAAACAAGGAGTGGAAGTTGCGATTTCCAGATGACCCCTCACTTAGCATTTGCTTCAGTAAATGCTCCCTCCCCTTTTTTGAAAGCACTTAACATTTTTAGTCCCCTTTTCCTGCTTCCAGTGGCTACCTTCACGGGCGTGGAGCCCGTCTCAGGGTGGAAAGTGATGTTTTGGACTTCCCTCCCGTTGCCAATGGCTCCCATGCTATGAGAACAATCTCATTGCATTGTTTGGCCATGAATAGATGTGTGAACTTTTTTTTTCTGTGAATCTGGCAATGCACCTGCTCCGTGAGGCTGTGGCAGGTAATACTCTGGCTGCATTCATTTTCTCTACTTTTAAATATCTCAGGGTCTCTTCCTGAGGGCAAATTTGTTTTTTCTTAAGTCTCAATGTGTCAAAGACAAGTACTTTACTCCTGGAGCCTCCTTGAAGAGCCACATTGCCTAGAGTCCTTCGGGTTAGCAGGCTCCAGCATTGGAGGGACCAGGAGCAAGGGGCTGTGGAGAGCAGGGTGTATCATCAAAGGCAACAATGCAGCTGGGAGCCGGTGGCTCACACCTGAAATCCCAGCTACTCAGGAGGCTGAGATCTGAAGATCCCAGTTCAAAGCCAGCCCAGGCAGGAAAGTCCCATGAGACTGTATTTTACTCTATTGTTTTTATTGTAAACCTGATGTACAGAGCGGTTACAGTCACATAAGTCAGGTAATGAGTATTTTGTTTGTCATCTCTTCCCTCATTTTCTCTGTTTTTTTGCTTCCTGACCTTCCGGTCCCCTACAAGCTGTGTAGTTCATATTCAACATAGTATCCAGTGAGTATCACGGCTACATTTGTTCACTCTTTGTACCACCATTTCTGTGCTTCCCCTGACCTGCCCCAAACAGATTCATTTACATACAAAAGAAGTGGTATAGAAATCAAAAATCCACAAAGGAGAAAACAAATCAGAAACAAAAACCAAAACAACAACAAACACCCCTCTTGTTACAACCTCTTGGTGAGACTCTTATCCCCACTCAACCACTCAAACACTGGATATGGAGGTGTGGCTCAAAGTGGTAGAGTAATAGCCTGGTGAAAAAGAGCTCAGGAACAGTGCCCAGATCCATTTCAAGCCCATGACCAAGGTGACTGTGAAGATGATCATGACCAAGGTGACCTGTGATGATCATGACCAAGGTGACCTGTGATGATCATAACCAAGGTGACCTGTGATGATAATCATGACCAAGGTGACTGTGATGATCATGACCAAGGTGACTGTGATGATCATGACCAAAGTGAGCTGTGATGATCACGACCAAGGTGACCTGTGATGATGATCATGACCAAGGTGACCTGTGATGATGATCATGACCAAAGTGACCTGTGATGATCATGACCAAGGTGACCTGTGATGATGATCATGGCCAAGGTGACTGTGATGATCATGGCCAAGGTAACTGTGATGATGATCATGACCAAGGTGACCTGTGATGATCATGACCAAGGTGACTGTGATGGTCATGACCAAGGTGACCTGTGATGATGATCATGACCAAGGTGACCTGTGATGATCATGACCAAGGTGACTGTGATGATGATCATGACCAAGGTGACCTGTGATGATGATCATGACCAAGGTGACCTGTGATGATCATGACCAAGGTGACTGTGAAGATGATCATGACCAAGGTGACCTGTGATGATCATGACCAAGGTGACCTGCGATGATCATGACCAAGGTGACCTGTGATGATCATGACCAAGGTGACTGTGATGGTGATCATGACCAAGGTGACTGTGATGATGATCATGACCAAAGTGACCTGTGATGATGATCATGACCAAGGTGACTGTGATGATGATCATGACCAAGGTGACTGTGATGATGATGACCAAGGTGACCTGTGATGATGATCACGACCAAGGTGAACTGTGATGATCATGACCAAGGTGACCTGTGATGATCATGACCAAGGTGACTGTGATGATCATGACCAAGGTGACCTGTGATGATCATGACCAAGGTGACTGTGATGATGATCATGACCAAAGTGACCTGTGATGATGATCATGACCAAGGTGACTGTGATGATGATCATGACCAAGGTGACTGTGATGATGATCATGACCAAGGTGACTGTGATGATCATGACCAAGGTGACCTGTGATGATCATGACCAAGGTGACTGTGATGATGATCATGACCAAGGTGACTGTGATGATCATGACCAAGGTGACCTGTGATGATGATCATGACCAAGGTGACTGTGATGATGATCATGACCAAGGTGACCTGTGATGATCATGACCAAGGTGACTGTGATGATGATCATGACCAAGGTGACCTGTGATGATCATGACCAAGGTGACTGTGATGATGATCATGACCAAGGTGACTGTGATGATCATAGCCAAGGTGACCTGTGATGATCATGACCAAGGTGATATGTGATGATCATGACCAAGGTGACCTGTGATGATCATGACCAAAGTGACCTGTGATGATCATGACCAAGGTGACTGTGATGATCATGACCAAGGTGACCTGTGATGATCATGACCAAGGTGACTGTGATGATGATCATGACCAAGGTGACCTGTGATGACCATGACAAAGGTGACCTTGATGATGGTCATGACCAAGGTGACTGTGATAATCATAACCAAGGTGACCTGTGATGATGATCATGACCAAGGTGACCTGTGATGATCATGACAAAGGTGGCCTGTGGTGACGTTGCTAAATTGACAATGACCAGAGTGTCCTGCTGTGACAATGACCAAGGTGACCTGCGGTGGTGCCATAAATGTGGTGGCCTGTGGCAGGTGAACATGACCTGTGGCAGGTGGTCCATGACAGGTAAACATGACCTTGATGGTGTAGGCATGGCCAAGGAAGCCCGTGGCAGCAAACATGACCTGTGGCAGGTGAGCATGACTGTGGCGGGATGGGCATGACCGAGGTTATGCATAGGAGTGAACACAAGCCAAAGGATATGGTTGAAACCCGGAAGGACAGATCAGGGTGCCTGGTGGGTGGAGCCCCAGCTCCAGTGGTTTTGGATAGCGTGGAGATTTCAGCCAGTAAGGAAATCGTCACCCAAAGGGAATTGGCATGTGGCCTTTCTAGGGTTAAAGATCCTTTAGCTTTAGAGAGAATGTATAAAAGAAAACTCTTCTTGCAATAATTTATGTAAATGCCGCGCTCGCTTTGAAGGCTCCATGTCACCGTGTGGCACTGTGCGATGTTCTCTTTCTTCACCTGTCAGGCAAAGACCACCTCGAAGAGTCTCACTGCTGATTACTAGTTAATTGTCATTAATAAGTGACAACTGACATTATGGGGGCTTACTGCAGAGAGAACAGAAAAGAGCCGCAGATATTCTAATGAGCTGACTCCTCCGTGCCCTCTATTGTTGTGGAGAATGAGGAGCTGTCGTCATTGTTCAGAGATGGGCTTCAACTGTTCGGGAGAATATTCTCTTTAATTTCTCTATGCATAGTTAATTCCTGGTACTCTGAATTTCTCTTCCTCCCACCCCCTCTCCTTTGAGCACACACGCGCACACGCACACGCACATACATTTCCAGTCTTTCTAGGGGTGGGCTAAAAGCGCCTAACGCAGGCAGAACGGAACCTCAGTCCTAGGAGGAAGTAATATTCTCTGAAAAGCTTATATCCAAGAGCAGACAGCTTTAGTTGACCCAGATGGGAACAGAGGTAGACAGGTCCTAGGAGGCGGCAAAGGGAGGCATGACCCAGCCACAGACCCACACTCACACTGGAAAGCTGGAAACGATGGCCAACACCACGTGAAGATGTGCCGCAGCCCATCTGCCGGGAGAATTCTTACTCTTCCCAGCACTCCAAGCACTGCAACAAGAAAAGTCCCTTCCAGAAGTCTCTTCCAGAAGAGAAGCCACCAGTGAGGGGAGGCGATTCAAGAGGCATTTAACTATGGGCTCCATCAGTGGTCATTTGTGTTTGATAAATGTTACCCAAACAGAATTTGCCTGTTCAAGTCATTAGTTGTCACTGACTAAAAGCTCTGCCTCTGTGTGTATGTGTGTGTGTGTGTGTGTGTGTGTGTGTGTGTGTGTGTGTGTGAGTGTGTTCATCTTCTATGAGTCTGAGTCTTTTAGACTCTACTTATAGTCTAAAAGAAATAAGCTGCACCTAATTTATTTCACTTGGCATAATATCCTCTTAGCTGACCTGTGATGGCGTGCAGAATCTCCTTCTTTTTAAAGACCGAGTAGTATTCCATTATGCTTGTATATCTATATAACTATGTCTCTATATACACCACCACATTTTAAAGAATAATTGGTGGATTTATTAATTAGCCTGATGTGATCATTCTGCACACATAGAACAAAGCACCATATACACCAGTTCAGCCATTAAAAAATAGAAGGAAATCTAAAAACAAAAGAAACCAATACAGCAAAAAATGTCCATTCCATCGGGAGCCCCTTCAGCGTTTCTCAGGCTGCCCGTGGGGAGAGGGTAGGTGTTGGGGTACATGCAGCACGAATCCATCAGCTCAGATTCCAAGCAGGACCGCCAAGGACTCTGTGGGAGAAGGCTCGGGCTGAAGCCAACAGGAACAAGATGTGTTGTTTTTCAAGTGCCAACACCTCCTAACAACAATTTTTCGTGTTATCAGATCATTTCACACCGTGCCAGTCTACCTTCTCTCAAGGCTTATCACACAAATGCACTTTGAAGCCGGAGACCTGATGTGTGGTGGCTGTGTGGGGCGCGAGGGACGTCCGGGCTTGCTCCTCTCACTGGCAAGCAGTTGACCCTGGAATTGGTGGCGGCCTCCGCCCACATCTCTTGCTCTTCCGTGGTGGGTTTGGGAGAGCGGACGTGGTGAATGTCGGCGAGTGTGGAGGGGGTGGGGGGTGGGCTGGCGTCCTCCTCCTTCAGTGCCAATGACACTGGCAGGATAAAAGGGATGGCGTGCAAGGAGCCTCTCTGCCTCAGGCCAGCCATAGGACAGGCCAGTCACACGCAGGACACACATCACGTGGCCCATTCCAGAAGTGCTGCCGCCTGTGAGTGGCTGAGGATCATCGCTGAGGCTTCGGGCCTCAGCCCTTGGCTGTGTATGGGGGCCCGTTTGTTGCTTTACTAGGGATGCTGGATGGAGATGGGGTCCAAACTCAGCTCTTAGGAAAGGAGGAGCCACGCTTGCAGCCCGCCCTCCTGGCTGTCTCTGCGTGGATGCCTACCCACGTCAGACCAGCACACCCGGGGTTGGGCTACAGTGCTCAGAATCAGGGATCCAGGGGTGCACAGCGGGGGCCCCCTTGCCACCGACCTGTGGCTCTGTGGGCTCAGGATCCCAGCACGGGGTGGTGGGAAGCACCACGGCTCTCGACGTGCCAGGGGCTGAGGAAGTGTGACTCTTCCTTAGATGATTCTTCGCTCTGTTACTAATGCACGGCGCTCCACAGCTCTTCTCTGTTCCTCCTGATCACAAAAAATATCATGGAAGATCTTCAGATGTCTTGTTGACATCAGTGTGGGATCGGTCACGCCTTCATGAGGAGGAGTAAATAGACTATAATCTGAATGCTGAAGCAGCTGGAGTGTGAACACTGGCAAAAACCTGGGTTGGAGAAAGAAAAGGGTCCGGGAAGCCAAAAAAAAAAAAAAAACAAAACAAAACTAAAACGTTGTAAAAGATTCAGGTTGGTTGGCTGAGGTCCAAACAGAGGCACATGTTTGGAATACAGAGTCTTTCACCTATTTACCTACATGGAAAGGCACAGAGATGCTGCTTGGCCATTGGATAGCACCAAATACTCCCTGGGCCAATGACTGTCACCGGACACTTCGTTGGGCCAATGAGCATCATGGATGCTTTAGCATTCCAACCACGGCTTCAGTAGGTGCAACAGGTCAACTGGATAGCCATGTGTTGATGCTGGTGGGAACTGTGTCCATCAGGAGCCCCAGGTTGGGGTTGTGCCTGAGGGCTCGAGTCTGAACCCTATCCGAAGGTAGTTTCCATCCAAAGAACCAAAAGCCAGACTCTCTCTCCTCTACTCCACAAAGTCACACTGAGGACCAATTATTGCATATGTCCCTGGCCCACATCCAAACTCCTCTCTTGGTTGAAAGGGGAGAAGTCTCCCAGCGCCCCTGGGCTCAGAGGGGGTGTCTGAGGGTCTCCTGGGGGGGGGAAGAAACCTGTCATTTTCTCCATGGTGCAATCAAAGTGTCCTCAGTAGGTCTGGCGATGTGCAGAGCCAAGGAAACATCAGATGACACTCAAGGCCCGTTTGGTTGTTTTGTTTTTTGTGTTTTGGCGATGTGTGACATCCCTTAGTTTGATATCTATTCTACTTTCCCTGGTCTCTTTTCCGCCATCTGCCGGTAGGTGTTTTCGGCTGTTTGAGGCCTGCTTTGCTTATCTTGGCTTCTGTCGTGGTGAAGTTCATCATTCTTTCTCTCAGCTCCACCAGCCCATCAGCCAGGTCCACTGGTGACCAAATTCTCACTGAGTTATAATTCTTTAATTAAAACAAGGGTAGATTGAGTGCATTGCACAATCAGCTTCAGTATCAATATCCCATGAAATGAACTTCATGCTTCACATGGCACCGCTCCGCATCCAGGCACGGGCGCAAGCCGCTGCCTCCAGAGCCGGCATCGCCCGGCTCGGCCATCAATATCATTTTGAACTTGTTCACAGAGGAGTGAAGAGCCTCTTTGCTTTTCTCGCTGACCGCGTGGATTTGTTCGGACGCAGCATAACAAATGACCCCCTACCTAGCGGCAGTCGGCCCCTCCTTGTCTGCTCAGGCCCCGCAGGTTCCGGTTTGTGACCACAGCAGGCCACAACCCAGGTATGGCCCCAGGAGCTCCCAGGCTTCAGGCTCTTCTTCCAAGCTCTGGCTGTTGGCAGAGGCCAGCTGCTTGTGTGGCAGGCTGACGCCATCCATGCCCACAGCCCCTGCTTTGTGGTTTCCCCATGGCTGGCCTTGGCCTCCCAAAATCAACTAAAGACCTTGACGGCATTTGTGAAACCCCTCTACCTTTGCCAAGTAAGGCAACCAGGTCAGAGCAGCGACCTGTCAGTCACAGGTCCCGTTACCTTCAGGGGAGGGGCCAGCGCACGAGAGAACCCAGGGCACAGGAGGTTGGGCCAGAACTCTGCTTTCACACCTCCTGGTCCACAAGTTCCTTTAATGTCTAGGATGAAGTCCGAGTGCCCCGCCCCGGCCACGTGGTGCCTACTGAGCAGCCTCCCTCCTCTGCCTGCACCGCACGCAGCTCTGCCTCTTCTCTGTGCCCTCACACTCCCCCCCGATCGTGGCTCCTCAGAGCTCTGCGGCCGCCAGTCACCCATCTCTGCCATGGGCTCTAGGTTTGAACCTCCCCCGGGGCTTTTCTGTGGGGCCCAATTTCCTCTTCTGACCTGAGCTCTGGTGCTCTTGCTCTGAGCATCTTCAAGGCTGCGTTCTCCCCAGTGGCAGCGCGTTCTGTTTCTCTTCTGCTGTAACATCTCTCTCCTTAGTTAACTGGGACAAGAGGACTTGGGCTCCCACTGGCTCCAGCGACGAGCACCAGGCCCCAGTTTGTTTGGGATTGGTCACTCACGGTGGCTTGCTTTATGTTTGAGCTTTATACGTGTACTGTATCCTGCAGGGGACGCCACTGCTTGCTGTCTGCCACGTCAGATGATCTGACCCTTGGTCAGGGTCACTTGGCCCTCCCTCTTGGTCACTTATAAGGACCTTGGATGGGGACAGACCTGAGCAGGGACAGTACTCCACCCCATGACTTGGGGAGGTCTGGACCCCAGGCCCTTGGCACCAGTGTGTGGAGAGCATCAGTCTCTAGTGGCAGCCTAGGATAACACTGAGAGCTCTGGCTTCAGAGCCAGGCAGAGCCCTGACCGAGCCTTTTCCTCTGAACAGTTAGCCAGGCAAACAGGCAAATTCTGTGATCTGTTTAGGACTCAGTCACCATATCTGAAATTTGAGTCTGATCACAGCATCTTCCTCAAGGAGCTGGTGTGATCTCTTTAGGACTCAGTCACCATATCTGAAATTTGAGTCTGATCACAGCATCTTCCTCAAGGAGCTGGTGTGAAGATTCAGTGAGACAATCAACGTAGAGGGCTCAGCCCAGGCTAAATGCTCAGTTAGTGGAGCTACTGGTGTTTGCTGGGCTGGAGGCTCTTACCTCTGGGTTGGCATTTGGTGCTGTGATGTCTGGAGCTGGAGTTGTATCTGCTCGGTTACTCATCTCCATTGAGACATGGTGGAGGTCAGACCAGGAGGCAGAGAGAGAGCATGGAAATCTGAATAGGAAGAGAAGTACCTTCACCTCGTAGCCTTGGCAGCTGTGGCCTGCTGGTCTCCATGATTTGAAGACAAGGAGAAAATCATATTTTGTTGTTGTTGTTGTTGCATTTTGTTTTGCTTTGTTTTGATTGGTTGTGGGGCCTGAACTCTGGGTCTAGGCACTGTTCCTCAGCTCATCAGCTCAAGGCCAGCACCCTACCACTGGAGCCACAGAGCCACTTCCGGATTTTTTCTGCTTATGTGGGGCTGAGGAATTGAACCCAGGGCCTCATGCATGTGAGGCAAGCACTCTACCACTGAGCCACCTTCCCAGCCCAGAATCATGTGTTTTTAAGACACAGATAGTGAATTAGCTTGCATTTAGGGGAAAAAAAACATGCAATTTCTTCCAGTACATGGTTCAAAACTATGAAATTTACAGATGTATCTTCTTTGCTAATAATTGTTGGTTTGCTGATATTAATAATGATACTATAACTGCATTTGAGCTAAATACATGTGAGATCGTTAAGCCTGATATCAATGAATAATGGAACAGTCTAGCAAACAGCCTGATGAAGTAGGCCTGCTTGTGTGTTTCAGTGGTGGCCTGGGTGGCTGGTGGTGCTAATTAACCCATGGCTCAGGTCCAATGTGGCTGCGTTAGAATGTCTTCCAAAGCTCACCTTGTACCACACACACAGCTGAGCCGAGAACCCGGACTGGGTCCCATGCTCCTGCAATGTCCCATGGGGAGAGGAGCTGCGTGGGGGAAAGGCAGTTTCCTCTCCACCACCGGCAGCTGGGCCCCAGCTCTGGAGAAGTTACTTGTTCAGTGTTGGTTTGGCCAGTGGAGGAGTGGTAATGGTACTGGCTTTGCCCAGGTGTTTTCATTCATTCATTCCTTTATATTTATTTGTTTGTTTTGTGCTAGCCCTGGGGCATGAACTCCGGGCCTGGGCACCGTCTCTGAGCTTTCCTGCTGAAGGTTAGTGCTTAGCCTTTGCTTTTTGTTGGTTAATTGGAGGTTAAATAAGAATCTCATGGATTTTCCTTCCCCAGGCTGGCTTCAAACCACAATCCTTAGACCCCAGCCTCCTGAGTAGCTAGGATTACAGGCGTGAGCCACCGGCCCCTGGCTGTGGTGATGTTTTAGAGCGTGCTCACTGGGGAAGGATGGAGGGGGATCTGAGGCTCTGTGCAGGGAGAGCTGTGGAGTGCATTTCAGAGATCATTCCTCTTCCCTCTGCTCGTGGCTGGTGTTTTGATTAGCCTGTCCCTTAGGCTATCATTAGCGTCTTTTAGGGGAAAGTATTCAGTCCATAAATATGAAAATAAGCCCATAATTGACCCTTGCACTGAATTTGTTTCCATTAGGTTTTGCTATTGAAAAAGGCACTGATGTGTGTGAAATGAGCTGGCGGTGCCCCTGTGTCCTGCCCAGCGCATGACAAAGACATCACGAAGGCCCTGTGTGCGGGCAGGGGAGCGCGGAGAGAGGGCAGGGCCGAGGGCTGTAGGAGCCCGCCCAGGGTCTGTCCTTAACGCCGGACAGTCTGATGGCTGTGGAGGGAGCATCATTCAAACCCCCAGCACTCAAACCTGTCAGGAGGGCCTACACGCTGCGCAGCTGGGGGAGGCCAGAGGGACAAGTCCTTAGAGAGGAAGGATGCAAGGTAAAAGCCCAGGAGGACAGAGGCCACCAGGGCAGAGGGTCATGCAGGCTTACAGGCTTTGCTCTGCTCCCCACGACCCATCGTGTGAAAGCTGCCCGGAGTCCTGGGCGTGAGGCGGCCGTGTTCTGGTGGCCGTGTTCTGGCTGGGGCCTGCATCTTGGCACGTATCAGTCCTGCTGCACAGCTGAGAGGGTACCTCCACTTCAGTTTTGTTCTTCAGAAATTCCACCGCTGACTGATAGAAACTTATGGCCTTGGCCTTGCGTCTGCTCGGGGTTGCCGGTGGGGGGCGCTGGACCGGGGTGCTGGAGGAGGAAAGGGAAGATGGGCTCCAAGCACAGGAGTAGAGGTTTTGCGGGCTTCCTCAGACACAGCCACGGCTGCTCACAGCGGGAAGAGGCTACGTGGCAATGGCTGACCCTGTCAGGGCTCTGCACCACTGAGTAGCCCGGGCCTCTGCCCAGACCTCCACCTCCTGTACCTCGGCACAAGCTCTGGCCTCACTTCCACTCGGCTCCGCTCAGCTGCGGGGTCCTGTGTCCGCCCAGGCCGTGCCAAGGAGGAAGACAAGACCCAGGGGGCCATGTTCCTCTGGCCACGAGGGCCGCCTCCCGGTCCCACGTCTCCTGCTTCATTCTCTGTTGAATCTTGAGACCATCTGCACATGGAAACATTTTGTTCTGCCTCAAAATGGTGCCCCACAGGTGTTCTGAATTGAGGTAAGCAATGCAGGGGCTGGGAGCCCCTCTCTACCCATCTCCAGAACGTTCTCAGGGAAGTTTCTGAAGTGGTCTCCCTCCATCAGACCCAAGGTCAAGATTGTGACCCATGGAGGGGTCAGGGGCCAGGAGCAGCTGAGCTAGGAGCAGCTGACCTGCCGTAACCTCCCTGGAGACATGGAGCTACAGCTTCGCCCTGGCAGACGGCAGACACACTGCCTTCCCTTTGCCCACACTACTTCACAAGGTTTGTAATTACTTGTTTTATGTGTGTGGGGTGTGTGTGGCACATACCACTTAAGCATGTGTAAGTATCTGGTTCAATAACATTCAGTTCATTCACAGTGGTATACAACCAGCATCACGGTCCTCACCCCTCCAAACTGAAATGTTCTACCCCTCCACCACCACCTCCCGCGCTCCACCCCGGCCTGGCGTTCACGACCCTCTCCCGGCTCTGGGAATCTTGTGCACTAGGAACCTTACAGAGCCTTTCGTGGAATCATATAGATTTTTGTTCTTTGGTGATGTAGTTCACTTAACATATCACCTTCAAAGCTCATTTATGTTGTAGAACATGCCAGAATTCCCCCTCCTCTTTTGCAAGGTCAATACCAGGGTTGGAACTCAGAGTCTCACTTTCTTTGGCTTCTTGGCTTTCTTGCTCACAGCTGGTACTCTGCTACTTAAGTCATTCCTCTGGTTCAGTTTTTTGCTTATTGTTTTGGAGATGGAGTCTCAAGGACTTTTCTTCCTGGGCTGGTTTGAAACACTATCAGCTGGATCTCAGCCACAGGAGTAGGTAGGATTACCGATGGGAGCCCCAGCCTCCTGCTTTTTACAAGACTGAATGATATTCCATTGTGTGTATAACTGTCACTTTGTTCATCAATGGACATTGGTTGCTTCTGCCTTCGTCGTAGAGGGAGTACTACTGCTATAAATACATGTGTGCCATTATGTCTGCTTGAGTGCTGGATTCCAGGTCCTTGCCTGGGAGTGAAGCTGCCGGGTCAGGGGGTCATGCGGTGTTGAACTGTTGAGGACAGGAAAGCTGTTCACTAGCACTCATAATCAGAGTGCAGGGATTCCATTTTCTCCGCATCTTCATAAAGCCTTGTTTTGATAATATCTCTGCTAATCAGTTTGAAATGTTGGTTTGGATTTACAGTGTGGAGCATCTCCTTACATGTTCTTGTGTTCATCTTCTTTGAAGAAGTATCTTTTCATGTCCATCACCTATTTTTGAATTGGAGTGTTTGTTTTTGGTGTTGTATTGTAAATGGTCTTCATGTAGCTGGTAATTTCTGATAACATGTTGTCTTTTGAGTTGGAGTGTTTGTTTTTTGGTGTTGTATTGTAAATGGCCTTCATATAGATGGTACTTTCTGATAGCATGTTGCCTTTTATTCTTTTCATCCTCTTCTCATTGTCCTTTAAGGAAAAAAATTTAATTTTAATGCGGTCCAGTTTAATTTTTATTTTGTTGTCTGTGCATTTTGTTATTTGTGGTTTTGGTGTCACATCTAGGAATTCCATCCACTGCTATGAACATTTTCCTCCATGTTTTCTTCTAAGAGTTTTGTAATTGTGTCTCTTGTGCTTAGGTGTGCATTCCCTATGAGTTAATTTTATATGTAATGGGAGATAAAGGTTCAATTTATTCTTCTGTGTGTGCAGATCTGTTGGTCTGAGTGACATTTATTGAAAAGATCATTCTTTCCTCATTAAATGGTTGGGAACCATTGTCAAAAATTACCTGACACTCACTTGTGAAGTTTTATTTCTGGGTTTTCTATTCATTGGATTGGTCACAGTATCTTCCTATGAAACTGCGGTGCCACTTTGAATATTGTAACTGAGCAGTTAACTTGAAATCAGGAAGAAAGAGTTCTCCAGCTTTGCTCCTTGTTTAGGACTGTTTTGCAATCCCTTCATTATCAAACACTTCTGTTTTCCCCTATTACCATCTCCTAGGCAGCTCATGGAATCGCAGCATGGTCAATTTTACTACTAACGTACGTTTTCTGCTTAAGTGTTATTGGTCTTTCCAAAATCCTTAAGAAAACTGTCCACCCATTTTTATCTGGTTCAACAGAAAAAAAACCCCAATAGTCTGAACTGTTTAAGAAAATGTAGGTAAGCTGAATTTCATTCTTGTACCTGGAAATTCATTGCAATATAAAAAATTGAGTCTCCTTATCATCCCTGATATCAAATGACTTAAATTTTACATGTCTCACCCTCTCCCTTCCCATTCACAATGGCAGTCTGTTCAGGATGTTGTGACAATTAGTGAAATGGAATCTCTAAAATGCTTTGAATATCTTGAAAGAAAAGTGTCATCTGCATTCAGGGAAAAGCACTGGTGCAGCTCTTGGGTTGGCGCACACATGAGGTACCCCGTTCATGTCCCTGAATTGTCACAGGTGGAATATCCCTTTTCTAGAAATCCCGAGGGGACCTGAACTGAAGACCAGCCCGCTCACACAAGCTGCCCATTGCAGCAAGCTTCTCAAGAGCTAAAAGTGAAAACAGTCAGTGTACCCACCAACAGATGAAGGGAGAAAGCACACGGAGGGCATGTATACACTGGAATTCTATTCAACCATAAAAAAGAACAAAATCTTGTCATTTATGATAACAGAGATAGAACTGGAGACCTTCATAGTGTAGTGATCTAGATGTAGAAAGACAAGACTCAACTATGAATCTGAGAACATGGGTCTTGTAGCAATTGGACGTAGGATGGCAGTAACCAGAGGCCTGGTGAGCAGGGGAGAGGATTTGGAGAAGAGGAGGATGGAGTCAGGATGCTGAGGAGAGGTTGGGTAGGGGTAAGAAGCTCCGCTGTGCTGTGCATAGTAGAGAGATGATCACTAACAACCATGCATACTATCCATAAAGGAAATGATTTAAAATTTTCCACATGAAAACATGATTGACTGGGTAGATGTTTGCCCTGATCAAAATACCAAACAAACATGTATACACCTACTGAAACCTTACAGGGCAGCTCAAGAATATACATCATTTTTATATGTCTGTCTTAGATAAATGTAAATGGAGCCAGACACAGGGGCACACACAGGTAATCCTCACATTTGGGAGGCTGAGGCAGAAAGGAGAGGTTCTACATGAGCCCGGGGTGCGTGGTGTGGTGAGACCCTGCCTCCAAGAGCAAAATCCAAACATTGAAGTTAGCAAAGAAAACCACTGGGTGTTTTGGTTTTGGCTGTGAATTGTTGTTACTGAATTCTAGACAATAAACTCTGGGGCCATTTCGGGCTGCAGGGTGGAGGGGAGGGGCGCCTGCCATCTTGAAAGTCTTCTCCATGATGTTTTATTTTAGTTTTAAGGAGTTATACAAACCCATGATTTAAGAGAGCGCACTGGTCCACTGGGCTGCTTTGAGGGCTCTCCCTCTGTCACCTGCCCCTTTTCCTCACTCGGGGCACCATTTCATTTCAGACGCTCAATATGACACACGTGAGGGCTTTCTACTGTAAACTCTGTGTGGCGAGACTCTGCGTCCTCTGCCACCCGCCCAGCCCCCCAGACCACCATGCTCCACAGAGACTCGTCCAGTGGTCTATAGCTATAGTACTATGCCTCTGAAGATATTACTCAGGGTCAGACCACATTGTGTATGTATTTTTTTCTTACACAATTTGCAAAAATAATTTCCTGATGTGTATGTTTGAATTTCGACATTCCTTCTTCAACTGATTTAAAGGGAAGGATTATTATTCTTGGTGTGTGCGTGTGTGTGTGTTTTACACCTGTTTTATTTACCACTTCCATGGCACCCTCCTCTTGTTCTTCCTGGCGGGGTCCTCTGTCCTACGTGAGTGCTTAGCCTGAGAGCACCCCAGGCTGAGTCCTGGACACTCTGTCCTCTCCCTGTGTACCTCTTCCTCCATTCTCATGCTGTCCTGTAGTTCCAAATCCGATCAGCTCATGGACATTCCCAGATCTCTTTACTGGGACCTTGCTCCCAGCTCCCATCTCTCAACGTAGGCCTCTGGCATTTCGTAGGTGTGTCTGGCCTGGCTCAGCCGGGCCTTTCCCCAGCAGAGGTCTTGCTCTGAACTCCTACTCCACCAGCATCCCTACCTCCTTCCCTCTAGCCACCCCAACCTGAGCACTCAGCTTGAGATTCTACCGATTTCCTACTCCCAACTGGAGTCCAATGTCCTCTGTGAGTTCATAAATAATTTTTACTGTTGGTCTGGTTAATTTTGGAATCTGGATTTAATAAAAATCCATCCACTGCAACTGATGGATATGCTTCTTGATACCTTTAAATCTATCGTCGCCCTCTCCCCTGCCCTGCTTTCCTCCCAGAGCGTTCGCTGAGCATCCAAGAGTCCTCTTCTACCTCACCATCTAGGTCTAGCTTGCTGCATCAGACATTGACCTTTAACATGCTTCTGAAGTTCCAGGTGGACCTGTAAAGTTAGACTTAGAGTCTGGCCAAGGTCAAAGATTTAAAACAATGCCGATAAAAGCAAATATATAGTTTTTCTTTTCTACCTTATTTTTTGCCCCCCCCACCCCAATTTGGAATTTCTTCTTTATATACTTGTTCTTACATCAGATCTTTATTCTCACCCACGCTTCTAGGGCCCCCCGAAACTGCCAGTGCCCCAGCCCTTGTGTGTTGAGAGGGAGGTAGGGGATCCTGGGCGGCAAGTCAGTTATCCTGGGGCTTGCTTCCCACCGCGCGTCTTCCTGAGTCTGGAGCCTGCCTTGTCAGCCATTGTTCCTTCTGCTGAGCAGCCTCCCACCCTTTACGCGGGTATTTCTCCCAATCTCTTTGTCCCACTGAGTTTATGGCCTCCCCTTGTGTTTTTCCATTGCTTTTCTTCACACGAGAGCAGTTTCAGTAGGGAGCAAATGTAAATCTGTGGACTTAATCCACTGTCTTCAACAGAAAGCTGCCCTCCTCTAGCGGCACCGCACACAAGCCACCAAGGGCACCCTCCCCGACCTGCCAAACGCGGGACCATCTGTCTGTGCTGCCAGCCCAGTTTCCAGTTGCTCAGGCTGAGCTGGCTCCCTTCCTCTGAGAACCTCTGCAGACACGGGGAAGAAGCCGTCAGGAGTTCCTGCCAAACTCCTTTCTCTCTATCAAGGCTGCCATTTTGATTTGTTTGGCTTCCTTGGTTATATATTTTTTCCAGCTATTTAAGAGTTATAACTTCTTTTCCTAGAAAATCCACAGATGATTTTTTCCCTCCTTAAATTCTTGCAGGTGATCATGATCATATCCTTAACTAGCAAACATGGTTGCAGGTTTGCTAAAGCATTCCGCTTAGTAGTTATCAGTCATCCTCTGGTCTGGCAATGTCTACATCCAATTAGCCTTTGTGCTTAATCATTGTAATGATGTTAACTGTTGAGTCTGAAGTATTCCATGGTGTTAACGGGAGATCATCAGAGCCATTACTTCATGCCTAGCTAGCGTGGAGTTTGGGGATCTGGTAGGCAGTCTCCAATCTGATGCTCTCATGATCACCTACTTTATATGCTGTGGCTGTCACTGGAATCAGTACTGTCAGAACACACATGCAGATATCTTATTGCCTTCCCTAGGATTTGTGTTTCCTTCTGCCTTCACTATGAAACCTCAGTAGCACCATGCAAGCACATGTCATTATAAACTTTCTGTATCAATCTTGACCAACAGGTGTTTCTAAGATAGAAAAAAAAAAAAAAAAAAACATGCTACTGACTGATATCCAAAAATGCACAAGGAGAAAGCAAACATAGCAAGATCTATCCATATTACAGGTGATATACAATACTCAAGCAATTAATTAGAGCCATAGCTTCCCTTTAATATTCAGAATTTTCCAACTTTTCCTAACCAAATTGACATAAAAGTGTCATTGAGGAAAAAATATAAAAAGACTACTTGAGAAGTAGAAATGTTTGTGTGCAATAATGTTTTTCTATGGTGCCATAGCAGCCATGGGGAATTAGAGGTATGTAGGGTCTGTGCACGTGCACGTGTACACACACACACACACACACAATTTATTCTCAACAAGGGGCTTGGAGTGAGACGTGAACGTGCAATTTCTATTAACAATAATAAGAATTGTATGAGGGAGCCCCCATTCATCGCTCTGGAAGTTTACCCCTTAGGGTCCACATAAATTGGAGCTGTTGACCATGTGAAATGTTCTTTTTATGGGCAGTAAGGGCACTGAGATGCAGTTATATGTTTTCCTAAATCTGGCTACCCTCTGGGATCTGTCTGCATAATTCTTCAGACTTCCTTCCTGGATTCCAACTATAGTGAGTACCTGGCTGCGGCTAGCGGCAGTCCCCTTAGCTCTCCATCTGCCTGCCCACACCATGAAACAGCTGATCTTTTGATATCAAATCTCACCCTGGCATTGTAATTCCTCCTTTAGAGGTTTTGGTTCCGAAATCTTCAAGCTAATGTAGAGCAGTGAATTCTAGTCCTCTGTTTCTATACTTTGTGCCATACTTGTATAATGCTGTTTGCATATAAAACCTGTATCACAAGTAAGCATACATATTCCATCACACTCAACCCTATATGCATGTGTAAAGCATGTGTGCAAACACACATGCACACACATGGCTGAGCAGATAGTTGATCTTGTGGAATTCTTCCCTCTCCTTGATTTATGCAAATGCAGTCTTGTTCTGTGTCATTTCAAATATACATTTGTCCGTGTGTGTGGGTGGGGGGGTTTGGGGATCAAACACAGGGTCTGGGGCATACACCCCAGCCCTCGAATGAACTCTTACATGTTCAAACATGAGGGCCCCATCAAATAAAACCCATCCCCACTTTGTTTATCAGTCCTGAAGCGGTTACTCCAGCAGTCCTCCGGTGACTCAGGCTGCTGGCTGAGATGGTCTGAAAGTCTATCCCAAGTTCCTGTGCTGTGAAGTTAGTTCCCAAAGCAGCAGCAGCGGGAGGTGAGACAAGGCGAGGTCTGATGTGAAGCGTGAGGTCGAGGGAGCTCTAGAGCAGGAATGGCTTAGCGCCACAGAAAGGGCTTGCTGCAGTGGGTCTGCCCTCTGCCCTCTGCCCTCTGCATCCTGCCCTCTGTCCTCCACCCTCTGCCATCTGCCCTCTGCCTTCTGCCTCTGGGGAAAGTGATGCTACTCTAGAGGCAGAGCCTCAAGATTTCTCTTGGAAACAGAGCAGCTTTCACCAAATCAGCAAACCTTCCAGAGCCTTGGCCTGGGACGACTCAGCCTCCAGAGCAGTGGGACACACATTCCTGTTCTTTATAACTTGCCCAACCACTGATGTTCTGCTACAGCATCACAAAACAGAGCAAGACGCTGACACAACTCAGGGGCAAAACAGTTCACCGAGACTGGGCAACTCACATTGGCTTTGACGACTTGGCGTCTCCAACTTCAGCGGGTGATTTTTATCAGGAGAAAGTAACTATGCACATTTGGACGTATTCCTGGTGTGTTTGAGTATGTGGCATGCTTCTCTCTAATCCCATGGCTTATGACATTTGTGGGCAGGGGCCATAATCGCCTGCACACCTTGTGAGAATGTATGCGCCCTCATCTGGCATGTAGGCCATTTGAAAGTGATGCAGGAAATAGCAATGGTGCTGTATCACTGGGTCACCCTTGTTACGCCTCCAGAGCCCAGAACTAGGACCACCAGTTTCTTGGTGAGAAGCCACTGCCCTTTGCCCCTCACAGTCTTGGGGCCATGATGTACCTAGGTCTGGGTCTCCACCCTGGATGGACAATTCCTCCACTAGCCTTAATTTTACATGCATTTCAGGGTCTTACAACAAATTTGATTTGATTCTAGTTTGAGGTCTTTTATATTATTATACCAAAAAAAGAAGACAAGAAGAAGAATGGTCATGGACTCAGGTTAGCCCATTGCAAGTCGATGTGGTTGTCTTCTTATTCTTGTGTTTGGCTTGGATTTGACCTTACTGCCTTATTTGCTGCAGAGATGAGGAAGTAGAAGATGGGAGAGGTTGGACATGGATCACCCAGCAAAGGTGACACACTAGCCCCAGGCCGGGCTCCACAGCCTCCTTCATCCTACAGGGGTTCTCTTCCCACCTTGCTATGAGGTCTATGATGGAAGGCCCACTTCTTATCCAGAAACATGATGGAAAAGGACGGTTGTGGCAGGAACTCCCACATCAGTGGAGAGGAGGCCTCCCTCTCTCCCTCTCTCTCCTCCTCCACCGTCCTCACGAAGCCCAAGGAGACGCCGCCTGGCTAACAACATGTTTATAAATCCCTTTGGAGTGTGGATTTGTCTGCCTGTCTGCTTGTATGTCCCTCTGTCTGCTTGTCTGCCTGCCTGCCTGTCTGTCTGTGTCTGTCTGCCTGTCTGCCTGCCTGCCTGTCTGTCTGTCTCTCTCTGTCTGTCTGTCTTCCTGCCTGCCTATCCACCTATCTCCTGAAACAGCTTCATTGAGGTATAATTGAAATACAAAATCTGTACATCTTTTATATGTGCTTGGTGAGCCTGAACATCTTTGAAGCCTGGATACCATCAGCAGCACAAGTCGGGCGTGACCAGCCCAACCATTTCCAGTATTCGGCTTTGTATGTTTCCGGTGATGTGAATGTTGAACATGAGATTAACCCTATTTGCAGATTTTGTTGTGCACAAAATTGTATTTTGTGTTTTGTTTTTTTAGTATGCCCTCAAGCAGACTCACTTCTAAAAAATAGACTTCTGGAATATTAAAAAAAATACAACCTGGGAAAAAGGATTCCCCAGGATTTGCAGTGGGAGATGAGGCCTCTGATGGCATCTCCCAGCTGCTCAGCCTCCCAGGACGCCGCCCTGTGGTGCCTGCGCCGCGGGGGCTGGAACAGTTGGCAGAAGCTCTTGTTGACTTTTCCCTAGAGCCACAAGCAACCACGGGTTCCTTCCTCCTGGACCAGCTCATGTACAGGTCAGGTGTCCATGGATGGTCTACCAGCAGGTGACTGCATTCGCCAAACACCACACTGGTGCCAGGCACTATGCCCAGCGGTCAGAGGCGCTAGTCAGTTCCCTAAGCACTGCTAGAAGCGGAGAACCACATTGTGTCCCCACTGTCCCCGATGAAGAGGCCTTTCCACCACCGGCCCTCCCCCACGGCCCTCCCCCCACAGCCCTCCCTCCACGGCCCCCCCCACCACGACCTTCCTACCACGGCCCTCCCCCCACGGCCCTCCCCCCATGGCCCTCCCCCCATGGCCCCCCCATCACGGCCCTCCCCCCATGGCCCTCCCCCACAGCCCTCCCTCCACGGCCCCCCCCACGGCCTTCCTACCACGGCCCTCCCCCCACAGCCCCCCCCACGGCCCTCCCCCCACGGCCTTTCCCACCATGCCTTCCTACCATGGCCTTTCCCACCATGACCCTCCCACCACAGCCCTCCCACCACGGCCCTTCCCCCACAGCCCTCCCCCACAGCCCTCCCCCCCACAGCCCTCCCCCCACGGCCCTCCCACCACAGCCGTTCCCACCATGCCTTCCTATCACAGCCTTTTCCACCACGGCCCTCCCCCCACACCCCTCCCCCCATAGCCCTCCCCCCATGGCCTTCCCACCACGGCCTTTCCCACCACGGGCCCTCCCCCCATGGCCCTCCCCCTACGGCCCTCCCCCCACGGCCTTCTCCCCACGGCCCTCCCACCATGGCCCTCCCCCCATGGCCCTCCCCCCCACGGCCCTCCCCCCACGGCCCTCCCCCCACGGCCCTCCCCCCATGCCCCTTCCCCCACGGCCCTCCCACCACGGCCTTCTGAATGGTCTTTTTTTTAAAATTAATTAATTAATTAATTTTTTTTTTTGTCGGTCGTGGGGCTTGAACTCTGGGCCTGGGCGCTGTCCCTCAGCTCTTCAGCTCAAGGCGCGCGCTCTACCACTTGAGCTACAGCGCCACTTCCGGTTTTCTGGTTTATTGGAGATAGGAGTCTCATGGTCTCTCCTGCCCGGGCTGGCTTTGAACCGCGATCCTCAGATCTCAGCCTCCTGAGTAGCTAGGATGACAGGCATGAGCCACCAGCGCCCAGCCTGAATGGTCTTATCATCAAGCTGTGGCACAGTCGAGATGCTACATGTCTGCTTCTGGTCCTGCTCTTGATCTGAGTCCAGCGCTTTATGGGCCTCTTTAGTTGTTCAGCTCTGCCTGGCAGCCTCTGGCAAAGAGGATTATGGAACAGTGTTACACCATCTTTCAAAGAACTTGTAGGCATCTGGGTCCTTCTGTAATCCACAGATCGGAATGGTTTCAAATCCTGACACAGCCCTGATTTTTTTTAAGTTGGAGTTTGGGCAATTATCGTATTATACATGCATTCTTCCATCCATCCACTTATCTACATATTCATCCATCTTCTAGTCATCCATTCTACTATCCATCCACCCATCCACCTCTTCACCTATCTACCCATCCATCCATCCATCCTTCCTTCCATCTACCTATAATCCATTTATTTATCAAATAATCACCTTAACATTTGAGTACACATATGAGTGATGCATTTAATCAAGAAGATAGGAAAACATTCTGTCTGAAGAGTAGCGAAACTTCTGAGGTTTCCCAAGCAAGTGATGGTTGAGTAATGATTTTTAGGTGGAGGAAGCAAATAATAAGTAAATAATTCTTATCACTGTGCTTTCTTACCTGTTCCTCTTTGTCCCACAGCTTGTTTGAATGAGTTGAAGGTATTTGGTTGGTGACCCATCCAGTAACACAGAAGCACATCTTCTGGGGTTCTGGGGAAGTGAGGGCTCATGACAAGGCCAACAAAGACATCTCTGTCCCCTGTCCAGGTGAGGAGGAAATGCTCATGAGCAAAGAAAGCTCACCTTCTAGAGAAAGGTGTTATGTCTGTGTGTGTGTGTGAATGTGAGTGTGTGTGTGAATGTGTGTGTGTGAATGTGAGTGTGTGTGTATGAATGTGTGTGTGAGTGTGAGTGTGTGTGTGTGAGTGTGAATGTGTGTGAGTGTGAGTGTGTGTGAATGTGAGTGTGTGTGAATGTGAGTGTGTGTGTGTGAATGTGAATGTGTGTGTGTGAATGTGAGTGTGTGTGAATGTGTGTGTGAATGAGTGTGTGTGAATGTGTGTGTGAGTGAGTGTGTGTGTGAATGTGTGTGTGTGAATGTGAATGTGTGTGAATGTGAGTGTGTGTGTGTGAATGTGTGTGTGTGAATGTGTGTATGAATGTGTGTGTGAATGTGAGTGTGTGTGAATGTGTGTGTGAATTGAGTGTGTGTGAATGTGTGTGTGAATGTGAGTGTGTGTGTGTGAATGTGTGTGTGAATGTGAGTGTGTGTGTGTGAATGTGAATGTGTGTGAATGTGAGTGTGTATGTGTGAATGTGTGTGTGTGAATGTGAGTGTGTGTGTGAATGTGAGTGTGTGTGAATGTGTGTGTGAATGTGAGTGTGTGTGTGAATGTTTGTGTGTGAATGTGAGTGTGTGTGTATGAATGTGTGTGTGAATGTGAGTGTGTGTGTGAATGTGAGTGTGTGTGTGAATGTGAATGTGTGTGTGAATGTGAGTGTGTGTGTGAATGTGTGTGTGTGAATGTGAGTGTGTGTGTGTGAATGTGTGTGAATGTGTGTGTGAATGTGAGTGTGTGTGTGTGAATGTGAGTGTGTGTGAATGTGAGTGTGTGTGAATGTGTGTGTATGTGTGAATGTGTGTGTGAGTGTGAGTATGTGTGTGAATGTGAATGTGTGTGAATGTGAGTGTGTGTGTGAATGTGTGTGTGAGTGTGAGTGTGAGTGTGTGTGAATGTGTGTGTGTGAATGTGAATGTGTGTGAATGTGAGTGTGTGTGTGTGAACGTGTGTGTGTGAATGTGAGTGTGTGTGAATGTGAGTGTGTTGGGGGTGTTTTTTATTGTCTCCAATCTTGAAAATATTTGCTACCATTTATTGGCATTTCCTTCCTTTCTGCTCACTCTTTCCTCTTTGCCTAGAATCCTTCATAGAGTTTATGCCTATTCATCCTTTAGACCCGAGTTTAGGCACCAGTTCTCTTTAGAAGACTCACAAGGTCTGGGTTAGAGAAATAGCTGTGGGCTTCCGGAAACCTTGTGTGTAACTGAGCACCTCGTTGGAAGGGCGCGGTGCCTCCTGCGTGCTCTCCATGCTGGAGCCGGTGGAAGTACGCTGCCGATGTTTGCTGAATGAATGAGTAGGTGATGTGACTTCTTCATGTTCCTCAGAAAACAGCGGGCTCTCCTCCGTAATGAGGGGTCGAGGGACAGCCGTCAGGCAGAGGCGACTGAGGGACCCCCCATGCTGTTAATGGTTTCTTCAAAACCATTGTGGGGTTTGATCATCTCGCCAACAATTGGTGCCAGGAAACGGTGTCTGCCCAAACAATCTCTGGACCTGTGGTGACTTTCTCTCCCTCAGGTGATTCTGAGATCAGAACCTGAAGGGCTTACAGCAGCTGCAGGACCTGTAAGGGACATCGTTTGGGATTTTACCTGATTCTGGTTCCTCTAGAGGTTATTTATTCATCTCAGAGACAATGGAAATATGATGTTTGATTGACAGATGCAGATATATTCTTCAGAAACACACATATGTACACACAAACTCCTATACACATACCATGATCATGCTAGGGTATTTTCTGTCGGTCGATGATTCTTTTTCTCACAACATCCTGCTAACTAGGCAGGAATTACTTCATTTTCCAGGTGCGGAAGCTGAGGAGTGGAGAGGTTAGGAAGCGTGCTGCTCACTGAAAGTCTGTGTTCTACATCCAACACGCGGGTGGCACAAAAGCCAGAAGGACGAAAGAAAGAAAGAGGGAAAGAACGAAAGAAAGGAAGGAGGACAGGAAGGAAAGAGGGAAGGAAGAAAGAGAGAGAGAGAAAAAGATATAAAGGAGGGAGGGAGGGAGGGAAAGAAAGAGAAAGAACGACAATCCAGAGGCCATCACTAGATCTCATGCCAGGCGTGAGCCAGCATTTCATGGGGAGAACAGCTAACCACAATCTTCAGAGGAGTTTGCAGACGCCAGCTGACCCCATCAGCTGACCCACGCGGAGGGGCGCCTGCAGACTGCCATCCTCTCTCGGTGGCTGTTCTCAGGAGCCGTCATGCAGATGGTGTGGCCGGTCCTGGGCTAGGCGGAGGGCACAGCGCCCCCCTGTCCTCCTCCGCTTGGACTCGGGTCCTGATCGTGACCCTGCCTGCTCAGTCCGGGCCCTGCTGGATGGATTGTGAACTCCTGCGCCCTGGGTGAGGCTTGGCCTGGCCTGCCCAGTGGATGTGAGCATAAGGACCGTGAGTTCTGACCTGACCCGCAGGCATGTAGAGGAAATGCCTGGCATCTGCTTGCCATTTCTTCTCTTTGTCCTGCACACAGCTGGAGAGGGACGGGGTCACCTCAGCCAGGGAGCTGGGGCTCTGGACAGCAGGACAGACCAGGACGGAGTAGAGGGCCTTTCTTCCCTGGGCCTCGCTTGTCCCTGCAGAGAGGAGTGACAGCCGTCCCAAGCCTCCGCCTTCTTGTTCCTCCGCAGAGCAGGTGGACGGACCCCAGCCTACATGCACCCGCGGGAAGAGCAGCGCCAAGCCAGGACCCTTCCAGAAATGTCTCCCTCTCCACTCCCCAGAGGGCTTAGGATCACTGCCTTTCAGCTTTTTCTTATGGTTGCCATTACAACTTTATAAAAACCACCCATAGTACCTCTGTTTTACTCTCTCCCTTGACTTCCTAATTTGTGAGATGAAGACATTAGCTCTCCTATCTTGTCTTCCCGTCCTGCTTTCTGTCAGCCGCAATCTTACAAGGTTGTTAACATTTACATTATGTCCTACAACCGCAAACAAATTTGTTCAGGTGGATTCCCAAAGTTTAAAATGAAAAGGCTGTGTTTACCTGCTATATAAATAGTGCTCACAGAGAGCCAAGTCAAACATGGGGGTCATTTCCTTCTCCATGATCTGGGGGCGTGGGAGGTAAGCCTGGCCTGTGTTGGCATCAGGCAGATTCTCGGTGGCATCTGCTTCTTCCGGTCCCTGGCAGCCACGTGTTTGATGCTCTCTGGGCTCCAACCCTGCTGTAGGTGTTAGGACCATGGGGTGGGGAGGTGAAGCAGCCCTAAAGTCTTGCTCCTCCATCCAGGACAGACAAGTTAAACTAGTCACCGGAGGTGTTGGTGTAAATGCTGACAAGACAAGGGCATTCCACAAAAGCCAGAATGAAGTAGGAAAAAAAAGCCCAACTTGGGATGTCCAGGAGGGAAAATTCTGGAAAGAGAGAGGAAGGGTCACTGGCACTGGTGGCGATGTGGGCTGTTTCCTGGAGGGGTTCTGGAAAGGCGGGGAGAGGAGGCTCAGCGCCCGGGGCCCGTGCTAGGCCTGAGGAGGGACACGGTGGGTGGCCCTCCAGGACGGTGGCACACCCCTGAGCGTGGGTGAGGACGCGGGTCGGATCTGGGGTTGCGGGGCTGGTATGGAAGAACAGAACCTACAGCTCTGCTCGCAGAGGCCTTGCGAAGGTTTTACATGCATCGTGCAGGGACAGGCACATTTTCTTTTTATTTGGATTTTTATTTTCTCAAGCTTAAAATTTAAATTCAGAGTTGATTTTTTTAACTGACCTCAGCAACTGTCCTGTTGGGAAAGCCCGCGTCCTCGCCCTCTGTGGCTGGCTGGTGTCCATCCAGTGCGTAGAACCTGGTGTGGTCTCTCGGGTCCCACCCCTGCCCACCCATCAGCCGAGCCGAGTCCCGTGTGCCAGTCCCACACTGATTGAGTTATGTACTTTGCAAACCTATTACAGATACCTGTGGATCACAAGGATGGTTTTCACTAAGCTTATGCTTATGACTTTGAACATTTGACTACAAGTTGTTAAAAAATACATTGTGGTTCTAGCTACCCAGGAGGTCGTGGTTCGAAGCCAGACCAGGCAGAAAAGTCCTTATGAGACCCTTATCTCCAGTGAACCGGAAGTGGTGCTGTGGCTCAAAGTGGTGGAGCTCTAGTCGGGTGAAAGTGCTCAGGAACGCCAGGCCCTGTGGTCACACCCCCCGTTGGCAAACAAACAACAATAATCCTGTTGTGGCCCGACTGAGTGTGAGAAAATGACTTCCAGAGCCGTTAAGTCTGAAAGGATTCTGCTTTTCCTCCAGCTCTCCCGTGCGCACGCTGCCCCCTTCCCCTCTGATTTTCTTCATCTTTGGCTTTGCTCTTCTGTAATTTTGCCCAGAAGGCTGAGCCCGCCACAAGAGGTGGTTCTAGAAAACCAACGGGTTGCTCTGGAGTCTGGTGGATGTGGGATCTGGAGACAGTCACTGAGAGTTGCTGAGGAACCATTGAAAAATGGGTACAGTTGTAATACTGAGTTTTCAGGGTAGACGAACAGGCAGAACTGGCCCTTGGGAGGCAGTGTCCTGGAATCTTGGAGCTGCTCCTTTTGGCTGTGTGACTTTGAGAAGAGATGCGTCCTGCTCTGGTTCATTCCATAGAGAGTAAGATGTCTGAAGATATTGCTGTGTGCCTGGATTGTACATGGAGAGATGAAGGAGCACTCTGCATGGTGTGGTGGAGGAGCACTCTGCATGGTGGAGGAGCACTCTGCATGGTGGAGGAGCACTCTGCATGGTGTGGAGGAGGAGCACTCTGCATGGAGGAGGAGCACTCTGCATGGTGTGCTGGAGGAGCACTCTGCATGGTGGAGGAGCACTCTGCATGGTGGAGGAGCACTCTGCATGGTGGAGGAGCACTCTGCATGGTGTGGTGGAGGAGCACTCTGCATGGTGGAGGAGCACTCTGCATGGTGTGGTGGAGGAGCACTCTGCACAGTGTGGTGGAGGAGCACTCTGCATGGTGGAGGAGCACTCTGCACAGTGTGGTGGAGGAGCACTCTGCACAGTGTGGTGGAGGAGCACTCTGCACGGTGTGGTGGAGGAGCACTCTGCATGGTGTGGTGGAGGAGCACTCTGCATGGTGTGGTGGAGGAGCACTCTGCATGGTGGAGGAGCACTCTGCATGGTGGAGGAGCACTCTGCATGGTGGAGGAGGAGCACTCTGCATGGTGTGGTGGAGGAGCACTCTGCATGGTGTGGTGGAGGAGCACTCTGCATGGTGGAGGAGCACTCTGCATGGTGGAGGAGCACTCTGCATGGTGGAGGAGGAGCACTCTGCATGGTGTGGTGGAGGAGCACTCTGCATGGTGGAGGAGCACTCTGCATGGTGGAGGAGCACTCTGCATGGTGGAGGAGGAGCACTCTGCATGGTGTGGTGGAGGAGCACTCTGCATGGTGGAGGAGCACTTTGCATGGTATGGTGGAGGAGCACTCTGCACGTGTGGTGGAGGAGCACTCTGCATGGTGGAGGAGCACTCTGCATGGTGTGGTGGAGGAGCACTCTGCACGTGTGGTGGAGGAGCACTCTGCATGGTGGAGGAGCACTCTGCATGGTGTGGAGGAGGAGCACTCTGCATGGTGGAGGAGCACTCTGCATGGTGTGGTGGAGGAGCACTCTGCATGGTGGAGGAGCACTCTGCATGGTGGAGGAGCACTCTGCATGGTGTGGTGGAGGAGGACTCTGCATGGTGTGGAGGAGGAGCACTCTGCATGGTGGAGGAGCACTCTGCACGTGTGGTGGAGGAGCACTCTGCATGGTGGAGGAGCACTCTGCACGTGTGGTGGAGGAGCACTCTGCATGGTGGAGGAGCACTCTGCATGGTGTGGAGGAGGAGCACTCTGCATGGTGGAGGAGCACTCTGCATGGTGGAGGAGCACTCTGCATGGTGGAGGAGCACTCTGCATGGTGTGGTGGAGGAGCATTCTGCATGGTGTGGTGGAGGAGCACTCTGCATGGTGGAGGAGCACTCTGCATGGTGTGTTGGAGGAGCACTCTGCATGGTGGAGGAGCACTCTGCATGGTGTGGTGGAGGAGCACTCTGCATGGTGGAGGAGCACTCTGCATGGTGGAGGAGCACTCTGCATGGTGTGGTGGAGGAGGACTCTGCATGGTGTGGTGGAGGAGCACTCTGCATGTGTTGGAGGAGCACTCTGCATGGTGTGGTGGAGGAGCACTCTGCATGGTGGAGGAGCACTCTGCATGGTGGAGGAGCACTCTGCATGGTGTGGTGGAGGAGGACTCTGCATGGTGTGGTGGAGGAGCACTCTGCATGGTGGAGGAGCACTCTGCATGGTGGAGGAGCACTCTGCATGGTGTGGTGGAGGAGCATTCTGCATGGTGTGGTGGAGGAGCACTCTGCATGGTGGAGGAGCACTCTGCATGGTGTGGTGGAGGAGCACTCTGCATGGTGTGGTGGAGGAGCACTCTGCATGGTGGAGGAGCACTCTGCATGGTGGAGGAGCACTCTGCATGGTGGAGGAGCATTTTGCACGTGTGGTGGAGGAGCACTCTGCATGGTGGAGGAGCACTCTGCATGGTGGAGGAGCACTCTGCATGGTGGAGGAGCACTCTGCACGGTGTGGTGGAGGAGCACTCTGCATGGTGGAGGAGCACTCTGCACGTGTGGTGGAGGAGCACTCTGCATGGTGGAGGAGCACTCTGCACGGTGTGGTGGAGGAGCACTCTGCATGGTGGAGGAGCACTCTGCATGGTGGAGGAGCACTCTGCATGGTGGAGGAGCATTCTGCACGTGTGGTGGAGGAGCACTCTGCATGGTGGAGGAGCACTCTGCATGGTGGAGGAGCACTCTGCATGGTGTGGTGGAGGGAGTGTATGCCTACTGAGATCAAACATCATTAGAGCCAAAAGAAAACACTTCAGAGTTATTTTCCTTATGGATAAAGTTTGGTTTGTTTAAAAATCACATGCACTATAGCGTGCACAGTTTTGTTTGCCTTTTAAATAAGGTGTGAATCATGAACAATGTTCTCAAGTCTTATGTAATATGTAGGAGGGACTTTAAATATCAGATGAAAATTTTATAAATAAGGTAAGAATAGCCACCCATCCAGTGTCCCTGCCCATCCTCCCTCATTCTAAAATCCTTGTTTATTATTAATGAAGTAATTATTGAGGTAGAGGGGAATCAAATTTCTCCCCAACTTTTAAAAAGATCAGCTTAGTGCATTTATAGTTGGCACAAGACAAGTGTAATAATTTGATGACCAAAATTCATTAGAGACAAGTTTACGAGCAAGGAGTCTCTTGTGTGATGCATTTGTTAAAGGCTTCCGTAGGAAGTGTGTTGGTTTAATTGACCTTCTCAATTCTGATCACTATTCAAACCTACCAGAAACATCAACAGACTGTTTTCAGAGCTATTCACTTCGTAAATGGGAAGTTATTGCTTTCTAAAAATATGCAAAATACACTAGCAGTTAATTGCAAGACATTCAGGATCTGGGAAACTTAACGTGGATGATTTTTAATGGCAAAATATACTATCTTCCATTGGGCATGAGTTTGTTCTGTTAGTGGTGTTAATTGTTCAAACAACCCTAAATGGCTTAAAAAACCTGGCAAACACTTGTCTAATACCTCTGAGCAGATGGACAAATTTCTAATTAAATCTAAATTTATTCCGTATCTCTAGCTTCCTCCAGACAAAGAGGATCTTCGTGTCCCCTGACTTTGCTGTGAACCTCACCACTTCAGTATCTCAACATGGTGGTATGTCGACAATAACTTCTAAAAAGAAATCCTTATCAGGCTGGAAACAGAACCAACCTAGAATGTTTGTTTCATCGCTTTAATTTTTTTGTTCTGTTTTGATGATACTAAGATTTGAAATCAAGGCTTGGGTACCTGTGCTACGCCCATAGGCCTCCTTGTTCTGGTTATTGTTGAGACAGGGCCTTGGTTCATGTCCGTGCTAGCCTGGACCACACTCCTATAGGTGGAATGAGAGGTGCTATTGCCATCACACGAAGCTATTGGTTGTGATGGAATTGTACATACGCTTTTGCTGTGCTAGGCTTCAACTGGAATCCTCTTAATCTGACTTCTCTCTCTCTTTTTTTCCTTTTGGTAGGCTTTTCCACCCTGAAAAAGGCTCTATGGTAAATAAGTTCTTTCTTTTTCCAAGTCTAAAACTCCCTTTGTTCTCTCTTTACTGTTGGGTGATGGTTGTCTAAATATGTAACTGTAATCAGGTAGCATGCTTCCTTCAACATGCAGTGGTTGCTACCACTTCATTGGGTCCCAGAGATCTGCAATCTCTATTGTTCTTTCATCTCTGTTACATTGACTCTGATCTGAATCTTCTTGCCAGTGGCTTTAAGATTCTTTCCTTATTTTTGGTGTTATTTCCATCATTGTGTATTGAAGTGTGAATTTAGAGCTTATTTCTATTTGTTGTCATTAGCAACAGGACTTTTACCTCAGGACTGGCTATCAAACTTCAACTCTTCATAGAAAATAGCTTTTCTATTATTCTGTCTCTTTTCCAATTGGTGTGTTTGAGCCTTTTAGTCTATTTGCCACATCTCTTGCTTTCTATATTTCTTATCATTTTGTCTATTTCCACAGTTTTCGTGAAAAATTCCCCAGTATCCTCTTCTGACTCTCAAAGACAGTTGTGTGTATCAGTTTAGTATTTAACTTTACCTACTATTCCTATCTTAGTGACTATTTTTCTTATTCTCTGCATTTCTCAGTTCTCTCTTCATGAGATGTGTTGGATGATCCGTACCCACCTTTGCTTTGCATTTCTTGCTCAGAATGGCAGACAGTAAGTAGGGACCCATTCTTTGCCCTTCCCACACCTGAGTTCCTTTCTCTAAAGAAGTGGAGTTCCCCTTCCTGCTCCCTGGTTCCTTAGATTTGGGTTGACATTGTGACTGGCTATGGCCAAAAGAACACAGAGAAAGGGATGGTCATGCAGTCCTTAGCGAGTCCTCCAGTGGCCCGTGTGGACGTCGGCAGAGTCAGTTTACCCGGTCCAGGGAGCTACCATCAGTTTTTAATGCCGCCAAAGTTCCAGGTGCTTTGGTTTATGTGTAACACTGTTGTAGCGATAGTTGGCTAATCATCCTCTTTTTTGCCCTATGCTCTTGAACTCTCTGAACCTTATTTCTATCTAAGGTCGTGTTGAGAACTAGCTTCCCAACCTCACTGAGACTGCTCTCACGCTCTGCCGTCTGCCTTCTTCTCTGTAGAGAGGCTCCCTGCTGAGTTTTCTGACTTGATTTCCCAAGCCAGGGCTTCCACAGAGCATTCATTCCTTGTGTGGATGGGATTACCCTAGACCTAGCACTGAGTCAGAAAGTGGCTTGGTGTATATTGTGTGGGTGCTCTGTCTTGGTCCTCCGCCTGGCTCCGTGTGGGTGCTGTGTCTTGTTCGAAAAGTGGGAAAGTATTAGTTCAATAATCAAAGCTCCTCCTTGGAGAACTTAGAAAAATACAAATGAAAATACAAATGAAAAATAAGATAAAAATAAATAAATTCAACAAGCAAGAAAGGAGGAGTTCAAGAGTAGAAATCTATAAAATTAAAAACAGAGACAATAGACGCAATCAATGAAATATAAAGATGTTTTCTTTGAACATATCCACCAGGATAATGAAGTCTAAATAAAATCAGCACTGTCAGAAATGGAAACAGAGACCTACAAACCCTACAGGGGCACCAGTCATAGTCATAGTGAGGGGTGACAGTCATAGTGTAGGGTGACAATCGTAGCAAAGGGGCGACAGTCATAGTGTAGGGCGACAGTCGTAGTGTAGGCTGACAGTCATAGTGTAGGGCGACAGTCGTAGTGTAGGGCGACAGTCATAGTGTAGGGTGACAGTCATAGTGTAGGGTGACAGTCATAGTGTAGGGTGACAGTTATAGTAATGGGGTGACAGTCATAGTAAAGGGTGACAGTCATAGTAATGGGGTGACAGTCATAGTATAGGGTGACGGTCATAGTGTAGGGTGACAGTCATAGTGTAGGGGTGACAGTCATAGTGTAGGGGTGACAGTCATAGTGTAGGGTGACAGTCATAGTAATGGGGTGACAGTCATAGTGTAGGGTGACAGTCATAGTGTAGGGTGACAGTCATAGTGAGGGATGATAGTCATAGTGTAGGGGTGACAGTCATAGTGTAGGGTGACAGTCATAGTGTAGGGTGACAGTCATAGTGAAGGGTGACGGTCATAGTGTAGGGTGACAGTCATAGTGTAGGGGTGACAGTCATAGTGTAGGGGTGACAGTCATAGTGTAGGGTGACAGTCATAGTAATGGGGTGACAGTCATAGTGTAGGGTGACAGTCATAGTGAGGGATGATAGTCATAGTGTAGGGGTGACAGTCATAGTGTAGGGTGACAGTCATAGTGAAGGGTGACAGTCATAGTGAAGGGTGACGGTCATAGTGTAGGGTGACAGTCATAGTGTAGGGTGACAGTCATAGTGTAGGGTGACAGTCATAGTGAGGGATGATAGTCATAGTGTAGGGGTGACAGTCATAGTGTAGGGTGACAGTCATAGTGAAGGGTGACAGTCATAGTGTAGGGGTGACAGTCATAGTGTAGGGGTGACAGTCATAGTGAAGGGTGACAGTCATAGTGTAGGGGTGACAGTCATAGTGTAGGGGTGACAGTCAGTGTAGGGCGACAGTCATAGTAATGGGGCGACAGTCATAGTGAAGGGACAGTCATAGAAATGAATTTTGTGGAGAGCCTAGATGTAATTGGACAATGCTGCAAACACAAACCCCAGGAACTGTCTCACGTGAAGGGGATAAATTTAATAGTTGTATAATTATTAATGAAATTTAATTCATAGTTTAAAAATTCCCATGAAAGAAATCTCTAGGCCCAGATGGTTTCACTAGATATTTCTACTAAATATTTTGAGAAAAATTAACACCATTTTTACACAATGCATTCTAGAAAATGGAAGAGGAGAATAGTTTCTAATACATTGTCAAGCTAGTATTATGTTGATGCAAAAATTATGCAGAAACCCCCTTCCAAAAAAAGAAAAGGATAAGGAAAGCCACAAACCAATTTTTTAATGAATGTAGATACAAGAATTCTTAACAATATATTAGTAAATATAACTTAACCTTTTATTATACATAGCAATCAAGTAGCATTTATTCCAAATATATGATACTGGTTCATTATTTTTTAAAAAATCAAATATCCAATGCAATTATACCAACTATCCCAAGAGGCTAAGAAAGAAATCACAACTGAACACTCATTGAGATAAAAAAATAATGCCGATAAAATAATTGAGGATAGAATGCAGAAAAAAGGAATAGATAGCAACTTCATCAAATGACAGACAGGGTCTCTTAAAAAAACAACCCTATAGCTAATGTTATATTTACTGGTGAAGGACTGACTGTTTCTCTGCTTTTACTTTGGAATAAGATAAGAACATATTTTCTTACTATTCTTATTTAACATTGTGCTGGGAATCTGAGCCAGTGCAATAAGACAAGAAAAAGAAAAGAATACAGATTAAAAACAATGCAATTCTCTATTTGTAGTTACCATGATTGTTTGTGCAGACAATTCCAATGAAACTACCAACAAGCCCTAAGAGCTAAAAACTGAGTTGAGTTTTAAGGTCCAAGATAAGCATATAAAAATAAACTATATTTCTGTATTATAGCAATGAATGCACTGAAGATGACATTAAAATAATTCAAGTAAAATTTCCAACTGTCTCCAAAATGAGATGTCTAAGTATAAAGCTCTCAAAATATCTAGGGGTGTATTATCAAAATGTTGATTAAAGAGTTATGAATGAAGAGTTCGTGAACTGCAAGGTTCAGATTATAAAGATGTCATTTTCCTCCAAATGGAGAAAAAAATTTAACACAGTAATTGCTTATAAATTTCCTGGAATCTATTTTGCACATGTATATTATGTTATTATATTATTAATATTGAAATACAAAGGCACTAAAATGGATAATTATTTCTGAAAAGAACAAAGTAGGAGACACAAGTCTACCTGTCTCAAGGCTGATGTAACTACTGTGCTCTCAGAGGTCAGACACTGCGGAGGACTGAATGATCTGTACCAGCCGAACAGAGCAGTCCACAAACAGCCCCAGCTTTGTGGAAAGATACAAGAGCCACTTAACGAGGGAAAGCAACACCTTCAACAAATGTAAAGAAATGCAGCCTCAGCCCCAACTTCACCCCTTGTGCAAAGGATTTAGGTGCACAATGTGAAACTCTAAAAGTTTAAGGAAAACGAGAGGAAATGCTTTGAAATTTTAGTGTCTCTCTGGAGTTTTTAGGGAGTAGAGCAAAAGCACAATATCTCCAGGAAAGGTAAAGGTAGATGAGCCATGGGGCACAAGCATGAAAACCTGCTGCTCCGTAGACTACGGATGTTGAGAACTGATCGGTGAACTCCGTGTATGGAAAGGACTTGTAGTAGCTCGGTGTATCGCTCTGGGGAGTTGGCTGGGTGACTGAGTCAGCATGTTCTGTGGTTCTGTTGAGCGCCCTTGTTGAAATGCCCAGGGGTTCTGGGTGAGAGACACTGCAGAGGGCAGCTGAGCAGGCTGGAGCCTTTGTCACCGGCATGCTGATGGCTTGTGGTAACCCTGGCAGAGAGACGTTTGTTCCTGTGTTTAAAGCAGGGGGATCAAAGTGGAAACGACAACATTATTTGTCCAGAAGCAAACAAGCACATTGGTAGCATTAGCTGATTAATCAAATCATCATGTTTAAAAGGAAATTGATATTCTATAGGAAAAGAATGAACCCTAGCCAAAATGTCACCTCTTATACAAAACGTAATGCAAAAACGGATCAAGGATATAAGAATAAAATACAAAACTCTAGTGGTTGGGAAGGTGGCTCAGTGGTAGAGTGCTTGCCTTGCATGCATGAGGCCCTGGGTTTGATTCCTCAGCCCCATGTAAGCAGAAAAAGCTGGAAGTGGAGCTGTGGCTCAAGTGGTAGAGTGCTAGCCTTGAGCTGAAGAGCTGAGGGACAGTGCCCAGGCCCAGAGTTCAGGCCCCACAACCGGTAAAATAAAATAAAATAAAATAAAGCTCTAAAAGTTTCACATATGTTCCCTTATTCACCACTTTAGGAGGTGCTGCATAACTTTCCCTGGCAAGGGGAAATTGTGTTCTAATTGAATTACCGACTTCTGCTAAGTGACTTCTATGAAATCAGTATGGGATGCAAGAGTCTAGACCCGTCATTCCATTAATACTCATGACACAGCATGTCATGAAAAAAAACACAGACAGGGCACTGGGCCTGGTGGCTTCTGCCTGTAATCCCGCTGCCCCGGAGGTGCAGGTAGAGAGAAGTGCAATCTGGACACAGAATGTTAGTGAGACTCTGTCTCAGTGAACAAGTTGGTGGCAAATGATTGTAATGGCAGCTACATAGGAGGCACAGGCCTGACAATTGTTGTGTAGGCCAGCCTGGGGAAAAGTACCGGATCCATCTTGAAAGCCAACTAAAGAAAACCAGGACCAGAGGCATGGCTCAAGTGGTAAAGCCCCTGCCTGGCAAGTAGGAGACCCTGAAATCACATTCCGGAGGCCTAGAAAAAGGAAAAGAAAAGTAGACTAGTGCCGCATGGCATATTCTTTGTGCAGCCTGGGTTCTCTGGGGCTGGGACTCACCCCTGTGTCAGGCCTGCATTGTGCAGTGGGCTCCCAGAAGTGGTTTGGACACCAGATGGTAATGTTGGGGCTTTGTCTATCACTCATTTCTGGGCTTTTCCCATGAGTCTTGGCACACCAATGAAATCTCCCCTTACCTCCTTAATCCTACATTCTTTTTTTCATTTTGTTGGTCATGGGGCTTGACCTCTGGGCCCAAGCACTGTCCCTGAGCTCTTCAGCTCAAGGTGAGTGCTCTACTACTTGAGCTATAGCACCACTTCTGGTTTTCTGGAGGTTTATTGGGCATAAGAGTCTCACGGCCTTTCCTGCCTGGGCTGGCTTTGAACTGTGATCCTTAGATCTCAGCCTCCTGGGTAGCTAGGATGACAGGCGTGAGCCACCGGTGCCCAGCTTCTACTTTTAATATAAAGAACATAGTATATAAGTCCAAAAACATCTGTAAGATCTTAAGGTCTGTCAGAGCCTTGCCTGAATTCCCAGCCACTGCCCTTTTCTGCGTGTTTTTCTTTTTTTAAAACCATGCCTGCATCTCAGTGTTTCAACGATTTCTGTACCACTTGTGGGAAGACCTCTTCTGTGCTTTCCTCTTCTCTCTTCTTCTGCCTTTTCTTCCTTCCTCACCGCCTGCAGTCTCACCCTCCCTTTTCTCCTCCTCCTCTTTTCCTGGGAGACGGGGATTTTTCTTTGTGCTTGGGGTGACTGACTGAATTCTACCTGAACTAAATTATAGTTGCACATCGTCGTAATTGCAGAGGGCCACGTGAGAGGCAGAGCGGCGGCTGCTGTTGTGCTGGGATTTCCCAGATGTGTAATTTCAAATTGATATGGAAAAAAAGCCTTGCTCTGCATTAATAATAGCGCGAAAGGTAACTCACTTGGCCAAGGGTGAGCAGAAGCTCTATTTTCTTAGTTTCAAAACAAGCCATGGGCCTCCGGTGCCTAGCATTTATTGTTAGAATGGGTTCTCAATTGCATGCCCTCTGAAACACAAAATAAGAAAAGATTTACACCGAATCCTGCCTTCAGAGAGCTCAGCACCACAGACCCAGAGAGCATGTGTGACATGTTCAAGCACTGGCTTGTTGTTATTTCTTTTCCTCTTTTTACTCAGTCACTCAAAAAGCAAAGAATTTTTCTGTAATTCAAAAGCTCCCTCCCACATTTGGAGGAAGGGGCCGTCGCCCGGCTATTTCTTTTATATGGTGTCATTATTCTCCACTGTGCGTCTGACAAATACCACTCTTATGACATCAAAAAGAGAAAAAAAGAAAAAAGGAGAAAGAAAAGGGAAGGGAGGGAAGCCATATAGATTTCTTAATAGCTGGGGGCCTGGGGCCATGGCGCCTTATTTTATTTTGGAGCTTGGTGTGTGTACAGATGCCTGTGTCTGGCCGTGTGTGTGCGGGGGAGGGGGGACACAGGAAGGCAGACACGTGTTACTGGACTAAGTGCAAGCAAGCCACAGGGATGAACTTCCACAGAAGCGTGCTGAGCAGTGTTCTGCGTCCTCTGTGTGTCCTTTGCCCCCACCAAGGGGTGGCCCCTGAGCCTCAGCCCAGCGGGCCGTGGGAGGACGTGCGCCTGGTTACATCCCAGGGCTGAGTCGGGAGTTACTAACGTCCCTTCCTCGGCTGTTCCCACGCTGGGAGGGGATCTCTGGGTGGGTGAGTAGGGGACATGGGGAGGTCAGATCCTAATGAGCACAGCGCGGGGCTCCGTGCTTGGCGGGTCTGAGTCCACAGCCTTCGCCCTTCTTGCTCCGTGGGGCTGAGGGTCCCGGTAGCCCCCGGCCGTATTAGAGCTGCTGGGGACTGGAGTGTGAGGACGGCACTGGGCCTTGCTCGGCCTCCTGACCTTGGCAGTGTGCCCCCCAAGGACCCCCTTACCCCCCACAAGTGACCAGAAAGCCCTGCTGCAGTGTGCACCTGCTCCGGAGTCTTGAGAAGATGGAGCGGTGATGCAGCAGGGTGGTGTGGAAGTTTTCTTCTAGCAAGCTTTCCTAAGCAGATGCATGGCAGGGACGTTAGTGGGCATGACTCGTGGTAACCCCTGTGTGGAGAGCCTCCTGGAGTCCACGCTGTGTCCTCCTGTGTGTGTGTGTGTGTGTGTGTGTGTGTGTGTGTGTGTGCGCGTGCATGTGCGTGTGTGCACACAGGACTGGGATACAGCTGGCAGAGAAGAGGATGCTCCGGCCCTCCTAGCCTTGTGGTGGCTTCCTCTCTCTTGGGCTGCAGAGCTGGACTCCCTGCCTGTGGAGGCTCAGGAAGGCCCTGCCAGCCGGCAGGTGTCCAGGAGACCTGCAGGGTCCTGGAGCTGGGTTCCATCGCCTGCCAGCTGGGTTTCTGCCTGCAGACTTTCTCCGGGGTTGGTCAGGATTGCCCTGGGCTTGTTCTTGGGCAGTGGTGGGGGGCACTGAGAGAGGATGTCTGCATTGCGAGAGCTCGTCGGTGGGTTAATCGACTGTGGGTTCAACGTGTAATGGGCCTGGTCACAGATGGGGCCTAGCGAGAAGAGGAAGGTCCCGAGAGCCCTGCTCTGTCCCGGCCCCTCCCCAGCTTTACTTCCAGGGCCGCCACCGTGGGGTGAGCGGCTTTGATCTCCCTCAATGTCCCCACCATGGTGTTCTGTATCGCTGTGGCCCAGAAACCACAGAGCCTGGGGACCGTGCACGGAAGCCTCTGAAACTGTGGCCAAAATAAATCCTCCTGTGAAGTTAACTGGGGTATTTTGTTACAGCAACAGAAAGCTGACTGCACAGGGTGAAATGACATGCATGGAGCATTGGGAGCTAGTGCTGCACCAGCCTCAGAATTCCCTCCTCCCCGGCTGAGTCTGCGCACGTGGCCACACTGTGGAACCCCTGGTAGGCGGAGGATGTGGGGAGGGAGGTGGGGAGGAGGGAGACGATGGGGAGGGGGAGGAGGGGAGGAGGGAGACGATGGGGAGGGGGATGAGGGGAGGAGGGAGACGATGGGGAGGAGGGTGAGGGGAGGAGGGAGACGATGGGGAGGGGGATGAGGGGAGGGGGAGCTGGGGAGGAGGGAGACGATGGGGAGGGGGATGAGGGGAGGGGGAGCTGGGGAGGAGGGGGAGGGGAGGGGGAGCTGGGGAGGAGGGAGACGATGGGGAGGGGGAGGGGAGGGGGAGCTGGGGAGGAGGGAGACGATGGGGAGGGGGATGAGGGGAGGAGGGAGACGATGGGGAGGAGGGTGAGGGGAGGGGGAGCTGGGGAGGAGGGAGACGATGGGGAGGAGGGTGAGGGGAGGGGGAGCTGGGGAGGAGGGAGACGATGGGGAGGGGGATGAGGGGAGGAGGGAGACGATGGGGAGGAGGGTGAGGGGAGGGGGAGCTGGGGAGGAGGGAGACAATGGGGAGGGGGATGAGGGGAGGGGGAGCTGGGGAGGAGGGAGATGATGGGGAGGGGGATGAGGGGAGGGGGAGGGGGGAGGAGGGAGACGATGGGGAGGGGGATGAGGGGAGGGGGAGCTGGGGAGGAGGGAGACGATGGGGAGGAGGGTGAGGGGAGGGGGAGGTGGGGAGGAGGGAGATGATGGGGAGGGGGATGAGGGGAGGGGGTTTGGGGGTGTTCAGCGGTTCAGACCTCTGTGACACCTGCTCTTCCTGGCTACTTAGATAACAAAGGTCTGTAAATATTCTAGAAAGAACAACCAGCCAGCACTTCTCAAAGATCATCCGAAGGCCAGTGAGCTCCCCAGGAGGTTTTCAAGGGATCTGGGAGGCCATGGTGGTTTAATGATAATCTTGAGATGTTGCGCCCTCCCTCCCTCCCTCCCTCCCTCCTTTCCTTCCCCCCATGTGTGCTAGGGGTTATATGTCAGGTAGTGTGGCAGCCAACTCAATACTGAAGGAGAAATGTGAGAGATCCAGATGCTCTGTATCAGACCAAGCTTTGAAAAAGATGCGATACAATGCCTGTCTTTTCCTTGGTTGTTGGTTTATTTTTAATTTTAATTTTATGTTTTTAGGTTTTGGAAGATAGTTATTTTTCATGAAAAGAGATGGTTATATATGAGTTCTCTCTCATTATTTTCAGTGAGCAAAAGAATATTCTTTGTTTTTAAATTTAAAGAGCATTTTTAATGGCGGTAGTATGCTTGTGTAAACCAGAGTTATTTAGGTTCTCAGCAGGAAGACATAAAGAAGTAGCATGACCAAACTGTGTGAGGGCTGCAGTTGTGGATGGTTATGGAAGAGCTGGTCATTCCTTTCCCACTTCGGCTGGCTGTGGGGGTTGCTACACCGTCCATGGACGGACAGGCCTTAGCTGTACTGTGGGTGTCTTTGATGTCAAACTTAGTAGCATCCGAGGCCAAGAGGTCTGAGCAGCTCTGAGGGCTGTTTCCGCTCTGTGTGGGCCCAGGATGTCTGTCCCCGTCCCCTCCTCCCCCGACTGGGCAGGCCAGTGGGCCCACGACCCCACGCACGGTGCAGATGCTGCTGACCTCGGATGACCTTTCCCCTTTACTGTCCTGTCTTTTTCCAGGCAGCCACTTCCCCCAGGGTGGAGGCTCCTCTGCCCCGCAGGCGCCCGCCAGGCCCTCGGATGCTTTCTGCAGAGAGGGTTAACAGGGCACAGGGTGCAGCATAGAGATCGCCTGTGTGCAGTGTGATTGTGAATGAGTGTGTGCACGTGTACAGGGCATGCACTGTGCACCTGTGCACATGCATGCATGCGTGAATGTGGCCTGTCCCTTGTCATGCTCTCTGTCCACGGCATTAGGGTGGAGAGACGCAGAGGATGACCGAAGGAAGACACTTTGCACGCATAAATGCCTGTGCTCAATGAGAACCCTTCCTACAATTCCTCAGACAACAAAAAATAACTTTAAAAAGAGAGGAGGGAGGGCCGCGGCACTCATCTGTGAGGATGGTGCCAGCATCGGCACCGAGTTTTCGCGCTGGTGCCTTGACCGGCGCGGTGTGAGAACTCGTGCCTCGACTGTATTTCGGTGCTCTTTCCTCTTCGTCTGCGCTCTTCTTCTTTTCTCGAGATCTTCCATGAAAAATGTGTATTACCTGCCACTTAGAGCGGTAAGTTATTTTATGTTTGTATTTTGAACATTTCTTTAGTCACAGAATGAAATAAACAGCTCTCATTTGAAAATGGAGTTTGATGCAATGGCACAGTTTTGGGGGTGGATGCGGGATGCGCGCCTTTGTATTATGTTACTGTAATCTGTCATGAATTACAAGCAGACAACCGACCTAGAGCAATAACATTTTATTGCCCTGTCCTTCACCCCCAAATGAAAAGATAGCAGTAAAGACCCTTAGTCGGGGGGGGGGGGCGGAGGGACGTTGTTGGTCTGGGGGCTCATGGGCTGATCCTCAGCCTGCAGCTCGAATCCAGGGCTGACCTGGAAACTCACTTCAACTTCTCATTCTGTGATTCCAAGCCTGAGTTCATTATCTAGGAAAGCACATTAAAAATAACGGTGAGAAAAGCATTTCATCACCTCTCACAAATTGTAACAGTCCCAAGCAATTTGGATTAGATAAAATATATATTTATTTCATGGAACCAACATGCAGACAATAAAATTTTGTTTAACAGTAACCATATTATTCAGGGCTCAGTAACAGGATTCTAAGCTTTATTACTGAATATTACTTTCGAGGTGGCATAATTGAGCTGAGGCGATTCCTCCGCTGTCTCCAGAAAGATTTTCCTTCCTCCCAATCATTTCCTCAGGTGGTGCTGGGGTTTGTCTCCAGTGGGGAGGGCCTGATCACTCTAGGTTCCATTGCTGGGACCCAGGGCAGCATCCTGCCTCGGCTAAGCCCAAGGTGGGCTGGTGCTGGGATCCTGAGCTGCCACCTCCAGCGGGGCAGTCTGGTGGGTTTGGTGGAGCAGAGGTAGCTGGACGATGTGTGTGTGTGTATGTGTGTGTGTGTGTGTGTGTGTGAGCGCTGCTGTGTTCTAGCTCTGCATCTGCAGCCAAGACACAGGAAGTCTGGGTGCAGGAGGAAGACAATGCGCCCCTCAATTCTCCTCTCCAGCCCAACTTCTCTGCTCCAGGATGGGAAATGTGACACACACCCTGGTGACCTGCGTCGTAGGAGAGAGGAGAGGACCTCAACGTTCTGTTGGAGGGAGCAACGTGAGGTTGTGGGTCACAGGGATGGCTGCAGGGGGGGGGGGCCCGGGCCCTCCCGGTCACACTGAGCACATCGCAGCTGCTGCTCGGGGAGCTGTGGACGAGGAGCCAAACGGACCCGATGGCAGAGCCAGCGTGCGGCCAGGCTCCGCCCTGGAGAGGGCTCCCCAGGAGAGTGGTGACAGGATGGCTGACCTTTCGGTGGGATCAGAAAGCCACAGGGTGCAAGCGTGCACGCGTCTGCGAGGTGCTTGTGGAGAGCCGACCTGGCCCTTCCCCAGACACCTGCAGGAGCCACTGAGAGGCAGGCTGGGGTGTGGAGAAAAGCAGGCCACCGGCTCCAGGGTGGCCATCCTGGGCACCTGGCTCGGCCGTGAAGATTCTCCAGACGGCCACCATGAGAGCCAGCTGCTGCCCTCGCTGGGCACTCTCCGCAAAAAGCGGAATTCTGGGTGAACCAGCATTGTGGGTGCTGTGTTGTTGTAGCTCTAGCTCTGTGTGTGTGTGTGTGTGTGTGTGTGCGTGTTGGTCCTGGGGCTTGAACTCAGGGTTTGGGTGCTGTTCCCTTGAGCTGCATTTGCTCAAGGCAGTACTCTACCACTTGAACCACAGCTCAAATCCTGGCTTCTTGGTGGTAAATGGCAGGTAAGAGTCTCACGGGCTTTCCTGCCGGGGCTGGCTTTGAGCTGTGGTTTTCCGATGTCTGTCCCCTCAGTAGCTCGGATTACAGGTGTGAGCCACCAGCGCCTGGCTAGCTCTAGCTACTTTCATGAGTGTGTGCGATTCCTAGACATCCTTGTAGCCCTGCCACCAGCTCTCCTGCATTTCTCGCTCATCCAGGACCCTGTGGCAGGGATGGGGTCCCTCGGGAGCTGCTTTGGGGAGCACTCTAGTAGTGGGCAGGGATGCTCGGGTGATTTGGAAGCCACCGACACAGCAAGCCACAGCCACGAGGGACATCACCGTCAAAGTGGCTACACACACAGATTGGGGCCTGAAACGTGGAACAGAGAGGCTGATGTACGGGAGACACACAGCACTGCTGGCTCAGTGGGAAACAGCCACTCCCTCACTGCAAGGCCCGGCGGGAAGGCTCCACGCCACCTTCTCGACTACAGGAGTGAGCTGCCTCTGCTGACCGCCTCTCAAAGAGGGAGAAAGGAAAAGGAAGAGAAAAATAAGAATGGCGTTCTGAGGCTCCCAGCCGAAACCTAGGCAACTATGGGTGATTTTGCTGAACAAAATGTGAGTCAGGGTGCGGGCTTCATCTGGGCTTGCTTTGAATGCTCTGTCCCCGGCCGAGGCTGGTTACGCGGGATGCATCCAGTCTTCTGGGCCTGGCTTCTGTTTCCAGACACAGGGCGTTACTCTTTATGGGATTTATGATGCAGAGCGCCCGGGCTGTCACGCGCACGGGGGACGCAGAGCCTGCGTCAGGACGGGGTGGCTCATGCCGCACACCTGTCTCACCCCGCTCCCGAAGGGACAGCTCCAGAGGGAAACCCGCAGGGCGCTGTGGAGCGGGAGGCAGAGAGACTCCGGAGTCCATAAAACAGTAACGGCCTCCATTCCATCATTATAGATCTATAAAAAAATAATAAAAGAGGATACAGCCCAACTTTTATGGGCTGCATGCTAATGTGCGCTGAGCGGGTGTGAGCGGTGTGCAGGGCGGCCTCGGGCCGGGCAGCGGCCTGAGCGTGTGATCCCACTCCACGCCCGCTCTGCAGGAGGGTTTGCCGTGGAGTGGACGGTGCGGCCGCTGCCCTTCCTCCCGGCCTCCGCTCAGGTCTCCATTGGAGACTGCCTGACAGTTAAATTAACTTGCCCACCCCGAAGTGGCTACACGAACGTCCACGACCAACTTTCACCAGCTCCTCTCGGCTGGAAGCGTGGACGCACTCCGGGTCGGGTCGGAGCCTGAGCAAGAATAAAATACGCTGGTTACGCCAGGCAGGGTTATTTACCTCCCTCCCTGGCTCCACGCTGCCAAGGCTGCATTTCCATAGTTCCTTTTTATTCCCACTTGAGCAGGGGAGAGAACGCCATGCTCCCCGCTCATTGGCATGACAAATTGGCCCATATCTGTGAGCACAGGGCCGCAGATCTGTAGGCAGCAGGGGCGGGGGGGGGGGGGGGGGCGTGGCTCTTCAGGTGGGAAGGGAGGAAGGATCCCAGGCCAGGTGATCTCTCGCCATCCCTCCCGCTAGCTCCAAAGCTGCCCCTGCCATCCAGGGACCCACGCTGGTGGCTGAGTACTTCCTGCTTTGGCCGGGAGCACTGCTGGGGATTGAACGTAGGACGTGGGTACTGTCCTTTAGCTTTTTCACTCAAGGCTGGCGCTCTACCACTTGAACCACAGCTCCACTTCCAGAGATAAGAGTCTCCTACACTTTCCTTTCTGGATTGGCTTCAAAGTGCACCCTCAGCTCTCAGTTCCCTGAGCAGCTGGGATTGCAGGTCTGAGCACCGAGGCCTGTCAGTACCTCATCCTTTGGGTTATAATTACACTTAATTTGACCCAGCTGCAGGGTTTGTGGCCACATGTAGAGTTTAGTCCAACTGTCTTTCTCTCCTTTTTGATTTTTTTTCGTGTGAGAAGCTTGAACTCAGGACCCAAACCCTGCCTCTTAACTTCTGGTGTTCTACCACTTGAGTCATACTGTCACCTCCAGCCTTTTGCTGGTTAACTGGACGTTCCTGCCAGGGTTGGTTTCAAACCACAATCCTCAGATCTGTGGCTTCTGAGTAGCTAAGATTACAGGATGTCAGGTGTGAGCCATTGGCACCCAGCTCCAACTTTTTAAAAAATGTCCCCAAACACCTAGCTAAAGTGGTTGAAAATAGCAATGCAGAGAGTGTTGGTTCCTTCGTGTGGGAATAATCTCCCACATTGTGTGGGAGAACCGACGGGGCCTTCCTGCAGGAAAGCCCCTCATCCTGCAGGTTGGGCTGGTGGAACCCGGTCTGCCTCTGCTCTGACTCCACTTGAGCCGTGGGAAAGCACAGCGCTTCTACAGCCAAGCTGCCTCCCACAGCACCTCGGATCTCACAAGTGACGATTGACAACTAAAACACAGAAATTCGGTCCTGACGAGACCTCTTCCCAGGCCACCAGCACCTTCCCCTTCCTGCAGCGCCTCTGTGTGGAGGGATTCTCACACACAGCCCGAGTGCGGGAGGGAAGCTGGAAGACCGCTGGGCCAGCCTGGCCAGCACACCTTTTGTGCCAGTGCAGGGGGGGGGGGGGGGTGTCAGTTGGTGAGTCGTGATTTACATATTCATAAGCCTGCCAGGCATGAGGGACTGGTGAGAGAAGAGTTGATTTATGATGATCTCAAAAACATGGGCTCCAAGATGTGTCTGCAGCCAGAGACTTCAGGTGTCAGCTCTATTAATTTTCCAGAGCTGTCTGGGATTTACCCGTCCGTTTAAAGGTTAACTGTCTTCACGCTTAGGAAATGGGTATTTCTGTTTTGGTTCTTACTTTGTTCATGTTAATGATTTATATAATCTTAAATGCAAAGCCAGTGAAATGGTTTTAAATCCTCTATGTGGAATCCTTACCTGGCCGCGGTTTTGAGAGTTGTTCAAATCTGCTGCAGTGCCTGCTGGGAAATCCAGGCCCCTCACCCATCTCTCTCTGAATGTGGTGACAGGAAGCCACAGCCACGCTGGGTGGTGTGTTCAGGGTGGGAACTCCCTCCGGGAGGGGACAGGATGGCAGGTGTGGGGTACAGGCCGTTCCTTCTTCCCACATTTCCTCTAGGCAGAGTATTATCCAAACAAACGCCTTTCAGACCTGAGCAAGATTATGTTTTTAAGTACCATGCTTTTACATTTCAGCAATTTTATTTCCTCATAGAAAAGAGCATGTAATTTTTCTGTTTTTGATACTTTTGGAAATGTGACCACTTGCTTTGTGACTCTGGTTTTGAACAGCACATGTTGAGAATTCAGTGACCTCAGACACTTGTTAGCTACTGGTCTATGTTTCCATGATTGCTCCTAGGAAGGCTCTCAGAGATACACAACTTGGTTTTCTTTAGCAAAGCATTCTGTTGGCTAGAGGGTGTGTGTCCTGTGACAATGTGGGTGTGTCCTATGTTAGTGAAGCAGGGTAGGTTCACTCTGGTGGAGACATTGCCTGCTCTGTCCACTTTCTCTCTGCCTCCCCTTTGGTTTGCTAAACTTTCCATAGGCGCTTGGCCAAGGATTAGGGTTACCATGGTTACCTGACAGTGGCCCCTAGGGTGGACTCACCCTGGCACAGTGCTCCCGTCCAAACTTTTCTGATTGTCTGCTCCTGTCAGTAAGAGATTTTTAAGCACTTTCCTCTGTAGGAGCACGTATGACATCTAAATGTATATATGTTAACATTTCACATTAATTGAAAAGGCATTCATTGTAAGGCATGTTTAACATAGAAATTAAAATGACAACATGTAATATAAAGTCAGGGCTTATTTCAGGGCTGAAGGTCTTGCCTGCTTTTTTTTTTCATTTTTGTTGTTCATGGCTGGCGTTCTACCCCTTGATCCACACTTCCAATCCCCAAAACATTTATTTATGTATTTGATTTGCTTTTTCTGCTAGTACTGAGTTTGAACTTCAGGCCACAGGTTCTTGCGTGGCATTTTTGCTTCTGGCTGGTGCTCTATCACATGAGCCACACCTGAAGTCTTCAAGCTGCTTATTTTACGTGATAATGATACAAACATGCTTTTGGTTTCACCTGGTGGAGGCCTGGCGTCCGGTTGACAGGTGTGGGTCGTCTTGGTGGTACCAGCGGCCCCTGCGGTCCTCAGTATTGCAATGGACAGCATCAGCCGGGGTGGGTCTCTCACCAACAGTGGGAAGTGGGCGAATGTTTCTTCTGTTTTGCGACTTTGCTGAGGGAAGACAGGTGCGGCTGTGTCTGTGGGGCTGGTCTTTGCATTATCGAGGGTGTCTTGGAGCACCATGTTCCTGGCATTCAGCTTTTCCTAAGTCACCTGCCCATGTGGTGAAGGCAAAAGGAAGCCGTGCAACCTGGACGCCCACCGCAGTGGTCACAGGTAAACCTGGCGCGTTGGCGACGTGCCACCAGCGCTGGGCCTTCTGCGTCCATGTGGATTCCTTGGTTGGGATGGACATTCACTTGGCGATCGTTATTTCAACACACAGCAGTGGGTGAGTGTGATGGCCAAACGTTTGCACTGATTGTGCAACCGGATGATGGAGTTAGAAATCCAGGTTGGAAAGCACTTGAACATTTCCTAGCCCAGGAACTTTAAGTAAGTGGTGTCCAACACTCTATACCTCAGTTTCTCCATCTGTGAAAGGGGAGGAAAAATGATACCCACTCCTGAGGATCTGTGAGGTTTAAATGAGCTGAACAATGTCTGGCTGGCAAAAGCTAACTGTGATCACTGCCACTGTTGTTGGTTGTCATAATTATTTTCTTATCACCAGCCAATTTTTTTATGTTAAACTTGAATCTATCTAACTTGAATGTAAGTGGTGATGGCAAGACATGGACAGATTGAAGAAGACAAGTTAAGACCTAAATCATAGGTATTTAATTGGCTAGAGTACATGGAAGCGCTTTGGGTGCAAAGCAAGCACTTCAATCACACGTGCGGCAGATTTACCACGGCCCTGGGCCTCCCCGTTTCCCTTGGCCTTTTCTCCATCCTGCCTGCACTTGTTGCTTGAGATAAAGCGGCTGTGATCCTGTTGTCCCTGCTTAACCTTTACCCCCAAGCTTTCATCCTTAAAACTTAGCCAGAAGACGCCAACACTAAAAGGAAAATGCCTCTCTCTTTTAATCAAGGGGAAGGTAATTTCTTATTAACTGTGGTGACAACACAAGATGGACTCCTGGCTTAACTTGCCAGTTTAAGTGTAGCTTCACAGCGAGCGTAGCTTTAGGTGTAGTAATTAAAGACGCGGCATCTGAAGACTCCAGCCTTCTCCAGACAACAGTGGCGGATGATTACTTTTTGTGTGCCTCTCCCTGTCTCTCCCTCTCCCTCTGTTCTTTAAAAGTTGCCTTCTGCAAATGTTCTCCAGCTGTTGAGAATTGTTTTTCATCTGGAGCCAGCGATTGTTTTTAAGAGATTGATTCAAATGCATAAGGAGTCTCAGGGACTAGTATTTGCATTTGCAACAATAATTATTAGATGCTAAAACTGTGGCTACATGAAGAAAGAATTTCTAATGATTCTCTATTATTTGGGGGCCTCTCTCTTTTTTTTTCCTAGCTTGCTTGCATCTACATCCATATAAGCTGCTGAGCCCAGGAAGAAAGACAGCCAAGGGGTGTCTGGGCTAGTAGTCCCTGAGCTGGGGTTCCCACTAGGCCTCAGAGGTGACCCCGGGTTTGTTTGAGTTCATTCATGATCCCAAGGACATCACCTCAAAGCAACACTGAACGGTGACATACCCTCTGTGTCCCTTTGCCCCTTCAATAGCTGGCAGTGAAACCCTGCGGCTGGGGAGGTGTGTGTCTGGTGGGGGAGTGGAAGAGCCATTTGACTCAGGATCCCTGTGGTTTTCCAGGGAGCTGTGGCTCAAGGGGCAGATCTAGTGGCTTCTCTGGTGATACTGTGGCATAGGGAAGAGGCCTGAGAGAAATTCTAGCAGGCAACACTCACTCAGAGGTGACGGCATCTGAGTGTTGTTGGTTTCAGTGTAGCCATCCAGCCATGAGAATGACACAGAAATAGAACACAAATGAATATGACTGGTAGAATATCACAGTTATATAGATGGCATTGATGTAAGTGAGACAGAAGCAAATACTGCGTCTCGCCCCAAACCCTGCTCATTCTTCATGAGCTTCCTTATCACGACTGTAGAGCTTCTGGGCGAGCATGACTTGTCTCCTTTGCATCTTGGCCTGTCCTGAGGCGGGGCGGAAAGCTGATTTCCCGATATCTGCATTCTACAGTGGAGATTTTGCCTGAGAACAATGTGTAATGTGTTGGTGTTTGCCTGGTCTGGGGTGGAGAAGAAACAACATGTCATACAGATCTGGTTTATGTTGTCACAAATAAGCACCACCTCCAGAGTATGGGGCTCCGCTCTGCTGATCATCAGGACCCAGAAGAGGGTTTCAGGAACAGGCTGTTCTAGAATAGCCTAGGAGAGTGAAGCAGAGGTCTGCAGGAGCAGGGCTGGGAGCTGCTGCATTGGGCAGATGCCCTGAGGCTTTGGCTCTGTGTTCCTTGTGAATGGAAGAAGCCAGGCCAGTCCAGTGTGAGTGAAGGACACAAAGAGAATGATGAACCCTGGTGATGCAGAAGGTTTCCGGCATGTGGGGGGTCACCCATGTATCCACTCCCTACATCCCCCCAACCCCCCTCCCCCCGCCACCTGACCTGGCCTGGCCTCTGCCCTCACTTCCTGAAACCCGCAGCCCCAAATGAATACTCGAACACTGCACTGCTCATGCGATTGCCTGGGATCTAGTTGAGGCGTTGGGGAGAAGGTCAGACAGTAGCCTGATCCCATTATGAGGCCCGCTGCGGTCTCTGCCTTGGCACCTGGAGCCACCGCTCTGCACCCCTGTGGCTCTGAGGCCCGCTTGGCGGTGTCACATCCTTGTGCAGTTTGGCCGTGTCCGGTGGGGGTGGGGTGGGCAGGGAGCAGGAGGGGCGGTTCAGGATGTATATTGACAGGTCTATATGTTCAGAGGGCACAGCGGACTTCCAGGCAGCTGCCTGGGTCTACAAACCCCCCGGGCAAGTTGGTGCCAAAAGGCACTGTAGCTGTAGAGAATGGCAGGGTGATGAGGGCTAGTGGAGAAACCTGGCTGCCCAGGTAGGACAGGATCCATCTCCCCTGCAGATCTTCTAGAACATTCCATATCACCGGGCATTTTTAACTTAATATGAGAAAAGATTTGAAATGTTCTATTTTAGCCATGCTGGGGATGGAACCCAGGACCGTGTGCATGCCGCCCAAGTACTCTGCTACCGGGCTATATCCTTGGCCCTCAAAGTGCTGCTTTAAGGTAGTATAAATGATCTAATTATATCTTGTTTAAAAAAGGTTTTACCAAAGACGAGTGAATGCAAAGAGTTGCCAGTAGAAAGCCAGCTGGCTCGGCTGACCTCAGTATCGTTTAGACTTTGCCTTCCCAGATCGTTTGAATCCCAAGGCACATGGTTATTCCCCCATGGGGCCAAATTCCTAGGTAAGAAGCGTTCCTTCTTTAGCTTGACCACAGGGTGAGTGTTTCTGCCCCTTTTACATTTAAAACATACTTGAAATCCAGGATCAAGTGATGCTGCTTAGTGGTATGGAGTCTAGGAAATTAAAAGGCGGGATAGTATTTAAAGCAGACAGAGCAAGCTTATTTAAAGTGGAAGGCAAGATGTGAAAGGAAAGCAGGGAGACGCTGAAGAGAGGAGTCCAGTGGGGTCCTCTCGGAGGGCAGAGGGCGGTTATCACAGTATAGGGCTCTTCATATACCTCCTCCCCGGCTGCATGCAGATTGCCTGCGGTCTCCTGCATGCACAGCCCTGGCTCTTTCCATTGGTTGAGTGGACACCCAGGGCATTATGGGAAAAGTGTTTGAGCAAGAGCCCAGGGCACTATGGGAACAAGATACACCATGATGGGCGAGTTCCTATCCCCATGTACCTGAGAGTTTCCCTTTCTTCCCTCACAAGAATGAGTGCTGTGAATGAAGAAAGATAACAAGCCAATTATTAGAAATATGAATTAAGTGGCTACTGTGACAGAACAAGGGACAGAAGTCTGACCTAAATGGGGACTCAGAGGAAAGCCCACGGTTCCATTCTGTGGGGAAAAATTGCCATTGTTTTGGCTCTCCGAGCATGTGCATTTAAGAAACGCATGGGTAGAGTTGACTAGAAAGATTGCTTATGATTTTCACAGGGCAGTTCTTAGCCAACTAATCATTACAAAAGATTTATAATTCAGTCTTCATTTATGTGATACCTGTCAGAGCGCAGTTGCAGCTGCAGTTAGTTATTGTGTCTTCCAGCGAAATGGGAGACTGGCAAACTGAGAGGGAGTCGGGGTGGGCAGCCCAGCCAGCACCACGTGGCCAGTGCCAAGTGAGGACTTGATTTCCCTTCCTCGTCTCTCTGCCCAGCCCTGGAGGGCTGCCAGGTGACCTGGCACGGAGTTACAGAGCGGTGGCACCTCTGTACTCTCATGCAACCTGGAGATACTTTCATTTGCTTTTTAAAATAAGAGAACTCTTATTTCGAAAGATGGGTGATAGAAAAATGGCCCTTGTTCCCTTTTCAATTTCTATGGAAGAGAGGTGCTAAGGTTTTCTTGCTGAATTCTGGAAAGCGTGGAGGCATTTTTTTTCACCTTCTGAAACTTATTTAGTGGGTTGATTAGTATATAGCTGTTTTATGTGGGTGTGATTGTGGCCAGTTTTGTTTTGCCTTTTTAAGGTCACATTTGTGTGTCTTTAAATTTTTTCTATCATAAGCATACGCATGTTTGTAATAAGGAAGGCAAATATTTCTTTTTAAATCAAGCAACAGGTTCTATGATATATTAGATATGACACACACAGTTAATCATGCTGAAATGGCTTGTTTCCATCCCACGAGACCTCAGGACCTTGGTCCTCTGTTCAGACCAAGAACCACACCAGTGCAGCACTGCAGATGAGCAGTCCAGGGCCAGCCCTGCCCAGGAAGCGGTGGCGTCTATGTCTGCCAGCCTCCAGAGGCCTTGGAGCACGAGCCCCGGCGTCTGGTCTGGAAAGAAAAGTCCTGATTCTGAGCCTCTTACCAGGGGTGACTTGGAGCCCAGCAAAGGGCTTAGAGACCTCCTCACAAGTCCAAGATGGCTACAGGGAGACTCAATCTTTGAACCTATGTCAAGGGGGTTACTCCCCTCCTTATCATCCTTCCCTCCAGTCCTCCTTCCCTCCCTCCCTCCTTCCCTTTCTCCTTCCCTCCCTTCCCTTCCTTTCCTTTCCTTTCCTTCCTTCCTTCCTTCCTTCCTTTTTTCCTTCCTTCCCTCCTTCTTCCCCCTTACTTCTATGCCCTCCCTGTCCTCCTTTCTTTGTGGACAGGGCCTCACTATGTAGCCAGGCTTGTTTAGAACTTCCTACCTCAGCTCCCAAGTGCTGGGAGGCGTACCACTGTAACAGTCTGTCACTCTGTCACTCATTTCTTGAAGAGCATTGTCTTCAGTGGAATCTTCCGTGGCCTGGGTTTTGCCACTTGCATTCTGTGTGTGTGTGTGTGTGTGTGTGTGTGTGTGTGTGTGTGTGTGTTTTAAAACTAGGTCTTCTATTCTTTACATTTTGTGTAACTAGTAGTTAGGTCTACATCACTTAATTGTTTTGTGTGTTTGTTTTGGCAAGAAAAATTAAAAATCCACTTACATTGATTAAATCATGCCTCCGCTTGTGAAAAATCCAGTCTAAGCTTTTGAAACTATCTTAAATATTCTGCTGAGTATTTAAAATACAACATTCCTAGGCATTTAATTATGCTCCCCAAATGTGGGTGTTCATAGTTTAGTGCATTCTTAATACACAGAAGTAATCTGAGAATTTTTTTCTTGAAAGGTTTTGTTTTTGCTTTCTGAGTACTGGCATAAACAGGAAGGAGGCTAGAGGAGTTCTCACTCAGCGAATTGTGGACATTTTGACAGAGTTTTCCAGGATTTCACAAGTGGGAACGAATCCTGCAAGCAGACACTCCCAAGTGACTCTTAAGGAAGGGACCTGTCAGCTTTGGAATATACAAGGAAGAGCTGCATGAATTAAGAAAATGTTGACTTAGTTGGTCATTATGGTGTCCTCTACAGTGTGTTTCCTGTATTATTATTATTATTTTTAACCAAACCATACTTTCTTTGATCCACAAAAGAGAGGATCACCAAGCCCATCAGATTGTCCTATTCCTACGCTTACAATCGCCCTCACTCAGTCTGTGTTTCTGGCTTCCCACTGGGTTGTGGGGGGGCGGGGAGAGGAGAGAGAGAATTGGTAAGTCATACAGCCGCTCTGGATGCAGAATAGAGATGGGCATGGCCTACCCAGAGGAATTTGTCTCTAAGCATGAAGAAGATTTCTGATTAGACCATGGAATCGTTAATTACAAATTATTTTCTTTAATATGAACTTGATTTGTGCCCATAGGGACATTTTCATGTTGGCTTAGAGTGCTGATATAGCTCTGTACCCCAGCTTAGAACTGCCATCGTTTCTGAGCCTCAGCAAAACTCATGGGGACCAAGACTCTGGTTCCAACAAAGGGAAATTTGCAGTGAATATCTTGAAGAGGAGGATGTCCCCAGGACGGCGCTCACCCAGGGGACCGGCCATGCAGGGCCATGCCCCCAAGAGCTGGACTTGCACAGACAGCCCAGGGCTGCCCCTTGGTTTGACTTTCAGCTGTGAGTCCTGTCTGGAGATGACTCCGGGAGGCCTGGGTACCCCTGAGTCTTCCACCTCGGGGGGTCTGTTTTGCCTGGAGGAAGGTGGTGAAATTCTAAAGTCAAGTGTCCAGAGACGTTTTGTTACCGTGATTAATTTCCTCCTGCGGACGCGGATGCAGCCGTGGCAGCTCTGCGGGTCTGAGGAGTCCTCGCTCACGGGCTTCTATTGATCAGAGCCAGCCCAGGAGTGGAGGCTGCTGGGAGGGAGAGCTCCGGGTGCGTCCATCTTCGGGGCTCACCCAACTTGCACACACACACACACACACACACACACACACACACACACACACACACACACACACACACACACACACTGCTGCTTTAATTAATCTTGTTTTGGGAGGGCGGGAGGGTTTTGAAAGTGTGGCGAGTACTGGTGAGAGAGAGAATGGATTGATGGTGACTGCACCAGAGCCCAGCGAGGTAGGGTTGGCTCAACTCGATTGGGGTAAGAGCAGGCCCTCCAGGACAAAAAAAATGAAAGAAGCATTTAATTGGAACACTTAGCAATCACAAAACCAAGACAGAGGTTAAATTGTTTTGAGCAAGAGAAATTAATACATTAAAGGTTACATTTCCAACTGTGAGGCAGTGAGCTGGGTGCCTTCCCCGTGTCAGAATTACATAAGGCAGGAGAGATGGCTCTGAAATGATTGTGGAATCATTAACAAAAGGCAAGGCAGCGCTAGGCACTTCCCAGCAGGAGGGTTCGGAGAAGAATAAAGACATGGAGAGAGCTCATTAAGAATGAATTGCAGACCATAAACATTTGAAACCACTAAGTGTGGCGTTCTATCTGTTATCTAATGACTCAGAGATTATCAAACAGGCAATGACTTTCAGAAGGAGTTGACTTTAGGGGAGGTTGTTTGCCAGTTACACATGCAAAAAAAACAGTATTTTAGTTAGGGGGAAAAAATCTCTTATCTTTGTATATCAGCACAATTTCAGCAACTTCAGCCATCCTTTGACAGATTTCCCCGCTGCATAATTACACATTGTCTCCGATTTTGGTGTAAGGACATGGGAAGGAGGATGCTCGGGTGGGCAGGCGTGGGGAATACGGATGGAAGGAGACCGAAGTCCACACCTTGCTGTCTACCTGCATATCAAATGCTTGTTTTGTTGTTGTTGTTTCCTCCAGAAAGCTCTAGAAAGCTCCTTCCAGAAATCTGTGCCAGTGACTCCTCTGGCACTGATACACTTCCTTAGGGTGAAGGACATCCTGTCTGAGCCGTGGCACGTTTGTTGGTAGATAAAGCTAGCACAGATGAAATGATGCCATCCACCCTTGCGGGCTGGTCGCTCACTTCCAAACCCCTTTGCACACCCTCCTCCCTACAGCAGAAAGCAAACTAATACCAGACAGGATTCAAGACTCCAGACCCCTCAATCTTTCAGAATATTCCTTACCCACTTCCAAAGGCCCTTGTCTTTGTGGTTCACCTGAGACAATATGGTGAAAAAGCGTCAGCTCACGTGACTGGATATCATGCCCACCTCCCAAGAGCCTCGAGGAAGGCAGCGGGGATTCCAGTCAGTGGTGCGCCGCCCCTCTGGGAAGTGTAGAGTTCAGATGGCTGCTCCTTTCCTACTGGCTCCTGGAGGCAATGGCTGGCCAGTGGGCAGTGCCACGGTGCGCTTTCTACTCAGCGGGGAGGCTGAGTAGTACCTCTTCCTGTGTCTGTGGGAAATGGGAGTAGAGGAAGCCCATCAGATCTCTCTTAATGCTCCCCGTTTGGTTTGTTCTGGATATCATATTGTAAGATCAGGAAGAGCAGGAAGACCCAGCCTCTGCATCTTTCCTTAGAAACCAACTGGTGGGAATCAAATGGAAAGGAACACGGTTGATCTGAATACTTGCAGTATTAAAATTCCCCGTATATACTTAGTGTTAGGACTCTCCTTTAGGACAGCTGTCCTCCAACACCAGAATTCGAAGACCCTATTCTCCAGGTTCTGGACATTGTTTGGGTGAAACGTCCCACCTGTGAAGGAAGGAAGCACCATTCCCTTCCCACTGTGAATAGGCCCTGTGGTGAGGACTGTCATTCGGAGATCAATGATCTTCTTAGGGATTGGCAGAGCCCTCCATCCAATGAGCTTCAATGTAGAACATCACTCATGATTCTCAATGACTTCCTGGAGGGGGGGGGGTGTAGGGAGGGAGGGAGGGAGAGATTTCTTAGCACTGGTGTCTTGTTCTTTTGGTGTGACTGGAGAGGAAATTTCTCTCACAGTCCCTGTATGAACCCCTCAAACTCATGGGTGAAGCACTAACCTCCAGTAGAATGGTTTTTCATACAGGGCTTAGAAGGTAGTTAGGGATCGGTGATGTTGAGTGGAAGGAGCTCCCACGATAGCATTACGTGACCTGACCAGAGGGAAGAGGCCCGAGTTCTTGCTCTGTCCACCACACAATGATGATGCCATGAGAAGGTGGCCATCCAAAAGCCCTGCCAGGGCCCACACCTGCCGGCACCCTTGTGCCGTCCTGGGGTTCCTGGGCTTCGGGACTGTGGGAAAGAAATTCTGGGAACGGGTTTTGTCAGAGAGCTTGCACAGACTAATGCACTTCACAGAGTAGGCTGGGGGTGAACGACTCCAGGAACAAGAGGGTACTCCTGATTGAACAAGGGTTCTGATAAAGTCCCTCAAGGAAATTGCAGATGGAAAGAAATGCGGATATGCAGGAACATACTGAGAACAAGAAACCACCACCCCTGGGACTGGGAAGGTGGCTCAGTGGTAGAGCACTCACCTTGCATGCCTGAGGCTCTGGGTTCGATTCCTCAGCACCACATAAGCAGAAAAGGCCAGAGAAGTGGTGCTGTGGCTCAAGTGGTAGAGTGCTAGCCTTGAGCTGGAGAGCTGAGGGACAGTGCCCAGGCCCAGAGTTCAGGCACCACAACCGGACCGCCCCCCAAAAAAAAGAAACTGCCACCCTTGACCCTCTGCTCCCTAACACTTTTCTTATGCCACCACAAAGGCTCTGATAGCAAGATGACCAAATGCCTCAAAATGATGGAGCACATCATTCAAAATGTGTATGCCCAGGGATTGTCCCAGAGCTTACACCATCTTGTCTCTCTCTCTCTCTCTCTCTCTCTCTCTATATATATATATATATATATGCAGTATCCTATCACTTTGTGCTGCATACTCTTCAACAATGATGGCAAAAGCAACCTTAAGTAGGCATAAAGTGGATTTTAAAAGTTCTTCAGATTGTATTAAAATATTAATTTAGCAGTTCTCAAACATCTTACCCTCAGCATCCCCTTATGCTTTTAAACTTTATTGATGACCTTTAAGAGTTTGTATAAACGTGAGATGTATCTATCATATTTATCATGCAAGAATTGGAGCTGAAAATTCAAAGTATTCTTTATAAAGTCATTTGATATTGCTATTCATTTTACGTTCACATAAATAACACCTTAAAATCAAACAGCCACATCTTCTTCCTGCGCAGGCAAAAAAAAGAATAACGTGGTGAGCAGTGTCAGTGTTTGCGTTTGTGTAGATCTCCACAGCCTGTGGCTGACCACGGCTGTGTTTGCGTTTGTGTAGATCTCCACAGCCTGTGGCTGACCACGGCTGTGTTTGCGTTTGTGTAGATCTCCACAGCCTGTGGCTGACCACGGCTGTGTTTGCGTTTGTGTAGATCTCCACAGCCTGTGGCTGACCACGGCTGTGTTTGCGTTTGTGTAGATCTCCACAGCCTGTGGCTGACCACGGCTGTGTTTGCGTTTGTGTAGATCTCCACAGCCTGTGGCTGACCGTGGCTGTGTTTGCGTTTGTGTAGATCTCCACAGCCTGTGGCTGACCGTGGCTGTGTTTGCGTTTGTGTAGATCTCCACAGCCTGTGGCTGACCGTGGCTGTGTTTGCGTTTGTGTAGATCTCCACAGCCTGTGGCTGACCGTGGCTGTGTTTGCGTTTGTGTAGATCTCCACAGCCTGTGGCTGACCGTGGCTGTGTTTGCGTTTGTGTAGCTCTCCACAGCCTGTGGCTGACCGTGGCTGTGTTTGCGTTTGTGTAGCTCTCCACAGCCTGTGGCTGACCGTGGCTGTGTTTGCGTTTGTGTAGCTCTCCACAGCCTGTGGCTGACCGTGGCTGTGTTTGCGTTTGTGTAGCTCTCCACAGCCTGTGGCTGACCGTGGCTGTGTTTGCGTTTGTGTAGCTCTCCACAGCCTGTGGCTGACCGTGGCTGTGTTTGCGTTTGTGTAGCTCTCCACAGCCTGTGGCTGACCGTGGCTGTGTTTGCGTTTGTGTAGATCTCCACAGCCTGTGGCTGACCGTGGCTGTGTTTGCGTTTGTGTAGATCTCCACAGCCTGTGGCTGACCGTGGCTGTGTTTGCGTTTGTGTAGATCTCCACAGCCTGTGGCTGACCGTGGCTGTGTTTGCGTTTGTGTAGCTCTCCACAGCCTGTGGCTGACCATGGCTGTGGCTCTGTGACTGTGTTCCCTCTGCAGTGGGTGTCACGGCTCAGGAACTCATGGGCCTCATCCAGCTATTTGCTAAAGGGAGAAGAATTTCAATGTCTTTCCCAGCAATGGAGGCCTCTTCCTCGATACCACGCCAAAACCCAGCAAGTGGCTCTTGCTAACATGTTGATAGTTATCTGGAATCTGAAATAATATCAATGGACTTTGCTCTTTTTGACATTAAATTCCATGGATTTCTCCTGTACGTTTGAATGTTTTTTTCACCTGTGTGTTTGTAATCTTTGCATTGTTTCAACAGCATTTGTCCCCTGAGTGCACAGGTCTCCCAAATGTTGACACAATTCGTTAAACCTAAACAACATGTCCCGTTTGTTACGGTCACCCAATCTCATCCGGAAAGTCTTCAAGTTTTGGGCAGCTGTCAAGTTTGAAGTGATTCATCGTGGCTTTCAAACTTCTAATTTTCACTCAAAAGATTGAATTTTCTCCTTGGCAACAAAGCCTGTCAGTTATTTTCTCTGTAGTTACTTTGTTTGTTTTGTTTTAAAAGCGCCTGCCAAGTACGCGAGTGTGAATAAGCATGGTCATTCTTCTGAGGCAAAAATGGCGTTCCACGAGAAAGGAGTGAGCTGGGCTCCCAGCTCCAAGCGCAGCACACACACTGCCCCTGGGCTTGCTGCCTGCCTTCCTCAGCGGCCGAGCCATTCCCCAGCTCCGAACAGACTGACATGGCTTCATCCAGGGAGAGCCCTGGACTCTCGTCGGTGAGGACATAGGATGTCCTGGCCGGCCGGCCGCCTGGCTGTGCGCAGGGACCACAGCCTTATTCTCAGTGGATTTTGTCCCCACACAAATGTCACCACAGAGAGGAAGGCCACTGAAACTCCCGAGACCAGATGACCCCAGCTGTGGCCTCAGCACTGACCCCAGATGACCCCAGCTGTGGCCTCAGCACTGACCCCAGATGACCCCAGCTGTGGCCTCAGCCCTGACCTGCAGACGTCTGGAATGGACTTAGAGTTTAGATAGACTCTGGCTTTCTGCCTGGTTTTCCAGGGCAGGAAAACACTTGATCATAGTGCTCACCATCAAAAAGTTGATGATAGACAAGAAGTCAGCTCGTTACACATGGAGACCTTAGTCAATAAAGCAATTTAAACGGTTACTTATGGAGCATTACTTCAATGTCTATTTTGTGTCGATTATAACGGATGTGAAATTATTGTCGCCATCTGTGTTTGTAGTTTGTAAATAGTTTGGGTTTGTAGGTGCACAGCTTAAAGACTGTGTGTCAGTGGGTGTGGGGAGCTCACCCTGGCTGGGGAAGGGCGTCTACCTGAGGCTTTCCGTCCTGTGGGAGCTCCAGGGGCATCCTGGGCACCCCCAGGCTCAAAGGGAGCGGGGGTTATGGAGTGGGGGCTTCCTCCGGGAGGAGCCAAGCGGCCAGCTGGGAGCACAGCTGTGGACCCGCTTCTGCCCCAGCTCTCTCAGGCCCTTTCTGGAACGTTCCCCTGACTCGGTCCACAACTGGTCCTTGGCAGAGTCCTCTGGTCGCCTTGCCCTTGGGACGCTGACCCTTCTGGCCTTCGCTCTCTCCAGCCTTGGTGAGGCCCCTGGTGAGAACGTTCCAAGCCTGGGCACTGACTCCGTCTTTACCAGCTTCGATCTCCTGTGACCCTCAGTGTCCTGTGAGTCCCGCCTCACCCCCCTGACCTGGCCGCTGCTTTCCCTGCGGCTCAGCTCTCTGGCCTGGCCACAGCTCACAGGTCCGAGCGCAGAACACTGCTTTCTGCACTGCTGTTCCCTTTCACCAGGCCTCACCGCCATCCCCCCTCACAGACACACACACACACACACACACACACATACACACACACACATACATACACACACTCACACACACATACATACACACACTCTCACACACACATACATACACACACTCTCACACACACACATACATACACACACTCTCACACACACATACATACACACACTCTCACACACATACACACTCACACACACATATATACACATTCACACACATACACACACACACACACACACACACACACACACATACATACACACACTCTCACACACACATACATACACACACTCTCACACACACACATACATACACACACACTCACACACACATATATACACATTCACACACTCACATACACATACACACTCACACACACACACACACTTACCCTTTTGTCTTCAGTGTGCCCTGAACCTAGTCCTTCAAAGTCAGGCCACGTTTCTTTTTCCGCTCCTCAGCTGTTTTATTTGTACCTTGGTTTACTTGATTTTGGCTTCACCCCTGGTACTGTCATTTAGAACCTTTAGAGCATGGCTGTCTCAGAGACTGTTTCAGAACATCAGTTTCGTCATTGGTGAAAGGGGCATCTCATTCCTTGTAACGATGACGATTGAGATTTGCCTATGCAGAACAGCCAGGCCCTTGACTAATAGGAACAGTTCTCTTGGTCCCGTGTATCCTCTATTTCCTCAACCCTCGGCCACATGTGGTTGCTCACATTCCCCTATGGAGATTTTCTGGCCACCCCTTTGTTCCCTTCTTAATGTCTAGCCCTGTGCTTAGAAAACTCTGGCCACTCAGCGAACCAGTGACAATATGAAGCTGGAAAATAAGAGAAGTAGGGCTGGTCCTGTCCGGTAGGCCAGCCTCTAGCTGCAGGTGGCTTTTAAGTGTAAACTTACATGCGTGTGCACTAATTAAATGGAAAATCAGTTCTTCAGTGGCAGCATCAGGGTCTTTAGATCACATCTGTGGGGTGGCCATTGCATGGGCTGGCATGATTCCAGACATTCCCATCACTGCAGACGATTTTACTGGTCACTGCTACACATTGTATTTTCTGCCAATGGTTCTGCCAATTTTGCATCTCTAAAATACAAGGCTTGTATTTTAGAAGAAACGCATAATAGCACAAGTAGCAACAAGATGTAAAAGTGCTAATAAGGAATTCAGAGTCTTGGGATCTTGTTTGTTCGAATCCTTGCACTTGATCTAACCCCTTACTGCTTTTGTTCATTCCCCTGGGGCTGTCTGTCTGGACAGCCCTGCGGTTCTGAGCCGGGGTGTAGTGGGGAGAGGAGGTTTGCTTGGCTTGGTGGAACACTGGTGGTCTGTTCAGCCCAGCCAGCGCTGGTACCTCATAGCCTTCGGGACGATGTTGGGCTGTAGTTTGTAGGGCTATCACGGCTGGTGGGCTGTCTTTTCCTTGGAACCACATCATGTCCGCTTTGCCGGTGACCCTCTCCATCTTTCTAAGGGCCACAGCCCATGTCCATTGGCAGCCCTGGTGCTGCTGAGTGCCCAGCTCTGGTCCAGGAACCCTTGCCCTGGGGTTATTGGAGCGAGGAGTTTCTGCCCTTGAGTTTCCAGACACAGGTGGTAACGTCCGCTGCTCATGCCTGACGAGTGGAAAGGCAAGAGCCATGGCTTCCTAGGCTTCTCTTTCTGGTGGGACTTCCTCTTGAGCCCATGCCAGACTGTGGAAGTCTGGCCACAGTGTGTGTTGGCTTTCTGGTCCCTGTTTTCCAGATCCTTGGATGAGAGGGCCTGGTTTGACTGCACCCTGCCAACGCAGCAGAAGTCGGGGACCACGTTCACAGTTTCAGTGCCAACAAAGGCTCTTGGTGGCAAGCAGGGCTTCTCCGGATTGGAACTGCACACAGCCCAGGCTTTCAGGAGGCAAGGTGCTCGCGGGGGGATGTGACTCATTCGGTCCCTGCAGGATTCCTGGGCCTAGGAGAGGGCACCTCCGGATTAGAGCGCTTTCCTTTGCCAGCTCCCGGGTGGCAGCATGGTGGAGGCCAGAGGGACATTGCAGGTCACCTAGCTAGTGTTTATTACTGACCATGAGAAAAAGACCTGGAGAGGCAGCAGGACTTCCCCAGGTTCGGAACCAGGGCTCAAACCAAATTCCTTTCACATCTCCTCCCTCCTGTCTTTGCAGGCTTGCCATCAAGTCAAGCCCCCTGATGTCAATTGCTTAGTGCAGAAGTTTGCTCCCTAGCCTGGTGCAGTGGCTCATGTCTGTAATCCCAGCTACTTAGCTACTCAGAAGGCAGCCTTGAAGAGGACTGCAGTTAGTGGCTGGCCAAGGAAAAAGTGTAGCAGTTCATTTCTGTGATCTCAGCTACAGGGGAGTCTTAGGATCCTGGTGCTATGCAGGTTCTGAGCAAAATGCTAGACTTTACCTAAAAAGGAAGTACTAAAGCAAATGGTCTGGAGGAAAGGCTAAAGTGGTAGGGTACCTTTCCAACAAGCATGAGGCCCTGAGTTCAAATCTCAATACAACTAAAAAAAATCCCCAGGAAGGAGTTTGTCTCTCCAAATGAGCTATAATTCTTATGAAGATATAGACTGTTTTTCAGATCACTTTAGTATCTTCAAGACATTTACAGTCCATTGAGGGGAGACAAAACTAATACATATCAAATCACCCAGGAGCAATCATACACTAGGCCAGTTGTCACGTAGAATGCCGGCCCACAGGCCCATAGAAGTGTAGGTCAATTTCGCCACTTTGTTTTCACACCTCAGAAGGAAGAGAGATGCCCCAGGTAAGAAGATACAGCTCCAAGGCATCAGCACTTCTGGGAGGGGCAGGAAGTTGGCCTGTGTGCGGGGAGCAGGGGCTACCTGAGGAGCGAGGGGGAGGGAGAAGGTGGCAGCCACCCCGCAGCTCTGGGATCACCTGTGACTGGGCAGTCCATGAGCTGGGTGGACCAGGCATCCCTCAGGGAGCTCTGAGCACGGCGGGTGCTGGCAGAGGAGATGCGGGCCCCGGGTGCATATCTGAGACGAAACCTGAGTTGCAGCTCATGCAGGAACACAGGCAGCGTGCACCATCCTTTGCACAATGGTCACGGTGTCCACCACTGCCAAGAGTCCACAAGGGCCGGCCGTGGTAAAATCCAGGAAATGCTCACAGGAGCCTTTCCTCATCGATGGCCTGACTTTCCTGGGGGTGGTTGTAACACGTCTTCGCTCGCTTGGAGTGTTTCTGTGGGTCAGGAGTCTGAGATCAGGGCTGTGGAGCTGAAGGGTGTAGGCAGGGCTGGACTTCCAATAGCAGCGCCCCCTCTTCTCCCGCCCCCACGGTCACTTTCTTTGCATTCCTTTGCTTGTGGTCCCAGTCTCCACCTTCCAAGCTGCCAGTCAGCAGTGTCGCCTCTCTCCTTCAATCTCCTCGTGGCTGCGGAACATGGCCTCTTCCAGGGTCAAGTTCTCTCTGGGGGAAGATGCATTACTTTTAGGACCCCTAGCCCTGTCCATAGTGAGCTTGTCGCAGTGTCCTGGGGGTCACAGGGACCCACAGCCTCCCAGAACTACTGACCAGGTATGGACAGGGAATCTAGAACTGTGGAAACTCTCCCCAGCTGTGGAGGTCGGCCGTGAGGTCCCTCCAGAGGCATAGAGGTGAGTCTGTTCCTGATTCCTGGTAGAGACTGACGTGGAGAGGCGTGTACACAGGGGGTGATGGGAAAACGAAACAGAAGATACATGACACGGTAAATGCGAGTGTGTGCTGTGCCCGTGCCTAGGAGTTAGTGTGTGAACATGTGATGTACGTGCAAGTCTGTGCATTTGCATGTGTAAGAGTATGTAGGAATGACTGAGTGTGTACTTTGTGCACAAGTATGGGGATGCAAACTCATGTCTGTGTATCATGATATCAGGGAGGGATTTGAGTATGAGTGCATATGAATAGCCGAGGGGTGTGTGTGTGTGTGATTCTGTGAGGTGGATGTAATTTGTGTCTGTGTGAGTGTGAGCTTGGCTTTGTGTGAGGGCACACGTGTCCTTGTGTGGGGAAGGGGGTGATGGTCTTCAGGGCATCCCTTGGGTGGGGACACCTTCCCCTTGGCCAGGTTCCCTGCATCCTGAATGTAAATAGGTAGAAAACTGTTAATATAGGCGTGAGGCCAGGCGGGGCCTAGAATCAGAGCTGAAGACCGGCCCCACCGCGGTAGTGCTGTGTGGTCTGCTCACATGCAGCTGCTCCCACCCAGAGAATGAGCCCGTCTCCCACCGGGGAGACCCTCGCACAGTCCAGAGCCAAGGGCAAAACACTTCAGGGCAAATACCGGCCTCGTAGAGAGGGGGACGAAGCCCTGTCCAGGCTCCTGCTGGCCGCACATCCGGGACCAAGCTGCAGAGGGACAGGAAGCACCGAGGGAGGGAAAGGCCGGTTGTCCCCACCGGCTCAGGCACAGCACAGGGAGACCCAGGCATCCTCCGGGCATTCTCCGGCCTCTCCCCGTCTCCTGGGGACCCACCACCACCATTGCTCCCTGGCCAGCTGGGAGGTGTGGGCTGCAGCACACCTGGAGGATTTTGAGCAGCACAGCAGCTAAGCGTCAGCAACTCATCCCGGACCAAACAAACTGCCCACAGGTGTGTGACCGCAGTCCATGTGTGTTGACTCCACACTGTCCTGTGTGTCTCTCCTACGGGAACAGAGACTGTAAACGCACTGTGGAGTGGGCTGGACCATGCGCCATCCGGCAGAGGACTCTGGGTAGCAAAGATAAAGGATAGTTTTCTCTTTACTTAAGAACGAAAGGCTTATTTTTACTAAGAGCTCTTGGCTCTGTTCTGGCCATTTGGAAGGAAATGTAAAAACATGCTCTGAGCGAGTCTGGAATGGAAGCTTGCGAGCGGTGTGCCTTCTCTTCTCCCTTCAACCCAGACAGCCTGTGCTCGAGTCCTTTATCTTGTGCTTTGTATACATATTTTTAATCCTATACAAAAATGATAGGATGTCAAGAAGGATCTATAATAACACCATTTTTTTATTTCACTTCAAAGACCTGGCAATTTCTGATCCATGTGACATTCACACTCCTTCAGGGTCAAACAACATCTTGCAGCCTTCATAAAATGATTAAATATTTTAAACAGCTCCTGCTTATACCTCCATCGCCCCTTGAGACTGATACCGCTATCGCTTTTGTCAAAGCCAGTTTCCGCCAGCATTTGTCATTCCTGCTTGCATTTATGAGTTATCAATCGTCATGTCAAAATGCAAAATAACTGATGTTCTTTGGGCGGTATTGGATGGTCTATCTGGGGCTTTTAATCAATGCTGATTTTTATTTTCCATACCCATACATAAATCTTTACTATTCTGGGCCACATATAATGCGTTTGTACAAAATGCGGTGACAGTCGTGGTAGTTATATTATCAAACATTACACCTCGGGGCTAAGTGAGTACCAAGGGCTTTCAGAAGGAAAGGGAGGCTGGGAATTACTGCGCAGGAGACGTGACTGCAGAGAGAATATAAGAAATTGGTTGTTGCTGTTTATAAATCAACATCCTGCTAGCTAATCCTTCCCACTCATACTAGTCCAAATTCCCGCTCTGATCCTCTACAATGGAGAGAGAGAAAAGAGAGAGAGAGAGAAAGCACATGGCAAAAGGCAAAGTTTGCATAATCTACACAAATAATAATGAGCCGTGTTTTCTGATTTCTTCAACTTTCCCCTCGGGCATGCATTCAAATGGCAGTGTGGAAGAGATTGAGGAACGGCTTCTTTTGAACTTCCTCTGGAATTTTCCAGGCTCTGTCTTACCCCCCAGTTACTCTAAGAGGGAATTTGCTTTGCCCTTTAAAAGGGCATTTGCCTAGTTGAAGAGTAATCATTGCAGAAATCCTTCAAACAAGACATTAGTGCCCAGCAGATACCTAAGGCCATGAAAATAAAAATCACATGGGTAACTTTCAAAGGACTCAAAGAGGTCTGAAAGAATCTCAGAGCAGAATCCAGCGCAGGTATGCGGTCAGTATGTTCCAAGAACCCACAGATGTGCATAAGCTTCCTTAAAAGATTAAAACATTTAGATTGGCCTCTGTGCATGGTGGTACATTCTTGTAGTTCCAGCATCTGGAGAGATGGACACAGGAGGACCAAGGATCATAGTCCATGGCTGAGCAGATTCTTGAGCCCCTGCCAGAAAAGCAGAAGGGCTGGGGACTGGGTTAAGTGGTAGAGCACGCCAAGCAACCCCAAGGCCCCAAGTCCAACCCCTAGTACTGAGAGAAAGGGGAAAAAGAAAAAGAGTTGCCTGTAAAGTCTTCTCCTTAGGCTCACTGCTACTTTCTGGACCTCACTGTGTGCTGATTGGCCTTCGCCCCTCCTTGGCCAGCCCCCAGCTCAGGCCGCACAGCTGCTGAGATGGACAGGGCACAGCGCGCTGTGGAGGAAGACACTCTGGCTCAGGTCGTTCCCTGGGATTTGCGGCGGAAATCAAGAACCCGAAGAACGTGGCTACAACAAACTTCGATTTGTAAAAGTCATGCTGTGGTAAAGATATCTCACAGGTTCTGGAATAGGAAATCAAATGCCAAAATCAACAGTAGTGCTGCTGAGGTCTGAATGATGGTCAAAAACCAGGAGGAGAAAGACTTGACGGGTTTGTACACCATCATGGGATCGTCTGAAAAGCAGCGCCACAGCGCATTCAGCATAGTAGCAGTACTGCATCTCAAGAGGCAATATGTCTGTATCGAATTCCAGTGCCCACAGCTTCACAAAATCAGCGAGTAGCCAGCTCCACTTGGCAACTGGTGTGGTCAGTAGGCGGCGGGAGATAGCTTCAACATTTGTTTAGCTGCACCAAGGGAGGCTCCTCCCTGCTGAGCCGGAAGTCCTGGCACCTCAGCAGCTCAAAGAAGACGTCAGCCATGTGTGTCTGCGGGATTGCCCAGTCACCAAGCCAGGGGGGCTGGTGATGTGGGTGAGGCCTGGCGTATTTAGCGGGGCCTGGTCTACTGGGAGAGGACCCCGTGGAGTTTCTTTCCGCACCCCTCCTGGGGCTGCTCTCTTCCTCCCTCTCCTCAGCGAGCCTTGGCAGCGTGTCCACCCTGCCTTCAACACCACCACCATCGGTGCGTGGCCTGGGCCACTGTGGAATGGCATGTGCCCACCTCCGTTCCAAGTACTGCGCTTTAGTACCCCATGATTAATTTATGTACTCCAGGGATATGTAGTCGTTGCTCTATAGTCTTCCTGGCTCCAGAATCTTTGAAGATTCCCAAATCCAGGTGTTCAAATCCCTTACCTATGCCTGTAACCAGGGTGCGTGGTTTGCCTACTCCAAATCACCTCAAGGCGATTTATAATACTTATTGCAAGGTAAGTGCTGTGTGGATAGTTGTTATGTTCAATTGTACATGCTCAGTACTGACCCAGGCAGGGGTGACCAACAAATACTTTTGATCTTCAGCTGGCTGGGTCTCTGGATGGGGACCTGGCCGCCTCCTGCAGGTCAGATGAGTGTGAGGTCTGAGATGCAGGACGCAGCACCTGCAGATAACGGTAGCCCACCACATGCGTGGTGTTGTTTCTGGTGGTCAAGTCCTATCTTGACCATCCTTCATGGATAACAAAACAGGACAGAGCCCAAACCACACAATGTTTTTCAATGGTGACAGCACATTATACACACCTGTGAAAATGTCTCAAGGAAACACATTATTTTGTACAGCCAAGCTATGCTAAAGAAAAGGTGTGGCAGCATGTTCCTACAGCCCAGCACTTAGGAAGCTGAGTTCAGAGGATTCTGAGTTTCAGGAGATTTCATTGAGTTGTTTCAGACAGGCCTGGATTCACCACCGTCAGCTGACTCTGTGCCACGCAGAGGGGAATGTATTTTGCAGTCAGTGCAGGGAGGCCTGGCTCAGGCCCCAGGGGAGCAGAGGGGCAGAACTAACCAGAGGCACCAGGGCCCTCAGAGGAAGGAACTCAAGGTTGGAAAGACTTGGCACCACCTAAAACTGTCTCTGAGATGGCCAAATCCTGGGGTGAATAAAATGCTGAATTTGTTGGATGTTTGCTCTTTGTTCATTTTTACCCACTTCTTTGCCAAATTATTCCTTGAGTGTGGCTTGCTTCCAGGCTCGATATTCAGTCTTTTGACGTAGCACCAGAAGGAGCCTGGAGATGCTGCCGTATCTCCTCCAGTTAGGAGCACCTGGGGGCAGCTTTGCCATCTTCCCTAAGGCACTTTGCAAGTCTGGTGAGGGGTGCTGGGAGGGGTGTGGGGAGACACCAGGGTTGCCTCCAAACTTCCTGCAATGCACAACATGGCCCTGGGATCCTGCCCTCACTCCCTGCAGGGCCAAAGGCTGAGCAAGCCTGGTATACAAGCAACCAGCAGTCCCTGCGTGCCTGGGTGCCTGGGGAAAAGGACATAGAAGAAAGAGGAAGGAAAGTTTGTAACAGATGCCTTTATATATTCTTACCAGTGTAAGATAAGACAGTGGCACTCTTGTGCATGAGAAGAATTGATCAATGCTTATTAATAAGGTATTTTCAAGCCTGATTTTTTTTATTACTAAAGTGTATACTCAAGGCTCACGGTCTCTATAAAGCCTACAAGGTGTGGGTACAGATGGAGTTATGACATATTTAAACATGCAAATCACACTTGTATTGAGACGACTTGCTTTTGGAAAAATAGCACTGTTTTTCGTATTTATTTTAAATTTTGGATGAAGTACAACCAAATGCAGTTCAGTCTGGGGCCGGCATGTTTGACAAGCATGTCAAACAGCATGTGAAATCAAAGACAGATTCCTAGTGAGAGCTTTGCGAATCAGCCCAAAATAGAGACCACTAAGAATTTTGCAATGGGTCTATGCTACCTCTGCCTATGACCTCGGGTAAATCCTATTATCTGTAACGTGTACACATCTCTTGGGCTGAAGTAAGTCCTTGTGCAGCCTGGTCCTTGGGCCCAAAGGCCCGCGAGTGATCCACTTTGCCTTTACCATCTTCTTGGAATTCCTGTCCTTTTATTTTCTCTTCTGCAAAAGGGAATTAATAATGGGTGTATTTACCTTTTGTTGTAAGGAGCTTATTTTTATTATAATAATAACATATTACTATAGTTGTGGATATGTGTGTGTGTGTGTGTGTGTGTGTGTGCACGTGCATGTGCACACAAGTATTGGGGCTTGAACTCAGGGCCCAGACGCTGTCCTTTAGCTTTTCCACTCAAGTCTGGTGCTCTACCATTTGAGCCATAGCTTCACTTCTAGCTGTTTTGGTGGTTAATTGGAGATAGGGCCTTCTAGACTTTTCTGCTAGGGCTGGCTTCAAACCCTGATGCTCAGATTCCAGCCTCCTGAATAGCTAGGATTACAGGGGTGAGCCACTACTATTATGACAACAGACTTACACTATGTCGAGGGGACATGGATCCTGGAGGGCTCCGTGGGGAGTTGTTGTGTCGTGTCACACCCCGAAGGGACCACACTGAGGCCCTTTGTGAGCTTCAGTGCCTAGCCACTGTGCAGGGGGCAGGGCGCCTTGATTCTGGGTACTCAGAGCGAAGTCTTCTCCCCTCCCGGGTCCTGGGGGTCTTGGGAGGAGTCAAACGTGTCTGCCGCTGCTTTCTCTCTCATTGTGGACGCAGAAGAATGCACCAGGCCCGTGATCGATTGTGACTGCAACCTTCACTCAGAGCCTTGTGTTACAGATTGAGTTGAGTCTCTCCAAACTCCACACGATGGCTTCTTGCTGCCAGTGTGTCAGCGCGGGACCTTGTCTGGAGATAAGGTCTTGACAGAGATAATTCAGTTAAAATGAGGTCATTAGAGTGAGCCTCGTGTGAGATGACTCCAGTCTTTTAAGAGAGGAACTCTGACACAGACACACCCGGGAAAACAGCGTCAGATGATGTAGACAGAGACTGACAACAGCCCTCCCCTCCGCCCCCAGCGCCCCCAGAAGTCCCGCTGGAGCCTTGGCCTTAGACTTGCGCCACCAGAGCTGTGAGAGGAGTTGCTTCTGTCCTCAGCTTCTGGACAACTCTTTCCAAGGCTGTGGCCATCTATTGAGCCACACTGTGGACTGAGAGGGATTTTTGGGGGGACTCTTATGGTTCCCTCTTCCTTCCTCTTCCTGTCCCTCACTGTCTTGACCCCCCTCCCTCTCATAAGGAGATCTCGTGCACAGACCACAGGCAGACCCTCCATTTCCATGGGGACACGCCAAGTCCAGCGCTGCATGGTCCACAGGAAGTCGTCAGTGACATTGTTCTGTGCTGTGTCACCCTCTGCGGGTCTCTCACCCAGTTCTGGCCCCAGTCTTGGTCAGGAGAGTCAGATACCAGTTTTCTGTGTAATAACTTCTCATACAAACCAGTGACTTGTTTCCTGTCATTTGGCCCTTTGCTAAACACAACGGGTCTTCCGACGTCCATCCCAGGAGATGCGAAGATGCAGACCCTTGCAGGGGCTTGTGGTCCTGTAGAGCCACAGCTGCACGTTGACCACTGCTGTGTGTCTTTGAGCAGAGACACGGCTAAGAGTGGCACTCCATCTGCCCTGCACGGGAGAAAATCTATTCTTTAATTGAGGTTAAGTCGACCTACAGGTGGTGAATGTCTTTGTGGGAAAGCAGCCGCGGTAACTCCCGTGTGGACATCCCCAGCTCAGAGATGTCTCTGGCAGGGCTGCTCTCCGCCTCGCCATGGTTCCTCCCTTCCTTTTGGTCTTGTTCCTCGGGTTCTCACTTCCACTCACCGGCCTTGGCGGAGAGCCTCAGTGCCTCCTGCTTCTTATTCCTGCCCCGCTCGGTCCTCTGCAGAGTTGGCATGCTATTTTCATCGAGCGACGTCTCTGTTTCAGAGCCCATAATAACAGCCCTGCTGACCGCACTTTCCCCGGCCCCCAGAGTTCTGTCCTCTGCATCTGAGAGGGACTCAGCTCCGACCCCTTCCCCCATCTTCCTGGTCTGCAGCCCACTTCTAGTGGGGGCTCCAGGCTCCCACAAGCCGGCTTGAGCCTGTCCCAGCACCCTAAGACCTATGTTGGGGTGCAATTCCATCGTGAGATTCCTAGTTCTTTTTCTTCTCATTCAAGTGAACCACAGAACCTGCTACTTGGGGTTTTGGACTGCAGTCTACTGGACTTCAAATTTCCATTCTGCCAGTAACTTCTGAGGTGACCTTGGACAAGTTACTTTGCTTTTCTGAACCTCACTTTACAGTTCACGCAGCAGGTGTGCTAATCCTGCCAGTGATTCCTCCCTCTCAGGTCCTTCCTGGGGAGATGAAGTCACGTAGAGTGTGGATCGTGCCTGAGAACACCTGAAACAATAGCCTTTTTGTTCGTCTTGCATTTGCTGTAGCACACAGTGCGCACCCACGAGAAGTCCCCGGCATAAGCGGGCTGGAACTCAGCACTCAGTTTTCCAAGATACGTTGGAATATTGTTTAAATTTAGATTTCCTTCCTTCCTTCCTTCCTTTCTTCCTTCCTTCTTTCCTTCCTCCTCCCCCCTTCCCTTTCTTTTTTCCCTATGTTGAGGATTGATTGGTCTCCTGCATGCTAGACTGTCCATCCTGAGCTACTGTCCATCCACCTCTCTGCGACAGGTCTCCGGGGAAGGGAGGGAAGGGAGGCCCAGGGTGTGGACGGAGAGGCTGGCCATCTCCTGACCGCTGCTGTCTGGTTGTATGAAGGAAGGATTCTCCTGTGTCCTGCCCGGGCATTAGATCTGTAGCTTCTGTTTTCTCATTCTGAAAAGTGAGCCCTTCCCCATGGGGCTGTTTGAGGGTTAGTGGGAATGACAGACCGCACGGTGTCTGTGCTGCACACGGCAGTGTGGCTTGCAGTGGACAAGCCGAGCTGGTTCACCCAGGAGAAGCCCCGCTCTGCCCTGCTCCACCCCGCTCCGCCCTGCTCCCCACTCTCCACCGGGCCTCTGCCTTGCACAGATCCTGGTCTTCCACACTCACATTTTCAGAAAGGAGTGACCGCCCCTGATGTGGAGGGCACCAGCTCCTCCACTGCGAAGCCAGCATGGGTCACAGTGTGCCAGCGTTGGCACGTCCATCGTGTTCACGGGCGATGGAGCCGGCACGCCGGTCCTCAGGGCACCTTCCCGGGTGTGTGGGGCAGTCTCTGTGGCTGGGCAGCTCCACACTGCTGTGTGGAGTGTCACCCCGGCACGTGCCCGCAGCGCACCTCCCTGGCCCAGCCAGTGTGTTGACCTTGATCTATTCCAAACCTTCATCTGTCCTTCCATTTCCTTTCGCGGCGCTGTGAGCTTGGGCTCCGACGACAGAAACCAGTGCCTGTTGAAGAGCCTCTTTCCTGGAGTCTCCAGACTGCCGGTCACAAGGGAAGGCGCATCTGCCCTCGCTAAGCTCAGCTAAGTCCAGACTGGACGAGGCATGACCTTAAAGACCAGGGGTTCTGCGCTCTATGGCGGGGGGGGGGGGGGTGATGCCTCCTTGAAAATGAGCTGCAGACAACACTCAACTCCCTGAAATATCACCATGAAGACTGTTACAAGTAATCGGATTCGGGGTGTCACTGGAGCGAGTCAACTTCTCTCTCTCTAAGGTAGGACTTCCTTCCGAGGCATTTGTCTGGAAGGGCAGCGGAATTCGTAACTGCACAAAAGCAGCCCCGAGTGCGGGATGCGCTGCCTCACGCTGCACGCTGGCGTTGACCCAGCCCGTCTCGATCACGCACTGCTCTGTTCCGAGAACGGCACACGCTGTTCTGTGTGTGCCTTCCAGAACCAGCAAATCACATTGGCAGAACAAAGCTGTCATCTTTGGTGATGTTTTGTTACATCCATTATTTTACTTAAGTTTAGACATTTATTTGCAAAATCAGATCCTACTTTAAAAAATTGCTGTGTTTTGCCACATTAAACAAAATGACAAGCTGGGAAAAAAAGTCGATTAGTAAGCTGTGCCTTGTGGAAACCTCTGCTTTAGGTTCAGCAATGCAGACTTCTGTCAACAAAGGCAGCCACCTGTCCCGACAGCAGGGAGGGGTTCTTGTAAGTGGGTGTCACTGTTTCCAGTGCAGCCAGAGCCAGAATGACGGCCAACCCCGGCTGGCTGTCGGGCAGAGGCTCCCCGGGAGCTTTGTTACCATGAAAAGAGCCCTGGCCGGTCCCATGCCCCCACCTTATTGGCTCAGTTCCTGACCACTCTGGTCTGGTCTGTTTGGGGAGACCAGGTCACCTAGCCATGGGCTGAGTTCATTCTCTCCTGTACCATCCTTTTGACTGGCTTTATATTGATGCAACTTAGGTTGAAGGTCAACTTTTGAGAAGAAAAAGGCAATACATACTTTTTGTTTGGGGGGGGGGTCCGGTCATGGGGCCTGAATTCTGGGCCTGGGTGCTGTCCCTCAGCTCTTCAGCTCAAGGCTAGCACTCTACCACTTGAGCCACAGTGCCACTTCCAGCTTTTTTCTTTTTTTGCTAATGTGGTGCTAAGGAATTGAACCCAGGGCCTCATGCATGCAAGGCAAGTGCTCTACCACTGAGCCACCTTCCCAGCCTGGCAATACATACTTAATGCAAGTATCGGTGAGAGTTCGCCAGAACCAGCAAAACACACACACACATACACACACGCACACACATCCACACACACACACACACACACACAATCTCAGCTACTTGGGAAGCTGAGAATGAGAGGATCATGATTTGAAGCCAACCTACTCAGGAAAGTTCATGAGACTCCTTCTCAACCTATCACAGGGCATACTGGCACATGCCTGTAATCTCTGTTTCAGACCAGCTGGTGGGAGAGTCGATGAGACTCACCAGATGCAGCTGGATGTGTTTGTATGTGCCTGTCATTCCACATATACCAGGAAGCCTAAAATAGGCAGACTGTGACCCAGGCATGTGTCCAGGAAGAAAGCAAGATCCCATCTCAAACTGGCACAAAGCGGGCGTGGGCATAGCACAGGTGGTAGAGTGCATACGTTGTAACTACAAAGCCTTGAACTCAAACCCCAGGTCCATCCAGAACAAAACCCCAGGCCTCATGGTGGCTGAGATTAGAGTTGGACACGGGTAGGAAGTGAGCATGCACTCACGCCCTCCGCTGATAGAGACAACAAAGCTCAGGGCGCTCCCTGGAGGCGTGGGGCAGGCAGCGAGGGGCAGGAAAACAGGCGCTGTGCTCCCTCCCTTTGGAACACCTGGAATGTGTGCTCCTGGACGGTTAGTTCCTCGAGGAGGAAGACCCAAAAGAAAGCCTACCAACGGTGAGAGCTTCAGCGTGCTTCCTCTCTGCTCTCAAGCGCGTCCATTACCGGCCTGCCCAGTTCCCTACATCCAAGTCTAAGCTGGGCCCTGCAGTTCCCTACATCCAAGTCTAAGCTGGGCCCTGCCTTGTTCAGGGCCTCTTCCGTAGGCACCGTTTTCATCAAAGGCAAAACGCGGCACAAAGGGACCGTGTCGAGAAGCCCACAGGGAACGTGTCCCGGGCCTGTGGAGGAGACGCGGCACAGCAGACACCTCGCTCCACCCCGGTGCTGCCGCTCTCCCTCGGTCCTAGAACAGAACAAGTCCCCACAAACCACACCGACCTTTCCAAACACCGCAGCAACGCATGTTAATTGACAATGGTCTGCTCGGTCAATGAACAATATTTTAAAACCTATTTTTTCCTAACAATGAAGTGCTTTAAAGACATTGTTGAAAACCTGGCTACTTACTACTGTTCCGATAATCAATTATTCTGCATCTGACTGCAGCTCTCATTTAATTCCTGGTGGACAGGAGGTGAGGGTGTTCCAGAGTCCTGAGAACAGCAAAGTAGTGTGCAAGTTTCCTGTCCTTAATTTCAGTTATTAATTTCTATGAATTGAAAGAGAGGTTTCCAGCTTTAGAAAAAAGCCTTACCTAGTGCTCCCCAAGTGTGTAGAGTGGCTATCCCGGCCCTGCAGCTGAGCCGGAAGAGAAGTGTGGACAGTGTGAGGAGGTCTGCCCCGGCACCTGTGTTCCCCTTGCTTGTGATCACACCGGCAGTGCACGTGGTACCAGCAACCCTGACACTATGCCGGAATCCACATTTCTCCATGCAGTGGGAAACGACGTCTCAAGCCTGGAGCCAGTGGCACATGCCTGTCATATTTAAACTCAGGATGATGAGACTGAGCATCTCAGAGGTTCATAGCCAGCACAGGTAGACAAATTCAAGAGACTATTATCTCCAACTAACCAGAAGTGGAAGAGTGGCTCAAGTGTAGAGCACCAATTTTGAGGGAAGATGTTAAGCAGGTCTGAGTTCAAGCCTCAGTCCTGGCATGTATGGGCTTCTACTGTGGGTTTTTTCCTTTGGCTGTGTCCTGTATGTGTGTCCACACGTGTGTGTGCATGTGATCCTGGAGGCATGCTCTCCTGGGTGCTCATGTTCAGATATGTATGTGTGTGCATTTGTATGTGTGTTATGTGTGTGTGTTACTACTAATCAAATCAGACTATTGTCAGACGATATAAAAAAGCGCAGTAAAACACTAGTGAGACTTGGAGATTCTCAGTGCTTATGCAACTCAGAATTGGAGACAATTGGAGAGAGAGAGAAGAGGGAGAGGACCGGAGAAAGAAAATCCTGGTGATTGTGGGGAGGGACTGAGGGCTTTTTTTCTTGAGAAAGTGAATAATGTCATCGTTGATTTAATTAGCAGATTCTAGATGTGCTGACGAAGGAGATTTTCTGGGGAGACGCACTGGGTTGTGTCGATGCTCTAAATGAATAGGCAGAGCCGGGTTCTTGGTAATAACAGATGAACAACACAACTCGCCAAACCTCAAACAGTGCATAAATCAATTTGCTGGGAATTAAACACTCGCTTCAAAATTAGGGGTTACTTGACTGGGTCTCAGTGATTAGATTGTCAGGGACCTGTATTTCTAGCTGGGATTTATCCTCCATTGATATGCCAGTATCTCAGGGCTGTAGGCCTAACTGCGCACAGTCCTGCAGGCCCAGGGAGGGGAGAGCGCCGGCCTCTGCCTTCCTGGGAAGCAGTGAGTCTTCTAGAGGTCACACGAATGTGGGAGCCCCAGGGACCAAAGGGGAGGTGCTCTGGCTTTTCCCAACTCAGCACAATGTCTCTGATATCAGCGGCAGGACTGGGAAGGAGGTGCTGTGTCTTAGAACCCTTCAGAAATTGCATGACCCCTTTGATAGCATAAAGAGCTTAACAATTTGCTAAATGAGATGCCTAAACGTGTACAATTGCCCCCGAGAAATTAATGAAAAGCAGCAAGAGACCTGAGGTCAGTCAGCTCAGAGATTTGAGTCCAATGTGCTCAGCAAGTAGTGCTTTGGACTTCCTGGCTTAGCGCTGGGACCACCCCCACCCCCCCTCCCAGGCTCCAGGACCTCGTGCTCCGGGCAGGCGGAGGTAGAACTGACTCACCTGGGAAACCAGGCTGAGAAGGGGAGGGGAGGGGCTAGCTCCGGGGTTAGCTGCTGCTCTGATGCACTGATTGCAAGTGAACAGCTCCCAAATCCTGTTCTGTGGCCTGGGTGGATCATAGTCTATTCAAAACAGTAAGTAACCAGAATTGATTGCTTGATAAGAATCTGTTCAGACACAAACAAAGCCAATCCACGTGCCCCATCCCCAGACTCACAGCCCTCAACTCACCCCTGCTTCCTGTTTGTGCATCCTCGACTCACCCCTGCTTCCTATTGGTGCATCCTAGACCACCCCTGCTTCCTATTGGTGCATCCTCGACTCACCCCTGCTTCCTATTGGTGCATCCTCAACTCACCCCTGCTTCCTATTGGTGCATCCTCGACTCACCCCTGCTTCCTATTGGTGCATCCTCAACTCACCCCTGCTTCCTATTGGTGCATCCTCGACTCACCCCTGCTTCCTATTGGTGCATCTCTGCCCACTGACTGTCTGCATCTTTTCCTTGCATTCTGACCACAGATGCATCTCAAGTACAGCAGGTTGCTATGAGCGTGAGGCAGCGCTCCTCAGACTGGTTCTGAGCTTGACCATTGGTGAGGACTTCCCATTGTCTCTGCGTTGGCACTGAGCTCCTCGTTGGCTTTCAAGAAAGATTGTGCTGTCTGTTCTCAGCCAGCCTGAGTTCATTAGGACTTGAACAATTTTCTAAAGAGCAATAAATCCTATTTGGGGGCAGTTATTGCGTGTTGGAAAACTGAATGTTTGTGTCTTCTCACGTCTCATAAGTTGCTGCTGCAGCGAATGGCTCTGAAGCATTGTTAAGAGTCCAGCCCTGTCAGAGCTCTGAGAGGGAGCCTCCATCAAACACGTCTAATCCCTACCCTCTTCCTCTTGTAGTTTCCTGGATCACCAGTTGTCTTCTTCTCGAAGACCTCTAGAGCCATTCTAGAACATGCCCTGTGCCCCAGAGGAAAATGATCCAGGTAGCAATAAATAACGATGGGAACTTTGGTTTCTACATATTGTCTGCGATCATGGCAGGATCAAAAAAGGGGAAATTCTTTGCAAGGTGAAATCTAGAATGTTCCTGGCTAGCCTCCTGGCCCTGAGGAGGATGTGCTGCTGTGGAGATGGGCTCTGAGACAAAGAGACTTTGTGGAAGAACCTCTTCTCCATGACACAAATGGCTGGGGAATGAAAATGTCTCCGAATGAAGCCATTCTCATGGCAAAGACAAGAATGGCACAAAATCAATGCATGGTTAGGACAACCTTCAGATTATAATGAGGACAAGAAAAACAGTCTGAAATGTATCAATTCTTTATGACAACCTTGAGATGTAAGAGGGTATGAAATTGGTTCCTCTCTTGACAGTGAACTCAGACTAGAAAACAGCCCAGCCCATGTTTATGGCTCCCATGTCCATTCTCAGCTGAAAGGAGAGCAGGAAAGGTCATATGATTAACCCATTCCTGTCAAACACAATCCTTTAAAAGTGGCCTGTTGATCTGACTTTTCAGCTGATGCCTGTGTTTTGTGATATTATGTGAAAATTAATCCATGCTGATATTTCAGAGTAAGAAATGGGACAGCTATTCTAGATCCGTTGTATTTGATGATCACAAAGTGCTCTCTCAGCCTGGACTTACTGAAGGATAGCTCGTAAGATTAAAAGCATTGCACTTGTGATATGGCCCCTGGTTCTAGACATAGCACGAAGGTGAGAGGCGACAAAGGATACCAAGAATGGAGTCAGCATTCCAAGTCAACTAGAGGCAAGTACTGCTGCACACTTCTGAGAGCTGCAGAGTGCAGGCTTGTATTATTGGACCAACATCCACTCCTTCCCTTATTCTGTCTGTGTCTGGGTGAGCTTAGCTCTTCTCCAGTCAGGTGTGGAGGAAGAAGAGTTATCAGCCTGTTGTACCTTCTCTATGGCATTGGAATCACTGGTCCATGGATGAATAAATAATTCAGACTGGAAACCCAGCAAGACTAAGAACAATAGGAACATGCACTGTCATCCTTGTATGTGCTGAAGTTTGGGATTCATCCATTTCCTGTGTGTGGAGGTGCTGGTTGGAAAACCTTGGGTTTCTGGTTCCCACTCTTTCCTTCCGCTATGCTGGTCCTTCGAATCCCTGAGGAGCCGGCGGTAGAAGGCCGTGCTCCGATGACATCAGGCCGGCCGGCTTTCCCTGGCTTGTAATAATTATTGAGGAGTGAAGGGTGACAATGACTGGGAGACGTGGCTGGCTGGCCTCGGATGGAAACTCTGGGGCTGAGAACGAGATGGAGGCTTTTCCTGGGGGAGGGTTTCTTTTGTCGGAGGAGATGTGGTCTGGTCCAGTCTTTCTTCCTGTTGGCGGTTCCAGTGGATTTGGTAGGCATGAGGTGACAGGGGAAGATCATATGTCCTGTTCGCTGAGACCAGGTCAGGTTCTAAATGATTGCATTCCTCAAGCAGTTGGCTGCTAACCTGCTTTACAGTAGTTTCTATTAGAATTTTCTGTTTTCTCTCATTTCTCTTGCATAATATATATTTTTTGCAGAGCTTTTAGTTGGTTTTAGCAAAGAATCTGAGTCCAGTCTCTCTTATCCTTGCCCTGTTGTGGGATGAGCTGGCTGTGAAGATGACATTAGTGATCCTAGCTGTCTCCCCAGGCCCTCACTCTACCGCTCCTCTCCTGGGTCACTGGCCTCCATGCTCTGAGTATTTTCAGTCAAGTCTGAGGTCAGACCACTATTGGAGGAGCTTCTAGAAGGTGAAGGGCTCTGTATAGAATTGCTTTTGGTTAACGTGAATTTTGTCATATGACAGGTTTGTACAATTCTGTGTTTTATTTGAACCATTTCAAATGGCCCAGGAGCCAGGAAATTGGATATGAGGTTGGGGATTTTCAGATTAGTATCATCAGATGTGCAGAGGGTGAAGGGAGTTGAGGGCGACAGTGAAGACCGTTGTCAAATTGTTGGTCTCAATTCAGATCTGACAAAGTCACGGCTGATAGTTTGGTTGGGAGAATGTGAGTGATAGGTAAGGGCAGGAGTTTTTCTGGTTGGTCAGGGTTGGAGGAGAGAGGGAGCAATCAGAAGACTATCCAAGGGGTGTGTGTGGGGGTGTGTGTCTTGGTATGTGTGTGTGTGTGTGTGTGTATGAGAGAGAGAGAGAGAAACAGACAGACAGACAGAGACAAATATCACCACAGATCGAAGGCAATGATGAAATAATGCGCCCTTTCTCAGTCTGGGTTATCGCAAGTGTCTCTCAGCCTCATCTCAGAAGAGCAGCTTCCTCTCAACCCCTCTGTGTTTCCCCCAGGTATCCCTTACATTTAGAAGTGTTATGTCATTTCTTCCCACAGCATACCTCTGTGCTAACCAGGGTCTTTGTGAAGCTCAGCTTTATACATTGGTGAAAGTGAGCACTAGTGAGTGAACAATTCACTCAAGGTCACATTGCCAAGTCCTGAGCCTGAGATTTTGGGATGACTGCCCCTCCACCCCTCTCTCCTGGGTGGGTGGATGTCAAGAAGGTCTTGGCTAAAGCTAAGTATCACGGCTGCCATAATCCCTGCTCCACAGCATACATACAGGTGATATGCAATAACTCCATTTAACAATACCTTTTAAAGGGCTTTCCATTTGTTCCATTCAGAATTTTGTTTGTAAAATATTAAATAAAGGGCTGGGAAGGTGGTTCAGTGGTAGAGCGCTTGCCTTGCATGCCTGAGACCCTGGGTTCGATTCCTCAGCACCACATAAGCAAAAAGAAAAAAGCCAGAAGTGGCACTATGGCTCAAGTGGTAGAGTGCTAGCCTTGAGCTGAAGAGCTGAGAGACAGTGCCCAGGCCCAGAGTTTAGACCCCACGACCGGACCCCCCCAAAAAATATTAAATAAAAATGTAAACAGTGCTTTCCTGTGGCTGTCTGTTTCTTCTTTGTTTATGTATTTAGGGGACATCTACACAGAATCATTTCACACACATACACACACACACACACACACACACACACACATGCGTGCGCATGCGCGCGCGTGCTTTGTGCCTCAAGTCAGTCAAACAAATAATAAATTTAAAAATCTCTGGCCAGTGAGGGATTGCCCATGCATTTATTTGCATGTCTGTCTGCAGGTGTGTTGTTAGAAACATGCTAGGAGAGGTATAGGATGAGATGATGGGCTAGGAACGTTCTAGGAGAGTATGTAGGATGAGATGATGGGCTAGGAACATTCTAGGAGAGTATGTAGGATGAGACGATGGGCCAGCCCATTCAGCTTTAGAGCTGCACACGGCCCAGGTGGAGAAGGGGCTGTGTCATTTGCATGCTGATTTTCCCCTCACTCTCATCTCAGTTTAAGAAATTTCCCATCCAGGAGAGGCGTCAGTCTGGAGAGCAACCAGAAAGTGGCCCAGAGTTTCCCTGTAATGAGGCGTTGCTGTCTTGGAAGCTGCCCGCCGTGTAGCAAGTTGTCATGTCTGCATCCTTTGGGGCTGATGGCAGTGACATGCTGTCGAGATGTCCTGAGCCAAAGCTCGGTGCCACGTCCGATGTGGTCCCTTGTACACAGATGGTATTCCAGGCACTGGTAAGGAGTCTCAGGTCCGTGCTCAGTCTTTTGGGTCTGAGTGGACGGCAGCTGTGTGTTTTTGGTGGGTTTGAAGGATTCTCTTGACCATTGAATGAGCCCCGTCGGAGAACTTGTGTTCCACCCTCCATCCTGTCCCTGTGCTTTGAACATTGTCGCTTCTGAATAACTATTAAATTAACCCATCAATTACTGTATGAAAGAAAAACATGCTTTCCAGATTTGAGGAAGAAGGAAAAGCTGATTTTTGTTTCCTCTTTGCCTAGAATTCCTCTTCCTGGGGTTTTAGGGTGAATTTCATTCCACTGCTTGCTCATAAAAAGTTTTCCATGGTCCAAGTGGACTGAGCTAAGTCAGGGCAAAGAAGGAAAAATGGAGAGAAGGAGGAAGAGTGGAGGAAGAGGGCAGGGACGTTGAAGAGGAGAAGGATGGAGAGACAAAGACGATGGCTGTCTCTCAGGGACCCGAACCGACTAACCAGGCCGTCTGCCTCAGGACACAAAGGCTGGGTGTGGAGGGAGATGCGTTGGAAGGCCTGCCGGAGGCAGGGTGGTGCAAGGAAGGCCAGAGAGGAGGAGGACATCTGGTTATTTGAAGCGACAACAACATTTGGACGCATGCCGATAGGACTACTTTGGGTGGATCTCTAGGCATCGTTTTGAAAGCACCAGGCAGGTCTACATAGTAGGTTCAAAACACTTTGTGCCTTATTTGTTTTTAAAGAACAGAATGATAGCACTTAATTCTAGCTGTGCAAACAATAAATGAAGATCCCAATGTGAAATTTTAGAGGCCCACCCTTTGGGAAATGCTATGGTAAAATTTCCAAAACTCCTCTAGTAAACAAGTGCACTTATGTACCAGAGATGGAATGATGGGCTATTACTTGTATCCTTCCCTGGGTGACAAGTGTCACTCTAGAGTGTATGTAGCACATGTTGCATTTACCCAGGTGAAATTCAAGACAGACGAACAACGTAAGAAATTGGCTTTAAATTCTGTTAGTAAAACTGACATTTCCCAGCACGGGTGAACCTGTCTCTGAAGAGTGTTCCTGCTTAACCACCGGAAGGCTGGGCTGGCTCACCAGGACCCTTGAAGGCCAGGAGGGGCTGGAGGCCGGCACATTTCCAATGCCTCCCTTTTCTCCATTCCACAGACTCCCTCCTCTCCTCGACAGGTCATGTCAGAGACGCACTTTATTCCCTTACCCACAGGGCTCTCCACAGCTAATGCTAAGAAAACAACTGGGTAAATACATCGATTTGCGTTTGCTTTGAATGGTTCTGGTCCTCTGGTCCAGGGAGAAGTATCTATCCCAGCCTCAATTTCCATGGCTAGAAGTAGGATTTATGAATTCAGGTCCAAACTCCAGGGGACACGACGAACTCTAATGATTAGGATGGTCTTACTCCACTCTGAGTCTGTGGAGTGATATGCAAATGTCATTCTTTCTTTGAATTTTAGCTACATTTTTTTTCCCTTAAGGAAAAAAGCAATCCCTAGTTAGAATCGCCGTTGATCTCAAAGCTTGCCGACGTGCTTCTGAGAAGCTGTTTTTTTTTTAAATTATTATGAAAATACTGTACAGAGGAGTTACAATTACATAGGCAAGATAATGAGTACATTTCTTATCAAGCATTGTTGTCTCCTCCTTTGTTTCCCCTTCCCATCCCTTCCCATATCCTACTCCCCCCACCCATATCTCCCCCCTCCCCTGCCCCTGGCCAAAGTTGTAAAGTTCGTTTTTCGACATAATGACTTGTACATCTCATTGTTGCAATAGGTCCACCTGTATCCCTATTTAAATGATTTGTTTTTCCCTTCCCCACCACAAATTATACCAACATCAAATACAGTGAAAGCAGGGGTTATATCGTGGGGGAGGAACATACAAAGCAACAAATAAATCATCTTATAAATATGTTAGAAACAATCGCATGAAAGAAAAAACATTCAAAACAACGTTGAGATACCACCTCACCTCAATTAGAATGGCTATAATCAAGAACTCTAATAACAACAGATGCTGGAGGGGACGTGGACAGAAGGGAACCTCACTGCATTGTTGGTGGGAGTGTAAACTTGTTCAACCACTTTGGAAAGTAGTATGGAGATTCCTCAAAAGACTTCACATAGAGTTCCCCTGTGACCCAGCAATTCCATTTTGGGCATTTACCCAAATGTTCACAAACAAGACCACACTAAAGCTACCAGCATGACTATGTTTATTGCAGCATTATTTACCATAGCTAAGATATGGAACCAACCCAGATGCCCCTCAGTAGATGAATGGATCAAGAAAATGTGGTATATATACACAATGGAATTCTATGCCTCCATCAGAAAGAATGACATTGCCCCATTTGTTAGGAAATGGAAAGACTTGGAAAAAATTATATTAAGTGAAGTAAGCCAGGCCCAAAGAAACATAGGCCCCATGGTTTCCCTTATTTGCAAAACCTAGTATATGTCTGAGACAAGCAGAAAAGGTCAGATATGTTGATGTTAGGTGAAATGAACCCTGAGAAGCTGTTTTAAAAGGTGAAGTTCTAGGAACCGTTCTGGTGGCAACAAACCAGGGCTGATGAGCCACCAGCCATCTCCGGAAGGGGAGGAGCGGATGAGACAAGGGGCCTGATTTGGAAGTGTGGTGGGATTTTTGCGGGATTGCGGCTGAGACACGGGAGGCAGGTCGAGAAGAAGCAACTTGTGTCCTAAAGATTCAAGGGCAGATTTGCTATTGGCTGTGAAGGGCCTAGAGGGTCTGATTGCTCTGAGGTGCCGTGTGGCCGGGTACACTGGCAGGCTATGGAGCGGCACGCTGTCCACAGCTCACTCTTCCTGGTGGGGCTCAAATTCCTCTTCATCCCAAGGCTCTCGGGGAAGTTGGGGCAGTGGCACTGTGGCCCCTGGCAGCCATAGGCCATGCCATGCCACCTGCCCAGGCCTTGTTTCTCCAGTGATCTATAGAACAGGGACACGCTGGTGAGGAGCCCCTGAGGTAGCCGCGGAAGTCAGGGAAGGGGAGAGGCTGCCTGGCCTTTTCCACCAGATCCTGACCTGGAGAATTGGCTGTGGGGTTCCAGCTATCCCAAAGGCTTTGGTGTAACAGATGCAGGACCAGTGGTGTGTGTGTGTGTGTGTGGCTATCTATTACTGGGGCACGTGAGGTCCCGGGAGCAGGGTCCAGGGGTCTGCCCAGTGCAGGGGATGTGCTCATGGCTGCCCCAGAGCCTGGACGGGGCACCTCACAAATGAGAACAATCGGAGCCGTGAGACTGCTCCGTGTGACTGGCCCCCTGCTTCGTCTCTCCACACCGCAGCCAGGCCCCTGGGGTCTGCCGGAAGGACCAGGGAGGGACAGTGTCCAGTTTTGATTCTGTGAGCGTCTAGGCCCTTTATTTCCTCACTCCCTTCATTGCTTGGATGTCGGATGACTTTCTAGAGTGTCAGGAAATTTCTCTAGTTCTGTGTTTTGACTCCAGTCCAGGTCTAGACCATGGTCACTAGGGGCCCTCCCTAGGTCGTGAAGGAATCCTGCCAGCTCTGCCAGCGTGTGGGCGCAGGCGTGGACCCCTGGCTTCTCTGTCTGCCTTCCCAGCTGTGATGGGGCTGTGAGCTCCCGCTCTGGTGGAGCCAGAGCCCAAGGTTCAGCTTGAACACGCCCACTCTGGGGGTTTATGGGAGCTCGTTCTGTTTGCCCTGTGAAAATCCTGCCTGGCATCCTGGAATTCTTTAAGGTCCAAGTCAATCTTGTCTGATAGGTCTGAATGAGTGAGTGAATGTGGGAATGGCAGCTACGTCTCAGAGCCTGTCAGCGACCATCCCAGTCCCCTCTTGCCACCAGAATTCTGTCCGCAAGTACCGAGAAGCGGCAGCACATGCAGCCTCTGGGATTGGGGTGCCATGTCTCCAGATCACACCCATGCTGTGGGAGCCCAGAGCCCAGCATGGAGGCTCGGGACTGCACTGTGCATTACAGCACAGCGCGGATCACACCCATGCTGTGGGAGCCCAGAGCCCAGCGTGGAGGCTCGGGACTGCACTGTGCATTACAGCACAGCGTCTCATGTTCCGCTATACTGCCTCATGCCACATGCATATGTGCCTTGAGATGATAGGACGCAACCAATGAGGTAAAACACAAGTAGAGAAATAAAGTAGAGAGCGCTGCCTCTTAGATTGGATGTGCATCATTAATTCCCTCCCCCTCCCCCCGTTTTAAAAATCTGCCCGTAGGAATTTACTGCACATGAGATCAGAGGGCCGAAACCGCGGGCCTGGGCCATCTGTGTATTGTGGAGACTGCTCCCGGACCTTCGCTCCTTACTACAGTGTGGCCGGGACCTGCCCTGTGCCCCGGGCACTGAGCCACAGGCTCTCCTGACACAGCCTGGTGTCTGTGCCAGAGAACACGAGAGTGTCATGATGGTGACGATGTCAACAGGGATCTGAGTGAGAGAACCAAGCTCATTTTCACTTTTGACCCAAGAAGGACTCCTTCCCAGATTTTCAGATGTGAAAGGCTCACGCACTAATTAGCGCTGTCTCATGCCCTCAGCATCAATTTTGAAAGTCACCGGTTCAAGCTGAGCACCCAGAAACCTGGCAATATAAATCCAAAGGAAATCCAAACAGATTTCAAATTAATCAGCTTACGAATCCAATTTGCTAGCTATAATAAGACTCTATATTTACATGACACTCTTTTCTATTATCGTTCTTACAGCTAATAATGCTGGGATAAATATTGATTAAATATCACTCAGCATACAACAAAGGCATGGTTACTACCCTCAAGATGGAAATATTCTGATTTGCTATCTCATTAATTTTCAGAGCATCTCTTCAGAAGGCCACTCTGTGTGTTTGGGGTCCTGCCTGCTCTATTCACAGGCTCCAGGAAAGCCTTTCCCAGGGCTATGGATTGCATATGTACTGCCCTCCATCTCCACAGGCTCGTGGTCTTTAGCTGGTGGTCATACGAAGAGGTGATCTCACCACCAAGGCTCTGTCTTCAGCAATGTCGCATTAATCCATACTAGAATGGCAATATTGGGTGCTGGGGCTAAGCAGGAAGTAGAAACTGATTGGGAGGACGTAGGTGGGTAGGTTAGTAGGGGACAGGTATGCTCTGGCAAGGTGCTCCTTTTCCTGGCCCTTCCCAGCCCTCTGCTTCCTGGCCACTGTGAGATGAGCATCTCTGCTCTGCCTCGTGACGGCAGAGAAACAACAGAACCAGCCGATCGTGGATTGGAACCTCTGAAACCCCGAGTCGGAACCCTTCCGTCCTCCCGGAAGTTGTTTTCGTGAGTCTTCTGTCACAGTGATAAGAAGCGGACTAACACAGCGCAGCGTGCAAGGACAAAGGTTTCTCCCTTGGTGCTGGATCTGGCCGCCTGTCTTTATGCGACTCCTTTGCTGGCTCCCATGGCTGTCTTTCGGCTCCAGCTTATCTTGGTGCTGTAAGATGACTCCGTGTGTACTTGCGCGTCTCCTGAGCGCTCGGTCTGTTCCTGTCTCACCAAGGTGAGGCCTGTGGGCCTTGTTGGGCTCGGCGGCAGTCCAGGCCGGAGGTCTGCAGTCGGAGCCCCTCATTTTACGGGTTAGTGTATGAGTGCTCAGCCTAGGCACTGTGATGAGTTGCTGTCTGATCATACTTCTCTTTCTCTAGGTACTCGTTCATTCAGGTGTTTCCTCACATATTCCCTGTGGTACTGGGATGAAGTCCAGAGCCTCAGGTATGCCAGGCCAACTCTGCCACCACCGAGACACGACTCAACTTCCCTGTTCTCTCTTAACCCTGGCTTCACAGAGGAAGGGTGCAGAGGTCCCACGGATCTGACTCTAATGGAGTTGAGTCTCGTTCCTACACACAGATGCCCCTCCTGCCCCCATTTTGGTGATGGAGGTGGAGGTCTTTGTACTGTCAGTAGGCCCCACGGCTGTTGTGCTGGGCTGTAGTTCCGGCTTTCTTCCCACTTTCCCAGGGGCCAGCTGCCCCTCACCCCCATGCCCAGGGACATGCTCCTGGGCCTCAGAGATCTGCCACGGGTTTGGCTGTAGATCCAAACGGACTGGGTCTGGGTCCTAAGCAGGTGGTTTCAGGGTTCTAAGCACCTGTCTCCGTCTCTCCCATGAAGGCCATGATGGTAGCCAAGGTAGCCAAGGCAGGCATGTTTAAACACGCACACACACACACACACACGCACACACACGCATGCGCGCACACACACGCACATGCACACACGGAGCTCAGTGCAGGCATGCTATGGGAGGCTTTCTCCTGCTTGGGTCTTAGCACCCGCCCTATGGAATTCCCAGTCAGGGTGCCTCCATCACAGCCCAGATCTCCCTGCTCTTGCACAGGCGTCCTTTTGCATTGCTGTGCATCTGAGGCTGTGTCTGCCCTCTCTGTGGCTGGTGGCCGCATCTTCTGGGCCCTTCTATCCACAAACAGGAGATGTTCTGTCGGCAGTAGAAAGTGGAGCACACCCTGGAACTGCCCCAGCCCAGCATGGGGCTCAGGGCTCATCACCCGCCCAAACGTGACACAACAGCACCGTGGCTGGTCTGACTTTCAAGTGGCCTCTGCGTCAAGCATGCCAGGCCTTCCCTTGCACCTTTTTTTTTTTTAACTTGAGGGGTGTGATTGAGTCCAGGACCCGCTTTCTTCTCTTTCTAACTTCGTGGCTGTAGGCCCATACAGTCTTATTTTCATTGGGGCTGTTGATGTTTTTTCTGAGCATGTAAGTTCATATGATTTGAACTTAGCACCAGCTTTTCTGGATGTTGCTGTGGTTCCCGGGCCCACAGTCTCCTTGCTGTGACACATCACCAGGCACAAGGCCACGATGTCCCCCCCCCCCCCAGGGCTGGCCATGAGCCAGAGCTGCCAAGAGGACCTCAGGAGAGGACAAGGAAGAAGGAAAAATGCCCTTCGTTGTTCAGGGGCTAAAAGAATGGCCCATTCGCTCTGTGGGTTGAATTGGATCTCTTTGGAGCTGCTCGGTAGTGGATCTTCAATCATGTCTGTATGCTTCTCTTGGGTAGGGGGTTTCATTTGTGCTTTGAGCCGTTTGCCATCTGGGACTTTCCTCATTATTCCACAAAACCCACTGTCAGTCAACAGCAATCAATCATGCAAAATTCTCCCGTTCCATGGATCTGTCAGGAAATCAAAAGACGGTTAGGTTGTTGTGATTACCCATTCATGAGCCATTTTGACTGGAAACTTCACAGACCTTCTCGTCGCTACCAGAGGGGGAAGTGTTTAAATCAATCATTTAAACAATTTGTCAGCGCGGCCTCTCATTCCCGCTCAAAAGCCACCTTCCACCCCACCCCGGCCTGGCCTGTGGCATCGGCAAGGACCTTTTGTTTCGCTGGGCCGTGCCTGCCTGTTGCTGTCTGAAGGTGGAAGATCTTAATGCCACTGGGTGGAGTGACCGAGAAGGAGCTCCCTTGGGGAGTGGCTAACGCCGAGCCTCCAGCCTGGCCCCGCTCATTGTGGTGATCCGCCCCTCCAGCCTGGCACGGTTCCACTCGCCGAGGGAAGAGAGGCAGGAGTCTGGAGAGGAACTGGATGTGGAGGGCATGCTGGGCTTGTCTGACTCCTGAGAGAGAACCACCCCCCTTCCTCCCGGCTGGATGTAACAATGGCTGGTCTATCTTCTGCTCAGAACTATGCCTTGGAATTTGCCTTTGAACTTGGAGCGGGCTGCCGCGGAGGGCAGCTGGGAGCTGGCACTGGGACTGTCCTTGCACTGGGAGGCTGTCTTCCTTTTGTCCTCTTGCCTGCTGTCTCCACGTGTTTTGCCGCCTTCAAGCAGCACTGATGAATTGACTTCGGTGTTGCGGGTCATCATTTTTGTGTGCGGTTCTCTTGTCGCCGTCGTCAGCTGACTTGCAAAAATTCTCTCAAACGGCAAGTTTAGCCCATAGTCCAGGACCTGGCACACGGGGCCTCGTGGCGTCCAGGGTGACAAGTGTTGGAGGGTGGGAGGAGCTGGCTGGCATCGTGGGTGACCCCGCGCGGTCCCGCCGCGGCGGAGGGGGTGTGGGCTGGGCAGCCGGGCGCGCGGAGGAGCGATGACTTGTCAGAGCCCTGGACACATGACCATTTCTCAATGACACACCTCACTGCCGGCGTGGCCGGCTCGCCTCACGGAGGGGAGGCTGGGGACCAGCGAAGAACAATTAAACAAATGCGAGACCGCTGGCCAGCCAACTGGCAGAAGGGCAGGACGTACGAAACAGCCCCGAGGAGACGCGGGCACTGCAGACCATTCCGGAGACCACGAACGGAGCCCCAGAGCACACGAAGAGTTTCAGGGGGAAAAGAAACCAAGCAAACTCGGCTTCTAACCACCTGGGATAATCCAGCGCTCTCCCTGGGAGGCCCAGGGCCTGGCTTCTGAACACTCCCCATGCCTTCAGAGCGAGCTCCCCGTGGCAGAGGGCACGTCTTCTCGCTGCAGCTGTATTTGATCGACGCGTCGCCTTTAATGACTGAGGATAAGGAGGAGAGGAAGAGTGCCGGGCAGAGCTGCATGGGGCTCCTCTCTGAGGCCAGGCAGCCGCGGCTCCACCAGGGACACAGGCGGGTGGCCCTTCCCAGGGGGACAGCTCCACCGCCGTGCCCCTCCCCGCTCTGTCCCAGTGGACCTGTCCTGATTACTGCAGCTGCTTTTAGCCCAGCGTCTTGCACACCTGCAGCTTTGGCATGGCCGCGTGCCAATGAGGGCTTCAGCCTGCCACCAGCAGTGGCTCTCCACATGGGGGCGGGGCAGCCAAGGGTACTGCAGTGATTCTGTGCCCTGGTTAGCCACTGACCTACCCAAAGCACTGCTGAGGGGTGCCAGATCTGCACAGGGCCCTACACACACACATACAATCACGCGCGTGTGCTTGTATGTGTGTGTGTGTGTTTCAAATTGGAAAAGCAAACAGGCAAGCAAGCTGAGAAGAACACAAACAAGAAGCTGGTTGGAAAGAGATCATTTCCAGAGACTGGATCTTGGAAGGAGCCCTCTAATCCAAGGCCTAAGGCCTCAGTAGCCTCCACCCTGTGAACAAAGGCCTGGAGGAGGCCCAGTGGGCGGAGGATTGAGGTCCATCTTCACCTCAGTGTCCAAGCCTTCAGTGGTCAGCAGAGGCCCAGAGGGAGAGCCCGTTCCAAGTGCTAAGCAGGACACGCACAGCTCAAAAGGGGCCACAGGGAAATGAGGGAAAATTGGCCAGCGAGAGTGGGGCTGTAGGAGCGTGAGGTCTAGTCCGAGTCCTCTCCAGGACTATAATTGCAGAACCCCATGAAAGCAGAGAGTCCTCCCTCCTGCCCACGACATGCCTGAGCTCTTAGGCCTCTGCTGGGACCCTGGTGCGGCCAGCTGCAAGGCGTGGTGTGCAGGCGTGAGGAGGAGGGGCTCTGCAACCCATCTCCGTCTGGTCAAGGACGATCGGATGCCAGGCGCTTGCTCTGTTTTAGGGAGACTTGGGCCAGGGATGGGGACCAGCACCAGCCTGGGGATTTGCCCAAGGCCTAGCTGTGACGTCTGGCCTTCCCTTCAGATCCAGCTGTGGAGAAGACGCGTTTACCCGTGTGGAGAAGCAGCTGTGCTGTTCACCGGTGGTGAAGAAGCAGCTGTGCTGTTCATGGTTTTCCACACTTTGTGCTGGTTGTGTCTCACAGAGGCAGCGAAGACTCTCTGAGCCTCCCAAGAGGCCTGGTTTGGACTCAGCCTTCTCATTTTGCTTTTGTCTTTCAAGTAGTCTCATCCAACAAATTGATTCGTCAGGGGTGTGTGTGTGTGTGTGTGTGTGTGTGTGTGTTTTGCTGGTCATGGGGCCTGAGCTCTGGGCCTTAGCACTGTCCCTCAGCTCTTCAGCTCAAGGTTAGCGCTCTACCACTTGAGCCACAGCACCGCTTATGGCTTTTTCTGCTTATGTGGTGCTGAGGAATCGAACCCAGGGCCTCATGCATGCAAGGCAAGCACTCTACCACTGAGCCACCTTCCCAGCCCCTGTGCTTTTTTTTTTTTTTAATGGAAAAGCTCATTACTTCAAAGGAATTATACTGTGAATCATTTTATCATTAGCTGGGGTAGGGAGGGGTCTCGTGTGTGTGTGTGTGTGTGTGTGTGTGTGTGTGTGTGTGTGTGTGTGTGTGTGAGATTTTGTAGGACAATACTTCCCTTTCCTTCATGCACACAATCTGGAACAGCTCCGTGAAGAATTGTGAGCTGTAAGTGAAGATGGAATGTGTCACCTTGAAGCGGGGTACCGTGGCTGCGGTGGCTCTGCGTGGCTGGCCCCGTGCGGATGCCTCGTGGTGTCAGCTGCGGAAGGGAGGTGATGTGGGATGTGTGGATGCGTCGCTCTGTGGGCTGCTGGTCACACCAGCCAGCCAGACTGAGAAGGCAGCTCTCTGCTCTCTCTGTCCTTGCCGTGGCATGAGCCGGGCTTGCTGAAGAACAGGGGTCAGGGGCACGTGGTACCCAGACTCCCCTCAATTACCCAGCAGGCTCTCAGGTCTGTTAGTGTTGCAGATTTTTCATAAGAACTTGTGGAGGAACAAGGTAAGAGTTCCTGTACTACTCGATTATGTCTAGTGATTCTTAGTCATGTGTGGACCACCAGCATTCTTTATTATTATTATTATTTACAAAGGAGTAGAACTTAAAAAGTCTTAAGAAGAGTGTTACAGTTAAATATTTCCACTAAGTGTCCAGTGTCTTGATCAGAGTGACCTACTCCATCATTCACAGAAATATATATGTATATATATAATACGTATTACATGTATATTATATATAAAATATATCACATATATTACATATTATATTATAAACTATGATGTATTATTATATACAGAGACTTTGTTCTAAGTGGCTAAGAGCTGTGAGGAGTCCAAGCCAGCGTCTGGGCTGAGGCTGCCGGCCTCAGATCCTCCTCCCAGCAGTGAGGCCCTGGGAGAGCACACCACTCAAGTGAGCTCAGCGGGCTGTTGAGGGGTGAGGTCACCCAGGTGTGGCCATCCTGAGCCCACTCCCACCCAGACTCCTCCCACTTAGTTCCTTTACTTGCTTTGTAAGTAACAGGGAGTAGAAAGCTTAAAATGACTTAAATAGGAAGCAGAAGAGTGAACCTCCTCTTTATCTCAGTGCTGTTTCTAGTATTCATTTGTATGGGAATTCTGTTTTGCCTAGGTGACGCTGATAGCAGTGATATCCCAGCTGTCAACAAAGAGAAGTTCAATATCAGACGAGTGTGTTGCCCAAGCAATGACATTTGGTTCCTGAAGGGGCCGTAGCAGCTTCAGAAAGGGGCTGGAGGCGTCCCGGCCTCTGACTCCCACCCCTGAGCATGCAAGCTGGAAGGGGATGGGACTGTTTCCTGCTTGTGCAGGAAAAGGAACAAGGAGACATTTTTTCTCCCTTGGCATGAGTTTCTGGATTTCCAAGGCATGTTTTGTTTGTTTTTGTTTTTGGTGCTGGGGATTGAACTCAGGACTTCTCACAAGTAGGCAAGTGCAATGGGACCAGAGCCACCCCCAGTCTTCTTGTTATGTTTATACATGAGGTCTTACTAACTTTTCCCCCCTGGATGGCTCAGGACACAATGCTCCTCCCACCACCTACTGAGTAGCCAGGACTACATCCATTTCCCAAGTAGCCTGGATTACAGGCATGTACCACCACGCCTGACACTATTTCCAAGGCTTATAAGTATCTTCATTGTGTGTGTGTGTGTGTGTGTGTGTGTGTGTGTGTGTATGTATATATTCAAGTAATATAAAAAAGAGGGAAAACTCAAATACTTTTTATTTTTGCCAGTCCTGGGGCTTGAACTCAGGGCCTGAGCCCTGTCCCTGAGCTTCTTTGGCTCAAGACTAGCACTCTACCACTTGAGCCATAGCTCCACTTCCAGTTTTTTTCTGCTTATGTGCTATTGAGGAATTGAACCCAGGGCCTCATTCATGCAAGGCAAGCACTCTACCACCCAGCCCTCAAATGCTTTTCAAAAGATAACTTTCTCTCGCTACCACCTACTGAAATAGGTCAAGCACCTTTCAAACTGCTTGTTCTTGATCTGTTTTGTTCCCTGTGTACACGAAGAACTGAAATCAGTATGGCAGAGACTCAGGTCAGACAGAGTGTGGTAATTTTTCTTGTCTGCTAATGACTCAGAAATAAGTATATTAGTATATATGGAAACAAATAATTTTCTTCACTTTTTTAAATGTTCCTTAAACACTAATATAATCTATGAGTGGCTAATCATTGGACCATCTATCTATTGGTCTTTTCACATACAGAGCTTATCTGTGTAGTTTGTGTGGCTTTTATGCATTGAGGATGTGTGTTTAAAATATCCCTTTCTTTCGGAGGTCAACAATCCTTTGATGGCTGGCCAAGGACTTTTATATGGAAGCTATTAGATATGGAAAGATACATTTGGTAGGAATTTCCTGAGCATCCTCTGGATCCTGAGCATTGTCTGCCACAATCTGCAATAGTTTCCTCGCTCCCAAGGCCTTAATATCCTGGGAGATTAAAGGCCAGTTGCTTTTGTAGACAGTCCTTCAGTTTGGGTTGATCTGATGATTCCTTGTGAGGAGAGCCAGGCTGTCTGTCTTCCTGGAACCAGAGAAGCCAGGCGCTGTGCTCTGATCAGGGCCTCCTTCCCGACGGCACAGGCAAGCTCAGCCTGCCACGGCCGACGTCCAGCGTTTCCCCTGCTGCATCGTCGCTCTGTGCTCTGTGGTGAAGAAGCCTGTCCTCAGCCAGGATGCCCGCCTCCCATTCACGTCTACGGATGGTTCTCACCTGAAGCAAGTTCTGTTGTCATGTTGCCAAAGGCTGATTTTAAAATCACATCACGTGTCTACATTATCAGGGCCTTCTTATTCAGGCGAGAGGTGTCTTCCCTTTCTCCTTTATTCATTCATTACGTAATCTGTGTAAACTCTTGGATTACCGTTTTATCCACCGTGTTACTGTCTACTTACTGCTGTTATTTATTTTGGCTCCTGAGATTTCCCACCTTTGATCAGCATTAATACCTTCAAGTTTATACATATATAGATATGTACGTATATGTATGTACTGTGCACACGCATATCCTTTGATATGTATTTATCATTCTTTGGGAGATATTTTTTCATCTTGCCCCAAAGCCCATCTTGTCCTTTTCCAACCCCAGTGTGATATAAACTATTTCTCCAAGGAAACCTCGTTCTTTGGGAAGAGAGTCAGAGAGCAAGAACCAGGCGGTGAGGGCTTGCGCTGCGGTGATATTGCTGCTTTCTAGCCCTTGAAGACAGAACATGTAGGTACAAACAATGTATGATATTCACGTCTGTTCCTGCATCCATCTATCTACCTGGACCCCTCGGTGTGCGTCAGTAACTCCGACGTGCGTTCAACACCACAGGTTGATGGTGGTGGCCTTTCTTTATGCATCTGTGCCTTCCTTCTCTGGCAGTCGCAGCCCTGACTCCTACTGTATGTGGCAACTCTTGATGAGACATCTCTCGGCCCTCTCTGCTGCTGCTGTAGCCAGGAGCCTCTGCTGGCTGTTACATTTCTTCACTTATTGAGCCTTCCTAATAGACTTTTGTCTGAGAGTGAAGGAAGAGAGGAAGGGAGAGATATGGCAAGGAAATGGGTGTACTCAGGAACCAACCCTGGTATCTCCTTTCCAAGTTAGTCATTAAGCAAGGTGAAAATCTCCTCTTTCAATGCTGCTGCTCTTATTACCATCCACCACAGAATAACTTGTGTGCCGACAGGTGCTGGAATGCTGATGTTCTAAAAGCAGGTTCTGAATAGACAGGGGAGCATGCTAAGCAGAGTTGGTCTATGTGTGGGCCCGGGAAGGCCTGTGCGAGTCTCGGAGAGCGGAGGCGGCAGGTGTGGAGACACCGTGGCGTAACGTCACAGAGCATGCTTCTTTAAACCCAGATTAAATAAACAGTTTGAAACCTGACCTTTCTGAGTAATTAAAGATGTCTACTTTATGGTTTTTGTAGACAGTAGAGGCAAACAAGTCCTTTTGTGATTCGGGTGGACTGCACGGGGGTTGCACGGGATCTTTCTTTCCTTTCTTTCCTGCGTGGGTTTAAAGGGACAAGCCTTGGGTAGATTCTCACTACTGCTGTCGGGAATGTTGTGGCATGGGTGGCCAGACTGGAAGCAGCATACACCTGTGCCTGTGGGAAAGAGACCAAGAGAAGAACCCTGAGCAGAGAGCGGGTTATGGAGAAGGGAGGGAATAAAGAAGGCCGGGCAATGCCTAAGATGGTTCATGTATGGTGCTCTGAGCACTTGGCGAGCAGGTGAGCCTTCTTGGGTGGGCAAGCTACCGCTCTGGTGCCTTTCCAAGTTCATTGTGCCCCATCTCCTACCTCTACCCCTGGAGAAGCAGGACATGCAATTGCCTTCCCACTTGACAGTTTAGAAGATGTCCTCTTCTGAAGAATCTGGCAGCCATGCCTGATTGCCGGGCCTAGGGTGGCATAGATGGACAGGGTGCCAAGAGTGTGTGCCATTCTGTGCCTCAGTCTCCACATCAACAGAATAGGATGACTGAATGAAACCTTCCAGGGGTCTGTCTGGCTTGGATAATCCAGGGTTTAGTGTGCTGATAGGGATTCGTGCTGATCAGAATCCAATGGCGTCAGTCAAGGGGAAAGACTGTTACAGTGGATGGAGGTGAGTTTACCCCTCGGAAGGAGAAGGAGGCACTGGGGAGGGGTGCGGGAGATGGTCATGCGATAGGAAGGTGTGGAGACAAGTCAGGCGCAGGCCGCCTCTCGCTCAAGCCCCCTGGTCCATATCCATTTCCTACAGGTGTGGTATTGTCTGTGTGTCCGGCCTGGAGGGCCCAGCGCCAGGCCACTGCCCCTCTGGTTGTGACAGCTCTCCACAGCCATCCTCCCACACCTGTCAACCCAGGAAGGGCAGCCGTGGGGAAGACCCAGCCGGCACAGAGCAGTGCTGAGTGGGCCAAGGTCCATTCTGGGCTTTTGTCTTTGTCCCATGGAGCCTGTTCTTACTGTTCTGTGTTCGGTATATCTTCCACCCCCAAAACTCATTTACCAGGCCCAGAAATGAAAAGATGACCCAATTATATGAGGTGGGGACCACGAGGCTTCTCTGCCTTTGACATTGACCGAAGGTCAAAGGGAAGTGTTAGTTGTTTAAGAAACTTCTGTCATTGTCCTTAGGCTTGCAAGGCCGCTCCATGACAACAGCCCTGGATTGTGTTTCGGAAGTGGTGACTGTACTGGTCTCCAAGAGACACAGACATTGTATGTATATCTTTTTCCCAAGAGTAAAAGGTCGGCAGAGATTCATAGGATTTAAGATCTGGGATACTGAGGACCTCTGAGACAAAAGCTGCCAGGGAACAACGCAGACGGCCACGCACTTCTGAAATTCTTTCTACGAAGCTCTGCTTTTCCCTCCAGGGCCTTTGTCTGTTATGAAAGGGTCTGTCCACGTTCAAGGACTTCCGCCCCAGAGCTGGAGGAATAGTACGTGTTAGGCCACCCGCATTTTGCATTTATTGGCGTTTTAACAATAATTGCCACATTTGGAAAGGAACCTGAGCCTGTCTGGAGGAAGCACGCGCTGCCTCCCCCAGCAATGCACAAAGTGCACCCAACCCGATAAATCCATGAAGGTCAGCCCGTGCTCTTCACTCTGCATTTCAAATGACCCTACTTGAAAGGACAGCTCGGTAGCTCACCTTTAACAAACTACTGTTTTTAATAGGTCCATCATTTCTTTGACAGATGAAAATACACTTTATCTTGACATTGTCCCCAAGGCCGTTTTCAAGAACAATCATTTAGGAAAATCAGATTTACTATCTAACAGAGAACTATAGCTTGTAAATGGGGCAACTAAGAGGTAGATAATTCAGGACATAGTTGATCTGCATACATAAACCAGAAGGAAAATGCTGAATCAAATGTCAAGTTGTCACTGTTTTCTTCTAAATCAGTATCGTTTTCTCAAAGCAGGGTGATCAAGGGTTTGGGGCAACCACCAACTCTGCTGAGTTTGTCTTGTGTCTTAAACACCAGAGCACATGGCAGGACTTCCATGCTGAAAGGATTTGTCGTGTGTCTCTCATGCCTGTATTCATCGATTCTTTTGTAGTCAGTGACCTTCTTTGGTAGCCTTTATTTTATACACCCGTTTCTATTAACATTAACTAACAGTTAATTATTACAGAATGCCAAATGAATATGTAAGTTGTTAGATGTTATCATAATGCATATAAAGTGATTGTAACAGAACTAGGGTGGTAATATATAATAAAAGAACTGCTCCTACTTTTATACACTCATCCCAGATCTAAAACTCACTGTTGGCCTCCATTCAGAATCAGGATTTACCTGCGAGCTGTTCTTGGCAGGTTTCTTGGGAGCCCATATGTGCTTAATCAAAATCTAAACATAGCTACGTATCATTGTGTTAAAACAAATGTCATTGCATTTCTCCTTACCAACAGCCCTAGAAATATGAGGTGATCGTCTGAAGTAAGTTTCATTCATTCATTCATTCAAACAGCCCATAAAACATTTCCTGAGCACACATGCTAGGCCCTAGGACCACAGAGAGAAGATAAGAGAATTATTTAAGTGAACAAAAGCCAAATGAAAGAAATTTTGCCAAGGTGTGCTATGCTAAAGAGGCAAGGCCACATTTGGGGGAGAAGAGAAGGAGCTATCCGGAGGCCGGGGCTCTTTGTGGAAAGTGTCACAGACAAGGAGATATCCTATTGAACTCCAGTATGTGAGAAAGACATTGGTAAGTTGATAAGGGTTTAGAAGAAAGGCCATTGCTAGTGGAAGTCACAGCATAAGCACAAGCAGAGGGCTAGAATTAGGCATTGCATTTGGATAACAGAATGCAGGATTGGGGCGTGAAGATTGTGCTAGGTACAAAGACCACAAAGAGAAGAAAGAAAAAAATTATGAAAAGAAGCCACAGATAAAGTGTGGCATTGAAATATGGCCTTTGGGTGTTTGGTTTTCTTTTTGTCTTACGTTTCATGTAAAATATCAGTTTACAAATCCAAGAAAAATAGTGAGCCTCATCTAGAACAGTGTCAAAGAAAGCTATTCCTGACTACTGAATTTTTGAAATGTAAAGAGGAAATAATGAAAGCAGCCAAAAAGTGAGGTAATATATGCTGAGCAACAATGCTGCCACAGCAGGGGGTATTTGTTAGAGACAAGGATGCTTCAAGAAAATGAAGGAATTCTTTCAAGGGTTAGAAAGAAGAAACTGTCCATCAGAATTCTATAGCTAGCACAACCCACCCTCAAAAATGAAGATGAAATAAAGACATGAGATAATGAAAGTAAGGAGAAGTCGTTATTGCATTACAAGAAAGGTCATCTTCAGGTAGAAGGAAATGACAAAAGATGAAATCTCATTGTTACATGGATCAACCTGTATCCTTATTTTGTTATTTTCCTTCCCCACCCCAAATTAGAAAAATGTGTAAACAAGATGGAGGGCACCAGAATCAAATACAGTGAAAACAGGGGTGATACCATCGTGAAAGAACATACAAAAGAAACAAAAAAATTACATAGTACATTATAAATATATTAAAAACAACAGCAAGAAAGATAAAACTGCTTGAGATTCATTTTGCTTAGCATCATCTTATAGGGTCATATGTATATAGCTTTTGCACTTTTCTGCTTGTCCTAGACATGTACTAGTTATTGCAGATAAGGAAAACCGTGGGACCTACCTATGTTTCTTTGGGCCTGGATTACTTCACTTAATATAATTTTTTCCATGTCTTTCATTTTCTAACAAATGGGGCAGTGCCAGTCTTTCTGATGGAGGCATAGAATTCCATTGTGTATATATACCACATTTTCTTGATCCATTCATCTACTGAGAGGCATCTGGGTTGGTTCGATATCTTAGCTATGGTAAATGATGCTGCAATAAACATAGTTGTGCTGGTAGCTTTAGTATGGTCTTGTTTGTGATCATTTGGGTAAATGCCCAAAAGTGGGTTTGCTGGGTTATAGGGGAGCTCTATGTGGAGTCTTTTGAGGAACCTTCATACTGCTTTCCAACAGTGCAGTAGGGTTCCCTTCTGTCCACATCCCCTCTTAGAGTTCTTGATTATAGCCATTCTAACTGGGGTGAGGTGGTATTTCAATGTTGTTTTGATTTGCATTTCTTTTATGGCTAGAGAGGTTGAGCATTTCTTCGTGTGTCTATTGGCCATCCTTCTTTCCTCTTCAGAGAAGTTTCTCTTTAAGTTTTTAGCCCACTTCTTGTTTCTTTGAGGAGTGTTTGTTGGGGGATTTAATTTTTTGAGTTCCAAGTATATTTTAGATATGAGACCTTTGTCCATTGTATGGCTAGTGAAGATCTTCTCCCAATCCATGGGCTTTCTATTGATCTTGCTAGCTGTGTCCTTTGCCATGCTGAAGCTCTGAAACTTCATGCAAACCCATTTGTCCAACCTTTCTTTGATTTGTTGTGTTTCTGGGTCTCTATTAAGAAAATTTTGGCCTGTGCCAAGGAGACCTAGGGTTTCTCCTATTCCATCCTGTAATGTTTTCAGGGTGTCTGCTTTGACTCCGAGGTCTTTGATCCATTTGGAGTTGATTCTGGTGCAGGATGATATATAAGGATCTGGCTTTAGTTTTCTACAAGTGATTAACCGATTTTGTCAGCACCATTTACTGAAGAGGCTGTCTTTCTTCCATTCTATGTTTTTAACTCCCTTATAGAAGATTAGATGGCTATAGGTCTGGTTCATCTCTGAGTCTTCAGTTCTATTCCATTGGTCCTCAGGTCTGTTCTTGTGCCAGTACCAAGCTGTTTTGATTATTATGGCTTTGTAGTAGAATTTGAAATTTGGAATTGATATTCCTCCAGGGCTATTCTTCCTGCTAAGGATTGTTTTTGCTATTTGGGGTCTTTTATTGTTCCATATGGGTTTTTGGGTTGCTTCTTCTATTTCATTAAAAAAGGAGGTTGGGATATTGATAGGTATTGCATTGAATTTGTAGATAGCCTTGGGAAATATTGCCATTTTCATGGTTAATCCTCCCTATCCAGGAGCATGGGAGGTTTTTCCACTTCCTTAGTTCTGTTTTAATTTCCTTTTTCAGGTTTTAAAAATTTTCATCATAGAGGTCCTTCATTTCTTTTTTTGTTAACTCCAAGGTATTTTATTTTTTTGTGGGGCTATTCCAAAAGGAATTGCTTTTCTGATTTCAGCCACGCTCTTCTCATTGTTGGCATACAAAAACCATTGATATTTGAGGGTTAATTTTTTGGGGGGGAGGGTCTGGTTGTGAGGCCTGAACTCTGGGCCTGGGCAATGTCCCTCAGCTCTACAGCTCAAGGCTAGCACTCTACCACTTGAGCCACAGCGCCACTTCTGGCTTTTTTCTTTTTTCTTATGTGGTGCTGAGGAATCAAACGCAGGGCCTCATGCATGCAAGCAAGGCAAGCACTCTACCACTGAGCCACCTTCCCAGCCCCTTGAGGGTTAATTTTATACCCTGCTACTTTGCCAAAGTTTAGGATCAACTCGAGTAACTTGGAAGTGTAGTCCATGGGGTGCTTTAAATACAATATCATGTCATCTGCAAAGAGGGAGAGTTTTACTTCATCTTTCCATATTTGGATACCCTTTATGTTTGTATCTTATCTTATTGCTGTAGCTAGGCATTCTAATACTAAATGAAGAGAATTGCAGAGAGTGGACATCCTTGTCTCATTCCTGAATTTAGAGGAAATGACTTTAGCTTTTTGCCATAATGCTGGCTATAGGTTTGTCATACACAGCCTTTATTATATTGTGAAATGTTCCATGGATTCCTAGTTTTTCCAGAGCTTCCATGATAAAGGGGTGTTGGATCTTGTCAAGTGCTTTTTCGGCATTTATTGAGATTAACATGTGGTTCTTATCCTTGCTCATGTGATGTGATGAATTATATTAATTGATTTGCATATATTGAACCAGCTTTGCATCCCTGAAATGAATCCTGTTTGGTCATGGTGTATGATTTTTTTGATGAGTTGTTGAAGTCGATTGGCCAAAATTTTGTTGAGAAGTTTTGGTCCATAGTTCTCTTTCTTTGATGAGTCTCTGCCTCCTGGTTTTGGGATGAGGGTTATGATGGTACAAACTACAGTTTGGTAGTGAGCTTTCACTTTCAATTTCATTGAAGAGTTGGAAGAGCATTGGTATGAGTTCTGCTTTGAAGGCCTTGTAGAATTCAACTGTAAATCCATCTGGTCCTAGGCTTTTCTTGGGTGAGAGGTGTCTTACTGCTGTTTCTATTTCGATGCTTGATATGGGTCTGTTAACTTGGTTTAAATCATCTTGATTTAGTTTGGGCATGTCAATATTTGCTAGAAATTCATCCATTTCTTCCAGATTCTCAAGCTTACTAGCATAAAGGTTTGAGAAGCATTCCCTTATAATGTTTCTGTGGTGATGTTTCCATTCTTATCTCTGAGTTTATTTATTTGGGTGTGTTCTCTTCTTTTTCTGATAAGATTTGCTAAGGGTCTGTCAATTTTGTTAATTTTTTTTTGAAGAACCAGCTTTGTTTTGTTGATTCTATTTTTGGACTCTAATTCATTTAATTCTGATTTAATTTTAATTATTTCTTTCCATCTACTGGACTGGGGTTTAACTTGTTACTCTTTTTTAAGGAGCTTCAGGTACCTTGTTGAATTGTTGGTTTCATATCTCTCCAATTTGTTGATGTAGAAGCTCAGAGCTATAATATTGCCTCTGAATACTGCCTTTGCTGTGTCCCAGAGGAGCTGGTAATTTGTGTGTTTATTTTTGTTGAATATCATGAACATTAGAATTTCCTTTCAAATCTCTTCCATGACCCACTGGTGGTTCAACAGTGCAGTGTTCAGCCTCCATGTGTTACAGGATTTTCTTTGGTGGCTTTTGGTGCTGAATTCTAATTTTATTCCCTTGTGGTCTGAGAGAATGCAGGGCATAATTTCAATGTTTCTGAATTTGGACAAATTTGCTTTGTGACGTAAAATGTGGTCCATTTTGGAGAATGTTCAGTGTGCTGATGAGATGAACATGTATTCTGATGCTGCTGGGTGAAATATTTGGTAGATGTCTGTTAAGTTTAGTTGGTCTATGCAGTTGTTTAGGTCTGAGGTTTTTCTGTTGAGTTTTTGCTGGGTTGACCTATCCAGTGGGGATAGTGGTGTGTTAAAGTCCCCAACAATTAATGTCTATGGATCTATGTTTGATTTTAGGAAAAGTAGTGTTTATTGGATAAATTTGGGGGCCCCGTTATTTGGTGAATAGATATTTAGAATTGTAATATCCTCCTGAAGGAGAGATCCCTTAATTAGTATGTAATGACCTTCTTTATCTCTTCATGCTAATTTTAATTTGAAGTCTATTTTATCTGATATTAGGATTGCAACTCCCGCCTGTTTCTGATGATATATTAAAGCATCACACACCATCCTTAGACCCGCTCTTAAAATACTACAAGAAGTATAGCTAAAACACTTAGATAGAGATCAAAATGCTTATCATGACAGATGAGGAAGGAGAATAAAGGGCCAGAAGAGTGGTGGTGGGGATAAAGGAGAAATGGTGGTTGGTGCTGAGATGCTTGCTGATGGGCTGGACATGGAAAGGAACAGAATGGACTTCAAGATGTTCCTCTCTGGAAGACGGAGGCGCCTTGGTAAATGTGCGGCACACCCCTCCCCTTCAGCCCCGTGCCTGAGAATGAAGAGAGAGAACGTGGACATGTTCGCTTCAATCTCAAAGAGGCGTTTGAAAAGACTCCAGGAAAGAGACAGGTTTCAGAGTTGCCAACTCAAGGAACGAATGCAGCTCCAGAAAGAAAAGATAAGAATGAAACCCTTTTATTAATTAATTAATTAAGTTAGTTGTATTTCTTGTAAAGATGATGAACAGGGCATTTACAGTTACAAAAGTAAGGTAATGCGTATATATCTTTTTAAAACAGTTACCCCCTCCCTCATTTTCTCCTGCTTACCACTCCCTACTCCCCTCCCCCTCAAGTTCATTTCTAGCATAGTGTCTAGTGAGTATTTTTGCATTAGCTCCTCCTTCGTTCTGAGGTTTCTGTGATTCCCTTTTTCTTTTGCAGATCAGATAAGATTAGATACAAGACCAAGGGTACAGAAAACTAAAACAGAAAGAAAAAATAGAAATAAGTGTACACAGGACATAAAAAGAACCTCTCATTTCCAATTCTTGGAGTTCATTTTGATACCTTTCATTATATATGGTCCCATGCACTTAAAAACTGGGCTATTGTGATCCCCTGATAAAAATATCATAGACATAGTGTCACCCCAGTCATAGTTAATTACTACAAATGAGGGAAGCCATGCAACCTGTATTTGGGCTGGCTTGCTTCACATAATATAATTTTTCCAAGTCTTTCCATTTTCTTACAACTGGGCAATCTCATTTCTGATGGAAGCATAGCACTCCATTGTATTTGTGTGTGTGTGTGTGTGTGTGTGTGTGTGTGTGTGTGTGTGTGTGTGTGTGTGTATACATATATATATATATATATATCTCACATCTTTTTTATCCATTTGTCTACTGAGGGGCATCTGAGTTGGTTCCATACCTTAGCTATGGTAAATAATGCTGAAATGAACATAGTTGTGCTGGTAGCTTTAGTGTGGCTTTGTGGTCATTTGGGTAAATGTCCAGGAGTGAGATTGCTGGGTCATAGGGTAGCTCTATATGTAGTCTTTTGAGGAACCTCCATACTGCATTCCAGGATGGTTGAACAAGTTTGCATGCCCACCAACAGTGTAGTAGCATGGAACCCTTTTTGTTCATGGCAAACCACCAAGATCCTAGAACTAGGTTGGAAAGGAGAACTCAACCCAATGGCTAAATGGAGTATTCAGAAATTCAGGAAGAAAATCAGGTGGTAACAATGTCTTAGAGAGAATAGAAAATGTATTTCAATGAGATCAGAATTGATGACAATATAAAACACTACACAGACACAGCCTACCTGCACATCCTGAAGCCTGGCAATCAGGAGATTACCTTTTGCTTCCTGGAGAGCTATTTTAGCAGTGGTGCAGGCTAACATTCTGCAGTGGAGCAAATGGCTTTCTACTTTTCCTTTTCCTTTTCTTTTCTTTTTGATCGTATTAGAGTTTAAACTGAGGGCCTTGTACTCCTTATTCACCTACGCTAGAGTGTGTCTTTTAAAAATTTTTCCTCTATGGTGGGCCTCAGTCAGGATCCTCTCATCTGCTCCTGTGCAGTTAGCATCACAGAAGCCTGCAATGATAACCAGGTGATTTACTGAGATGGGATCGCTAGCATGTTGTTCAGGCTGGCCTTGGACTCTGACCCTCCCTGTCCCCACCTTTCCCGTAGCTGAAACTACAGGCCTGAGCCCAGGACCGAAGCCCATATCATTCTAATTTTTAAGGAGAAATTATGTATTTTTTTAAAAATAAAATACATATTTACAATTGGAAATGAGAGATGTGTGTTCATGTATGGATGCATGCATTCGTGTATGTGTTTGTTAGTGTGTAGAAAGAAAGGAAGATATAAACTGTCTTGCACAGCCAAGAAAAAGGAGAGAAAGACTTAGTAGCCTGGTTAGACTTGGAGTGGGAAAGACCTTGCCTTCCTATAGGATAACGATGGAGGGATGGAGGGATGGGGAGTCTAGAAGTTTCCTATCCTGTAGTCGTGGAGCGTACACAGCCCACCAAACCCTTCCTTGAATGCCGGGTTGTCCCCACCTCCTCCCAGCTGTGACTCATGTGTGTCTCGCCCTCGCCCTCGGCGCTCTTCCTGACCCTGGGTGCTCTCCGTGGACGCCACGCAGGCGGGCGGACCTGGTGTGGGGCGGGAAGTCAGCCACACAGCTGTCTGTGAGGGCAGTGGCGGGCTGGCTTCCCACACAGCCAGGCCTCCCGTCCAGAATGTCCATGAAGCATGCAGGTGACAAAGAGACGCAGCCTGCACTTCCCCAGGGGACTGAGAGGGGGACTGGGGTGACACTGGAAGCAGCGTCCCGCAGGCCCCCCTCCTGTGCAGGAAAGGCGCCCTCACACGCCCAGCGGCGTCCTCCGTGTGTGAGGAGAAGGGCACCGTGCTGACAGATGCCATGAAAGATGGCTGGCTGGAACTGAATTCCGAGTGTGAGAACACGCATCCTTCCAGCCCCAGCCTCTGTGGCAGTGCCCTCCGCTGCCTGCTCCCCAGGCCCGCCCTGCTCAGTGCTGGGTGGTAATGCCTGACAGAGACAGCTCGATTGGTGACGAGAACGTGGCGTGGTTTTGATCACAGCCTCAGACGCCAGTGTGGACTGTGTTAGAAGAGTCGGCCCTCCACCTCCCTCCCCTCTGCGCTGGGAACGAGGCCCCCTGTCGCCAGGCCTCAGGTGCATTTGGCCTGAGGTCACCTGGCCTTGCGGTGGCTTCAGAGCCCCTGGCTCCCCTGTCCCGACTCTGCGATGCGCAGATCCCATAAACACCATGAGGAAGCTGGCCAGGTGGCGGAGTGGGGCTGCCCTCGGCCCTCATCCAGGACTGGGCACTGGCCTGACCTCCCAGTCTCTGTCAGGAGGTCCTGCAGCCTCAGACGAAGCTCTTGTTGGTGTTAATTGCTTCCTGCTCGTTTCCAGCTGGCGCAGAGCGTTAGCACCTGAAGTTGATCAGTTTGATCCCTGCACCCAGGAACAAGGTAATTAAGTCAGCCACAATTTAAGAAAGCGGATCTGCCTCGACTTGTGGCCGGTTTTCAGACGGAGCTCCATCCTAAATCATCTGATAATGTAAGAGGCACGGTGCGGCTCCCCACTTGACGGAGGTGTAGTTCATTAGGTCACAATCAGTAATTGATTCTCTGTGTGTCTCTGCTGGTTTTATTACAGTAATGAGGACTATCTCTTTTTTTTTTTCCTTTCTTTTTTCATCTCTTCTAATATGTTACCCAAACGATCAGCTTCTCAGTCTGGTGTCAAGATGCCTTTGACAGGTTGTTAGCAACTATATGATGTACAGAACATCACAGAGATGTCTCAAACTGTGTTGTCGTGTACGGCATGCAGCCTTAGGTGGTCCCAAAGAAGGGAAAGCTCTTGCAAGGGAAAAGTTACAGCAGCGACTGAAAATACGGCCACAGGCTTGATGTCCTAATGAAAAAGCTCTTTGCTCTGTTAGGTCTGTTTTGACTCGAAGGGCTGAGTGGCATCCGCTGCTCTTTTCCAGAATATTCCTGAGCAGCAAAAAGGAAAGAGAATCAAGAGCAAAGCAGACATCCTTTCTGTGTAAACTCTGGGGAGCTCCTTTAAAAGGTGAGCCTCAATTTGCTGATTGCTACACAATCTGATTCCCCCTTAAGTTCTTTTTATCTTTTTTTTTTAATCTTGCATAATACCAAGGCCATGAGAGACAAATATGCTTCTATTTATTGTCTTTCTAGTGTGTTCCTAGGTGAGTTCAAACTTAGCTATAACAGACAGAAGGAGAAGCAAATGAGCTTTGATGTATATAATGAAAGTGTTAGAGTAAAAATTAATGTTCACTTTTATCCAACAAACACATTTTAAAATTTAAATCTCCTTCCAGATTGTTTTGAGGTTGAGGACTATACTCACAGGAGTTAGCACTGTTTAATGAGAAGGGGAAAATTTGAACTCAGCCCAGCGAGGGACCCCGGGGGACATTTTCTGAGAAGGAGGAACCAAGGACCAAGTAGGAATATGTAACGTATAGGCTTTGGGAAGCCCTTACCAGTCCTGTAAGAAGAATGGTGGAATCCAGTATATATTTATTCCGTGAAAGAAATGATACTGTGAATCTTGTCACCAGCAAGAAAATCAGCATAAGATCGTACTGCGGTTTGATGCTCCCCTTGAAACCCAGAGACTTGAGACCACTACAATGCAAGCAGCAAGCCAGGGGTGAGAGGGCATGGCCTTTTAAGAAGCCCAGGGGTGTTTTCTGTGAGGTGGCGGCTGTGAGCTGTGTGCTGTGTGCAGATTTGTGTGCACTGCAAACGCCCCTGTCTCCTCCCCTGCATGGCAGGTTGGAGGGACGAAGGCCGGGAGACAGCTGCGGACAGCCTCGACGTTGTGTGGCATCGTTAGCTGCCTCCAGGGTGTCGCTGACATACCCAGGGCTGTCAGTTTATCCCGTGTTCGCAGCCTGAGATTATGAAAAGCTTTTATCAACACTAAAAATAATATTTAGCAAGCCCCATCGATCCTTCTTTAAATAAAGCACCTACTTTAGGTGAGGTTAGCAGTTTTATTCAGAGGATTAATTTCTTCCCACAAACTGCTCTGCAACGTCTCACAAAAGATCTTTTTATAAATTCAACACTGGAAAATAAGTCATAATCCTATCTGCTCTCTTCGTTTCTCTACGCTCGAGCGAAGGTACTCGGCAGCCCAAAGCCTCCCGCCGATGGAGACAGGTGGAGCAGACACTAATAAATCACTGGGAAATACATAGATGAAAGTGACAGTGGCTATGAGAAATCAGATTATTACACTTGTTCTGCTCCTGAGGGCTCAGGGATTAGCTCTTATTGTAGACCCTGGACCCCAAACTCCCAAGGCCCCTGAGTTCTAGGTTCAGCCTTGTTCTGACTCCTGATCTCCAACATGTAAGGCCCACATCCTCCAAGAGAGAGCAAGGGCATCGGGAGACAATGTTATGCAGAAGGGTGTCTCCCTTCAACATCTGCAGAAGTCAAGGAGGGAGGGACGAGGCAGAAGGATATAGGAAGGAGGGAGGAAGAAAAGAAAGAGAGAGGGAAGGTGGGAAGGCGACAGGAAGGGAGCAAGGCAAGGAGGAAGCAAACAAAAGCAAACTGGTGAATTCAGATCGAACGGCAAAAGAATAAGTTGCCAAACAAAAACCAAAGAGGAGCAAGATGGCGGATGTTTAGTCCCTCGCTGTGCATTATGGAACAGGCTCCCACGGCACGCACCAGGGATGTTTGGCAGATGGCGCTTTGCAGGCAGGGTCCTGCTGGCCAGTCCGACGTGGTCACAGCCTGGGACTGGTGACCGGGACCGTCACCTGAGGAAATCCCAGCCAGCCATTCCCCAGCTAGCCTGGCGTTCTTCCTTCTTCCCTGCCAGGTCCCCGGCTGTTCCCTCCACCCAGCCAGTCCATGTGCCTCGGATCTTATTCAAACCTTGCTACTGTTGGGATCCATCAGAGGCTCACCTCTGCCACGCACTCTCCCCCCTCCCCCAGGCTGCTTCTAATCGTGGCTATGAGACAAACCCTAAGATCTGCTGGAGATGAGAATGGCTGGTGCTGCCCAGCGTCCCTCCACCCAGCATCCTCAGAACCTGAAGTCTGGGAAATCGAGAGGGAACCCCCAGCTCCGGCCAGGGAGCTCCTCATCTGTCTTGCCCCTGGAGCCCCAGCTTACACATCTGGCTGCCACCTCTTTTCTCTCTACAGTGTGTCCAACTCACCTCCAGGATCCAAACGCGGCCAATTCTACCTGTCTGTCATTTGGCCGCCTCTGTGTCCTTCTAGCAGCCTTCCTTGATGGCAACTTGTGTCTGCCTTGGCTTGCTGTTCCATGTGGAAGAGGGAACCAATGTCATTCATGAACTTAAAACCTATTAACAGGCCGGGCGCCGGTGGCTCACGCCTGTCATCCTAGCTACTCAGGAAGCTGAGATCTGAGGATCATGGTTCACAACCAGCCCAGGCAATAGGGCAAGTCCATGAGACTTTTATCTCCAATAAACTACTAGAATACCAGAAGTGGCACTGTGGCTCAAGTGGTAGAGCTCTAGACTTGAGCTGAAGAGCTGAGGACCCAGAGTTCAAGCCCCATGACCGACAAAAAACAAACAAACAACCCCCCCCCCCCCCGCAGCAGCTCCCCGTGTTCAGGATGAAGCACATAGCCAGTGGTGGTCTGGCCTGATCTATTGCCCCCAGCTCAGCTTCTCAGCCTCCCTCGCTTCCCTCTTCCATCCTCCGCGTTACAATGTACATTCCTCCAGACTGGAAAATGGCCGCTGTTTCTGGAATATGGCAAGCTCCTTTGGTGTTAGGATCTTTGTATAAAACCCATCCTTGGCTTAAGGTGTCCCAACAAGAGCAAACATCTGTCTTACTTCAACCCATCGTCTGAATTGCCTGGAGCGGGGATGAGTGAACTCTAACATGTATTTTGTGAACTAATGAAATAAACGCTCCAGTGCTTTTGGGGTGCTTCGTAGTATCAACCTCAGGAAACGAATTCCCAAACAAACCCTTGTTTCAAACCTGCTCCCGGCGACAGCGTCTAATGCCCCCTGCTCTCTCTCCCCCCCCCTCTCTTTCTCTGTGTCTGTCCCTCCTCTCACACACATGCATACACACAACAACATTGCCTAGCATAACTGTCCATATTTATTTTCCAAGATAGCTTCCTCATTACTGTTGATTACATAAGTAAAAGTTGTCGAAGAATGAAGAATTTCCATACTAAGGAACTATAAAGAATGTGTTCTGGTTCCCCAAAGCACTTCCTTCTAGACCAAAGCTTCTGTTTGTTGGGCGCTTACTATGTACCCGGTGCTCTGTCAGGAGTGAACTGCAGCCAGGAATGACAACCCTGGCTCTGCGTTGCTCAAAAGCTGCTTTGGCTTGCCTGTGGGCTCGGAGGAGGGAAGAAGCGGGGAAGGGGGCCTGGGAAGGCGGCGCTCAGCTGGTTGAGCACCGTGGGCGGCTGCTGAGACCGAGGGGCTTTGCAGGGAACAGAGTGGCCAAGGAACATGTATCATTTGTCTCTCATGCAGCAGGAATGAAGAAGCTCTGGGAAGGACGAAGAGGAGAGGAGGGAGCGATGAAGGGAGGGAGCCCGACCAGAGTCCATTGCAGGTAAATGTGGACACGCCAAAATAAAAGCCCCTGTGCAACTAAGACATGCCGACACAAGTGTAAAAATAAACAAATGAAAATCAAAGAGAGGAAAAGGAAAGAAAAACCGAAAAACACAAAAAGACTTCCTTCTTATGGCCTACATCCTCCACAAATCCTTCAGCATCCACTAAAACTAGAGGGCGTTTCTTGTGTAGTTTCTGGTTTTGAAGCATTAGATTAAGGAGATCAGGAGAGAGTGGACATTTGACACATAAAAAATGTAATGGCCTAAGACGTTAACATCATAACCCAAACCCTTCCCACATTAATAGCTTTGAGTCTTTTGACCTCTACACACAAGCAGCTTTGGTATTTTGCAGTGATGACTCACAGATGGGTGATAGGGAGAAAAGAGGAGAAAAAGTTGACTTTGACTTGAATTCCAGAAGAATCCAAAGAGCATAAATTGCACAGATTATAAAACTGTATTCCTTAGAATAGCAGATAAACATACTGTACTGTAGTAGTTTATGATGTTGCTTTTCTTCCACTGATAACACACAAATTCAATAAAAGTTAAATTAGACCTATATATCCAGCCATCTGTCAATCACTCATTTATCCATCTGTACCAGGAATCAACTGTCTACAACTTGTTCTACTCTCTGGATGTGGCCCAGATATGTTTTCATCTTTCCAGGTTTAGCTCCATCTCATTCCTTTCAATAGCTACCCAATATTCAATTTAATGGGACACTACAATTTACTTAACTGTTCCCCTGTTGATGGAAATGGGTTGGTATGAGAGTTTAATGAAAGCATGGCACTCCATTTCTCAACTCTATCGTAATTTATTAAAGCACTCTACAACTGAGCCTACAATTTAGGCTTTATCCAATGTTTCCCATTATAAATAGTACTCAATCAATATTACTGTACATGTATCTTTACAATGTCTTTGTCTTTTTGAGAGATTCATAGAAGTGAAATTGCTTGGTCAAAGGATATGCAAAGATCATAATTTTATTGGATAATGCCAACTAGCCACATCCCCATATTTGTACCAGTTGGTTCTTCTGTTGACAATTATGAGTATTCTATTTTATCATACTCACAGCAAGAATGGCTTCTAGCATTGTATTAGATAACAAACAATCAGATTTGGAAAATAAGCTTTTATTGGTATCCACTTCCATCTTACTTTGAGCAATAGTGCGGCTGGGCATCGTTTACAGATTTATCTGCCATTTGTACTTCTTTCCTACACCCAGCGTTTCTCCCTTTGGGAATTGCTGGCCACTTTCTTTTGATGAGCTGGATGTTCTCAATCTGGAGAATTAATAGTCAGTTGTAAATGTTTTGTGTCCCCAGTCTGCTACTTGTTAATTTTGTTTAGTCTGGTTTTCATTGGAAATAAATTTAAAGCATTTTGAAGCCAAATATATTATTTTGCCTTTTTACATTGTGTTTACTCTCAGTGAAAGATCACAAAAACATCTTTCTATATTTTATTCCCATATTATTTAGTTCCATCTTGGTGTATTTATCTTCTTAATAATTTTGGGGAGGCTGGGGATTGAACTCAGGACTTCGCAGATGCAGAGCACAAGCTCTATATCCCAGCCTCTGGTTTGCAAGTTTTACATGTGGCTCCTTGATTGAACAAGAATTTACTCATGGGGGGAGGATGGGAGGGCAGGGATGGGAAGGGGAAAAAAAGGAGGAGGCTACAATGCTTGATAAGAAATGTACTCATTACCCTGCCCATGTAATTGTAACCCCTCTGTATGGTATTTTCACAATGAAAAACCTATTAATAATAATTAAAAAGAATTTACTCATGCTTGTGATATAACATAAGAATATTCATTTTATTTTTTCCAATGAGATAGTCAGTTGTGCTCATCCTACATGTTTAAAACAAAATCCTACCCTTTCCTCAGTAATTTTGCCTGCTTCTGGGTTATAGATCATAAACACACATATATTTAACTTGGTTGCTAGGCTACGTTTTCTTTTATCCTGCTGGTCATGGCATTTGAACTCAGGGCCTGGACTGCTGTCCCTGAGCTCTTTAGCTCAAGGAGAGCGCTCTACCACTTGAACCACAGTGCCATTTCTGGTTTTCTGGTGGCTAATTGGAGATAAGAGTCTCACAGACTTGCCCTATTGCCTAGGCTGGCTTTGAACTGTGACCCTCAGATCTCAGCCTCCTGAATAGTTAGGATTCAGGTGTGAGCCATTGGTGCCAAGCTCTGCTATCATTTTTGTTCCATGGGTAGATTTGTCTGGTCTGGACTCTCATTTATATTTCTATCATGCTTGTAAATTGGGAGTTTACCAGAGCCCCAAGATTCTGGGAGACAGAAGTGATGAGTAAAGTTCTATTTTCCAAAGGATAGAAGATACTTGCAGGACATAGAGCTTGTGTTAGGAGAAAATATAGACTTTTACACATTCAAGAGGAAATTAGCATACTATTTAACTAAAACTGGAGCTTATAAAATCACATCTAATGAGGCTGAGGGGCTGCCTCAAATTTAAATTGTCCCTGATGCAGCTCATTTGCATCCACAGGCAGACAGCGCCTTCATGGGGCACAGGAAGAGGTGGGGAAAGGGGCTAAGTTTACCCTTCAGTTCTTTTCTGTGTAGCCTCTTCAGCTCTCCTTAAAAGAAGGGAGCGCTTGCCTTGCAAAGGCTGTTCCAGTGAAATCTTCAGATCTTAGCGGGCAGTGAGAAACTTCACATTCTCCCAGCAGGCGAGTGGAGACAGCGTGTAGGTGTAAATCTCAGGCAGCTGAGATTTGCTGGAGCCCACAGCTCTGCCTTGTAAATAATTCACTTCAGTGCAGGAAATCTGCATATGAGGATGAAATGTCATTTATAACTCATAGGATATTGGCTTGGCTAGCAACAACTTTCCAATCCCTTCTACTCATTAAGGGCTGCTAAGGAAGAGGGAATATAGATTATGTTGAATAAACTCTCCACAGTAGGCCAGGACTGATTCAGGCTAGTTACTAACACTCTCACTGAAAATAAGACTCAAAGATATGCCTGCCTAATCACGGTGCTCTCTGTAAATCTCTCTGTGATGGGGGTCGCTTGACTCTACCTTGTTATCCTGAGGGTTTCCAGCCTGCCCTTCACGGAAATCCCCGAGCAGGCCAGAGCGATGCTGGCTGTGGTACGTCCCCATCACGCTGCTAGCTACCTGGCTGCAAAGAGCATATATAATGCTCCAGTTAAGAACCTTCTCCCCGAAAGGCTGGACTCTCACATATGTGACTCGTAGCGAGCACCTCTTCTCTCCTGATTAAATATTAAAAATAGAGTTGAAGTCTTATTCCTAGCGTGTTTGGCGGTAAAGCTTTCTTTATTTGTTCTTTGCTTGTTTGTTTGAGTTTTGAAGGCTACATGCGTCTTCAGAGCAGGCGATGTGTGGACAGATCGCTTTGCTCTGTCCCCACCGCCAGCCCCTGACACTGGCCCGTCCACGTCACGGGCATGCGTTGAACGGACCGAGTATGTTGAATAACAGGAGCAGCTTTTGTAAAAGAGGAAAACAAAAATATTCATGTTTTTCTAAACTAAAAAAAAGCATAGGTCACTAAAAATATTACTGTTCCTTCTGGTTTGAGTCTAAGCCTCTGATTTCTAGTCAGTTGTACCCCAATCTGTTATGGGGGAAACGTGAAGAAAGTGTGGCTTGAATGGTGAGCTTGGAAGGCAGAGGGCTTCTTCTCGAGAGAGACTTTTTGGTGGATAAACCAAGAGGGAGTCTGCATCAAACATTTGCTGGTGGGAAGGTCCATGCCGCCAGGTCTGGGAGGTGCCTGGGGCTCAGCAGCTCAGCCGACATAGGGCTCATCCTCCTGAGCGCCCTGGCACGGGGGTCCCTGCAGACCATGGTCATCTTGCTGACGGTATCAAAGCAGATGACATCTTGAAAGGACGTTAATGTCCTCTGTCTCAGTTTCCCTTTTAGAGGGTAGTTTCATAGCTACCCAGAATCTATATTCTCATAAGTGGCTACAAATGGATCGCCTGATGAATTGTTCTGGTATTTTTTTTTCTGGAATTGGTACCCTTCTCCTCTTTTCAAACTCCGCTGTCTACTCTTTTTCATTTCCAAAGTCCCTCCTTTGTCCATCTATGGCTCTTTAACAACAGCAATCATGTAAAAAGAATCAGTGAAGTGAAGAAACATGAACAATTATAGTTATGACTCACCATGTCTGGCGCTCAAGCTCTGTATGTAGACAACTCATTATTAAATAATGTATTTTATTTAAATAAATAATAAGTTTGTATATTTGAGGGCACATGTCAGAAGAAAGAAAATACAGAACTGCGCTTTTTAAAAACTCAAGTTATATCAGAAATAATTCCTGAGGTCTAACTTGCTGGAATTTAAGTATCAGTGTAAATTAAAAGCAGACTCAAAGAGAATTCTATGAAACAGAGGTCTATGTAAATTTGAGGGTACTGGATGAGACTTTCTCAGGTTCATTTTGTTTTAAAATAAAATAAATCAAAATTAACTGAATTACAAAGGAGAACTGTGACCAGTGTCTTTCATGTTTCAGTGGGATTTGAGTATTTTGATAACTGATTAAATTTTTTTAATGTTCAAAAATACAGTTGAAAATCAATGAACACAATGCTCTCAATTGGTACCATAGGCCATTGGTTTGGCAGAGGGCACTACTCATATGTAGTGTTTTGTGCCTTTTATCCTGAATTTTAGTCTCTTGAAAGCATATTGATTCTTAAACTAAAACATTCTACTAGTGTGAAAGCTAGTCAGGCGCAAGGCTGCTGGAACAGTGAGAGCCCTGGAATAGGTCTATTTTTCTAGAAAGAAAGAAAAGAGACAAGTAACTAATTAAATAATTAAGCACCCTTAACAATTTTTTGGCCAAGGAATCTATAGATATGTTTTCAAGGAATAGAAAAAGATGAAAGAAAAACAAACAACCCCTTCCCCCAAAAAAATTTCCCAGAAAGAAGAATTAAGACGGGACTTCTCTGGAGGCCAATGGCTCCCCCTAGAAAATTCTGTGGGCAGAAAGGACATTCGTTCTTTCCCGTCGCTAGAGGTCCTGGAGGCATAGGAAGAGAGAGCAGTACCCGGGAGTAACCAGATGAGGTCCATGTGTCAATTGCTTTTGGTGGTCAACATTTTCCTCTTCCCCTCCTTGTTGCCCACTTACTCAGCAAAGTCAAACAGGGGTAAAGAAGAAACCTCTGAGAAACCACAGATGGGGTTTCCCTCGAGCTGGAAGTGGTCACTCTGAGGGTCAGAACTTGAGTGATGACAGGGAGAATTGGATCAGCCTCCGTCAGAGTTTCGGCGAGACGCACACATGGGACCTTCAGTCCCTTCCAAAGACAGAGTTACTAGGGTGGCGGCGGCACATTTGCATTTTAATAGTCTACCTGCTAATAGGCCGGGCCGTGGCCTGGAGACAGCCAAGTTTTGAGGCCAAACGAGAACGATGGGACTTCTTAATGCTGCTAAAGTCTCCATTCTAGTTAGGAAGAGATGGAATTGGTGGGTTTAATTATGGCTTAAATATATGTCATTGCTTCTTAACCACCAAATCAGGAGCTGTCTCGCCTGAAATCACAAATTATCTTCAACATGCAACTTTAGCAATTAGAAGGCCACTCTGCACCTTTCACGAATGAGAAAGAATTTTAAAATCATTAGATTAGAATAAAACACATGTGCTGCTGGATTAAATTACATGTTCATGTTACCAACGGATCCGGGGAAGCATTGTCTGGGGTAAACCTGAGAAGATTCTTACCGGGCAGGTGGGGCGCTGGGGTGCTTGTTTTCTTACTCGTCTCAACAGCAACCCTACACTTACAACAGGGGCGCTGTTCAAGGTAGGTGCTAATGAAAATCAAAATGCGTTGGAAATGATGGGCAGAAAGGAGTATTGGGAGCCGCGCGGGGCTTTTGTTCCAGGATCTCTGAGCTGTGGGATCTTTGGGACTGCGGGTTCTGTGCGAGACAGTAGGCGTCGCTGTGAGAGGAGCAATTCCTAGGGCAAACCCGGAGCAGCCGGAGCGCGGGGACAGCCCTGCCTTCCCCACCACAGTCTTATCCTGTGGGACATGCCTGGGATAACTTGGGCGTCCACACAGAACCTGGACTTGGAGCGTCTTCTGCTCTGTTGGAGCTGACCAGGAAGTATGTTCCTTGCAAGCGTGACCGACTTGAGTAAAACATTAAAACATAGGAAAACGCAGCTTTCCGCCCCAGGAGGGGCTTCCAGAAATAGTTTGTAGTTGCTAAAGAACACGTCCAATTCCTACTAGTAATGATTCCAACAGGTGTAAAACCCAGAGTAGAAAGAGGAGCTCACTAATTTGGGAAACACTGGCTGGGACAAGGTGCATGCTGGTGGGATTTGGGGACCCCCTGTGGCTCCTTCGTGACTGGCTACAGCATGGGCAGTGGTGACACCAGGGCAGAGAGGACCTGGGAGGGGGAGGGAAGCCGTCTTTGTGACACAGTCTGACCTCCAGGCTGGGATGTGGAGGAAAGGTGGGAGAAGGCCAACACCTCTTCCCGGGTTCTCTTCTTCCATGTGTAGCTCTTCGGGTTGGCTAGGTGGGAGAGGAATATCAAGCAGGTACGAGGCACCCCAAGGGGCTGGATGCCCAGTTTCCCGTGTGAAGCCCGAGAAGGCTGTGGGCCACAGAAGCCTTCAGTCAGCCAAGCTCTGCATCCGTGAGAAAAGGCAGTGTGCAAAGAGGGCCTGATGTTACAGATCCATAGGTATCTTTGATGCCTGGTTTATAGATGACAACTTAAAAAAACCAGTTTCTGTCTTTGAAATGTCAAACCTGGAATTTCAGAGAGTTCCTGGCACGTCATGCTCCTGTTCAGTTTTATTTCAAAAGTAATTATGATCTTACAGACTCCGAAGACACCTTGGGGAGCCCCAGCTCTCCCAGATTTCACTTGCATAGCCATTTGAAACAGACTTGAGACAGAGAGCTACCCATCTATCAGGGTACAACAACACTTGTACAGAAGAGGCTAGTGTGCATGGAAAGTTCTGGAAGTGAAGACCTTTTCCTCCTAAGCCACAGGAGCCTTAGTAAAAGGTGCACCAGAAAGGAAGGAGCTAGAAAATTAGCTCAGTGTATATATCAAAGGTTGTGTCATCAAAGTTGTCCTTCAACCATTCCTTCCCGACCTCAGGCTGGCTGACTATTTCACCCCCCATTTTTAAATGAAAGAAATTTGAGCCGGTGCAGCAACTTTAAAATGCTACCTGGTAGATCCTCAAAATATTAAATGGGCTTCTTATCTTACCTGGTCCATTAGCTAGATGTAAGTTGCAATGACAAAACACCTGTGAAAATCAATTTGAAGGGAGAGGGCTTATTCTGGCTCATGCTTTCAGAGATTTCCTGGGTGGGAGTTGGCTGGCTTCTTTGCAAGGCAGAACATCATTGTGGTACAATATGCAGTCGAGGAGGCTGGCACTGGATGACAGCCGGGAAGCCAGGAGAGAGAGGAAAGGGAAGGGGCAGGGAGAGGGAGGGGGAAAGGGAGGGGCAAGAAGAGGGAGGGGGGAGGGAGGGGAGGGGAAGGAAGAGAAGAGAGAAAGAGAAGAAGGAGGAGGAGGAGGAAGAGGAAGAAGAGGAGAAGGAGGAAGACGAGGAGAAAGAGGAAGAGAACGAGGTGAAAGGAAAATCGAGCAAGCCAGGCAAGCCAGTGATGTGCTTCTGCCTGGATGTCCGCCTCCTGATCATCCATCCAGCTCCAGACTCATCACGGACCAATTCAGCCTCAATTACCACCCCTGTGGTCCAGTGGCCTCTCACAGGGCCGGCAGTGAGGCAGAAGGTCTTTAACACAGGAGCCTGTGATGGAGGTCAATTCTACCCCAACAGACCAAGAGAACCAGAACATTCTCCACAGAGGCTCACCACAGTGTTACTTGTAAGAGCTAAAAGGTGAGAACGTGGTGAAGTCCAGCCCTGATATCTGATAATGAATTGAGGTGGTGTAGCCATAGGGTGGGATATGGTTCAGTCACAAAAAGAAACAAGGGTGAGCTTTGAAAACATTGTGCTGAGAGCAGGAATGAAAGGTGACATGGTGTACATCCAACCTGTACGAATGAAGTGCCCAGACCAAGTGAAGTCCGAAGTCCGGGGTGGGGGCATGTGGAGGGGTGAGGACTAATGATGTGGGATTTCTGAATGGAATGGCAGAACTATCCTAAAGCCTTCTATGATAGCAGTTACGTGTACGCATTAAAAACCACCGAATCAAACCCTTTAGGACACATTTTAGGGCATATAAACTACATCTCATTTTATTTTGCCAGTTCTGAGGCTTAAACTCAGGGCCTGGACACTGTCCTTGAGCTTCTTTTGCTCAAGGCCAGTGCTCTACCACTGGAAACACAGTGCCACTTCTGGCCTTTACTGTTTATGTGGTACTGAAGAATTGAACCAAGGGATTTATGTGCTAATTAAGCAATCTACCACCAAGCCACTTTCCCAGCTACTCAATTTGTTCTTAAAAAAGTTTGTCTCTTATTTAATTAAAATAACACTAGAGAATTTAACAGGAAAAAGGCCAGACCCTTGCTAATTGAGCTCAGTAATTTTTGTCGTGAGATCAGAACAGTTATAAAAACATAAATGCTACATTAAATAAAATGCAATGCTATTTATCTTGCAAATTCCAAAATGTTCAATGTAGCTAGGATGACCAGAAATGTTATTTGTATCTCAAGCTGTGCTGTGGCGATCCCCAGGTCACAGGGCCCCCAAATGTGGTCATCTCTGCCCCTCTATTAACTCAGTGAATTCATGATGAGATGCCAGGCGTACGAAGAGGCTTACTGACTGGTAGGAGGAAAAGCCTTGGAAGCAGAGGTCAGAGAGAAACGTGTGTTCGCAGACACAAACTGTCTCACCTAAAGAGAGCGGAAGGGCGGTCAGCCCTGGGGAAGTGCTGTGAGGGGTCTTCTCCCCCAGGTGCTATTCCCAGAGCACTCGGCAACGTCGCTTGGCCCGTGACCAAACACAACAGGATGGAGGGATGAGCATCTTACTGTTTCCACATTGTTTCTTTAAACTTCAAAACCAGAAAATAAACATGGAGGCAGCAGCGTTGGCTCAGAGCTATCATCAGAGAGAAGCTCCGGTCGATGGATTATCCATGCTGTGTTCTTCTCCGCTCAAGATGCAACTCTGATTGATTTCACCGTCTCTATCTTGTGGAGGGAAATTAGCCCATTGCCTAGGAATTCCAAATATACAAAAGAAATGAAAGTCTTTATCAATTGACTTTGTCCGTGAAGACATCTTCAGTTTGGTGATAGACATTAGTAATAGAGGCAATCAGTTACCTCATTAATAGCTATCAACACGTGTTTTATCCTTTAGTTTTCAAATCTGTCGTCCAGTTGACTTCCAGAGAACATTTGACCATTTATCTCAGGCAAATTCAATGATGCAGAAGTTGACTTTATCCACAGTCGTATGCTGACACTTCAGCTACTGGGTGTGGAATCTTCCTAAAGAAACAATTGGAGGTCATTCCCCGATTATCCGAGTAAACCCACATCACAATATCAATCCAGTAACACTTCCAAATAAGCAGCAAGTTCAGCCACCACGCTCCTCAGTAGTGCCATTGGGGATGTCTGTGTGAGAACCGAGGATGGACTGCCTTCCTTTCCTTGGCTGGAAGGCTCCAGCATCACCTATGATTACACACAGAGAAAGAACAGTATCACTGTCACCAGAACTCAGGCCCTTACCTAAATACCAGTTTGTCCAGTGGCGCATTGTTTAATGGGCTAACCGGGAGCAGGGCATTCACTTGGTTACTGAAGGAGTGTGGCCAGGAGTGAGGACTTAGGAGTCTCGCCACTGGAACACTTCCACACACAGTAGAAACGCTTCCTGCGGCTGATAGGCCGCAGTTGGAAATGACTCAGTCTGCCTCATGTCTGTGTCTTTCTAAGTCTTGTGTACTGAATTCATTATGTTTGTGGTACATGATAGTTTATCATAGCACAAAAGATGGATTTGCACCCAAAGTGTTAGGAAGTTTGTTGGTGTTTTGCGAAAGGTGTTATGTCTGTTGACATGACGGAGGAGCTTTGACTAAAGCGTACTATTGAGCAGGTGTGTTTTGAAGGGTATCACTAAGGTTATGGAGAAAGACGGGCCTATGATGTGAATGAATTAGGGAAATGGTGAGTTAAATGAAGTTCCTTTATTAAGGACTTCCCAGAGCCTTTATGAGCTAATCTACATCAAGGATCTCCAAGAGAAGCACATAGCATGAGATTTCCCACACTTAGTTGACTCTTCCTCCTTCTCGTTTTCAGCACACCCCCCAGGGCTCGTTTCTCCCATGGGATGGTGATGGGACCAGTTCTTTGAACAAGTCGTGTAGTGGAGACAGAACTTCTGATGTGTACAGACACATTTCTAACCGCCGAGGTCTTTCTTCTCCAGTTTCTCCCATAAGCCCTTGCCCTGTCAAAAACAGCCACTGAAGTTGAACATGACCAATTGCTATCATGGGACTTCTTCAGCTTCAAGGCTAGACTTCCATCCCAACTTGAGCTGGTTAACTGTGGATCGACTGCGTCTACCTTGTCTCAGCAGCAATCACGTCTCCATGAATTAGGCAGGCAGGCATGCTGAAGTGACAACCCTCAGATCTCCGTGGTTTTCTTCTCACCCACAAGTCGCTGTGCTTATTGCAAGGAGCAGCTTTCCTTGTGGAAGAGAAGACATACATGTGGAAGAGCCAAACCACACCGTGGCTTTGAAGCTGTTACTTCGGTGCGCTGTGTATCAGACTGCCCACATTCCCGTGACCCAGGCAAACCGCAGGGCCGAGCCTGACCATTGGATGCCCGAGTCACATGACAATGAGCAGGTGAACCATCTCTTGCCGAGAAGGGAGAGGGGTAAACAGTTGTGACAGGTAATTTGTACCCTGGCCTCCCACATCATGCAGGGTGCGTTGCTGGAACATGCTGCCAGCATTTGAATTGTCTTCCTCTGTGCATAAGAAATGTCATTCAAACGCCAAACTTATTCCCAAAGTCCACTCAGATGTCTGGACTCATTGAACATTTGATTACTGTCTGTAAATGCAAGATGTTGAAGTTCCAATAAATCAAACCTTCCAGAGCTTAATTCCTAACAAGAAATAAAAAGTGACAACCCAGTCGGCAGCACGGTCCTTGAACCTGAGACTCACTGCCATCCCGCGGGCCCCCCATGGCTGTCCCGAGGGCCCCCGGTGGCTGGCTGACCCCCCGACTCCTCACTCTTCCCGCCCCCCGGGCCTCCGTGGAATGAAGGGCCTGGTGGCCACCGAGCCCATCAGCCAAAGGCTAACTCGCTGCTGTCACGCTTCGCCCGACTTCTCTTGAGTTGGCTGTTGACCGAGGGACGTTACCAAATGCTACAGATCTCTTCACAGCCATTCCACACAGTGCGCAGACCCAGCTTTGAATGCCTTCCGTGAGGGTCATTTACATTGTGTTCAAGGAACTTACAGGCCCTTTACCCTTACGATATTTTTTAAGGGAAAGAGGGAAAGAACGAAGGATGGAAGGAAGGATAGAGGGAAGGAAGAAGGAAAGAAGGAAGGAGGAGAGGAGGAAGGAAGCAAGCAGCAACGTGAGACGGGGAGGGAGTCCAGCCCAGCGCCTGCTCCCCAGGTCAGTAGTCTCGGTGTATCACTTACAAACACAGACGCCCGAGCTGGCATTATTTAGCTTGTAGTTAGGAAGGTAGGAGCCTTTCCAGGACTTTTGTGTTCGGATCCTGGACGTCGTGTTTGGCTGGTCCATGCACCTCCCTTCACGAAGCTACGTTCGCCATGTCACATCTGCAGACCAAAAGCCCCAGCACCCGGGCCCCCAGTGACCGAGGCTGGAGCTCGCCGCCCCCCCCAGGCCGGAGCACGTTGTCCCCCTCTCCCGTGGCTGCTTTATAGGTGCGACTGCAGTCCAGGCACGCCCTGCTGCTGTGTAGGATCTCTGCAAGGAGGCGCTGGCTCGGGCCCTGTGTCCCCACTGGGCCCCGGGAAAGGACGCAGCGGCCTCGCTGCTCTGAGCTGTGACGGGAGCCCGAGGTGTAAACACAGTCCTCTCTGCACACAGCCTCTCCTTCCTTGCATGCGAGCTGGGGCTCTAGGTGGTGTGAGCCAGGACTCAGTATGAGGGCTCTGGTTGGTGGATGTTGAGTTGGGATCCCCGAGGGGGCGGGAGGAAGGTCACTCCTAGGAGGCAGGGCTGGGTGTTTGTAGGGACAAGGTCAGGCTAGCATGTCATCGCTACGTCTCTGTGGTGACTGGAAGCTGAGACCCACGGACCACAGCGGGTTCTCCTCTGGTGTTTCCTTCCGATTGCCTGGCGCCTTCTATGGTCCTGACCACAGGCAGCCGCAGTGGCACACCCTGGTTCCCCTGGGACCGCAGAGTAACCAGCGAGGCATCTCCATGGCGGCCGTGGCTCTGAGGACGAGAGCCGATGGATGACATATGGCATCCGGTCCTCATGAAGTTTTCCTCCTCCTTGCCAGCTTCGGGGGATCCAGGTGTTATTTTCAAGAGGCAGATGGAACATTCCAGAGCAAGCGGGGGGCCCTGAGGTTCATTGCATTGTCCTCCTTGGCCACATGAGTATCACCACGGCCTCACCACGCCAGCCTCCGGTCTGATCAGCGAGACCCGGAAACGTCAAAAGAAGCTCTGTCTACCCGAATCAAGACAAATACCACTTCCTATCACTTAAGGGAAACAAAGGAATCTAGAGCTTGTTTTGTGCTCGAGGCAGAATACAGAGACCGAAAGCTGTCCTGCCCGTGGGCGCTGCAGTTGGGCTTCCTTTTGCCTGATGAGACAGTCGGCGAGGGTCTGGCGGTTCTTTCGCTTCCTGGAGTTGTCATTCATTCCCCTGCACCGCAGGGACGCAGCCACTGGCCCCGGACGCACGGGGCCTCTGGAAGCTTCCGGGCGGCCCAGTGGTACTGTGCGCACATCTCACGCTGCTCCACGGGGAGTGCACATCATCGCGCTCACCAAATCCCGGTGGTGTCACCTGCATTGCACCCACGGCTCTGTGTGTTTGTGGACGATGCACACACATCTGAGTGGCGGCCTGGAGAAGCAGATGAGCCACAGACAAGCCAAAGCAGTAGAGGGAAAACGCCCCTGGCACTTGTTATTATATGTGCTTAATGCGCGTCTATTATCCGAGCAGTGGCGATGCTGGCTCAGGCCTGCGCTTACTGAGAAGAGACCCTCTCTCCAGAGCGCCGACGGTGACCAATGTTTCACATCAAGGCTGTGGACCAGGAAACGGGGCTGTGTGCCGACGGGGGGTGACAGGGGGCCCGGGGACCCGGGAGCAGGGAAGGGAAGCCAGGTGCCTGCCTTCCAGAGTTCTTGTCCTGACAGCGATGGATGGTGGTGTCTGTCCGTCCATCCCACTGGGGTGGGGCTTCTTCTAGAGGCCTGAACGCCGCCTCTCCCATTCTGCATTTTGCCGTTCAGTGGAAGCCTTCTCATGGTAGATGATGTAAAACAAAAAGCAAGGAGAAGCAATCCATACTGACTGCACTTGAACTGTCTCCCACAGACTCAAGCTCCCTGCTGGTAGAAGATGGAGAAGGGCACCAGGTGCTAGTGGCTTGCACCTGCAATCCCAGGCACTCAGGAAGCCGAGAACTGGTGGATCACAGTTCAAAGTCAGCCCCAGTAAAAAGTCTGGGAGACTTTATCTCCATAATAACCCACAAAAAGCCAGGCTGAAGGCATGGTTCAAGTAGTAGAGTGCCAGCCGAGTAATCTGAACACTTTTACTGGTGGTCAGAGAGAGAGGGACAGAGACAGAGACAGAGAGAGAGGGAAAGAGAGAGGAAGGTAGGAAGGAAAGAAGAAAGAGGGAAGTCAGACAAAAGAAAAATATGGTGAGAGGAAGGTATGGAAGATAATTTCTGAGGGGAGCCCTTGTCTGTGACAATTGAGATGGATTTTATCTCTGCCAAGTAGTTAGAGCTTGAAAATATATGTATTTGTTGCCAGTCCTGGGGCTTGAACTCAAAGCCTATGCACTGTCCCTGAGATTTTAGGCTCAAGGCTAGTGCTATACCACTTGTGACACAGTTGCATTTCAGGCTTTTTGGTGGTGAATTACAGATAAGATTCTCATAGGCTTTCCTGCTCAGGCTGGCTTTGACCTGGTATCCTCAGATCTCAGCTTCTGGAGTAACTAGGGTTATAGGTATGAGCCACTAGCACCTGGCTGGAGCCAGATGTTTTTCATCATGAATATCCTGTGCACATCAGATCACTACAGCATACAGACATGGCAATTCCTTGTTCATGGACAAAGTAAGAGCAACTCAGAAGTCATGAAGAAGGGAAAATACTGGGTAGAACCTTTTAGTTTTCTGGGGAGGTCAGGGGTTGTGCTGAGTCTAAGTTGACTTGTGGGGTGATTTTCTACCCTTCTCTGTCCTCTTGCTGGTGTGAGGGACGTTTGAGGATCCGGACCTGGAGTGAAGGAGGCTGGCTGTGGTGGCCCTCATGCCCTTCATGTGACCTTGGAAGACGGTCCTGGCCTCCTGTGCCCCTGCAGAATGCATGGGGCTGCTGCTGAGTGGAGAGTGGAGCCCAGGACTCGTGGTCTGGCTCCAGCGGAAGAGCCCTGGCGGCTCTGCAGAGATCAAGAAGGGGAATCTGCATTCTTCTTCCGTGGATCAGCCAGAGTTGAGAACCTAGCAGCGGCGGCCTGAAGTCAGTGGGTTTTAGCGCGCAACCAGAGAACCTGTGGACACACCTGCCTGACCGTTGTCAGCACCTGTGCCAAAATTCTTCTAGAAAACATGAACCATGTGGTGGTGCAGGCCAGGCCAAGCTTGTCCTCCAGCCAAGAGAGCGTGCGGGCACAGCCCTGGCGTACCCAGGCCTCACATGGCAGAAAACAGCCAACGGGGCTGCTGGGGTGAAGTTTTTCAACTTCTGGAGCATCTCCAAGTTTCCCTTGCTGCTCCCAGCCCCGTACCACCCACCCCCCCTGTGTCACCCACCTCCCTGTCCAGCCTCCAGGCTCTCCGGTCCTCCTTCCCTTGGACTCCTGCTGGAGGTGTCCTGGACGCCCAGGGGGTGGATCTCCCACCCAGGGACTGGGACATCAAATAGATCACTCCCCAGCACGCAAATGTGCTTGGCACGTGGCGTGGCCGAGGCCATATGTAGGGGTTTAAACATGCCATTTGGTGATTTTTATCACGCTCAGGTCTTCTTGTGTGGGTCAGCCTCCTCCCTCCCACACTCTGAGGCCACCGCTGATAGGCTGGAGATCAGGGGTGATGAATGAGGGGGTGGCGCCTGCTTGGTCTCCTCTCTGTAGAGGAGTGGTCCTCGGGTGAAGGTTTTTCTGTGGTGCCACTGCGGCGTTAGACCAGCTTCCTTGCCTCAGGTCTTTAAAAAATATTTTTAACCCCTTAGAAACAATATAGAGGAAACCCCATTTCTCTCTCATGAGGATAAAGGTTGTCTTTCCTCCGTCATGCCCCAGGAGACCTGAAGCAGGCAGTCTACCCCCTCGGGCCGTGAAGGGATCTCGGCATCCATGACTGAGCCCCGACAGGCCTGGCTCCTTCCTGCCCGTGGTCAGCAAGGCCCCCGGGGCACACAGCAGCGCTGGCACAGCGGATGCGGGCTGGGACTGCGGGGGCCTTCCCTGTGAAGGCGGGTGGAGGTGGGAGCGGGGCTGCCCTGGGGGCAGGTGGGCAGAGAAGTGAGAGATGGTCCTCTCACAGCGGTGAGTCCCTGCTCCCACTCTTGGACCCAGCTCACCTCCGATTGTCTGGTCCTGGCCGTAAACCTCAGACCAGACTGGGCCACAGAGTTCCTCACCATGCATTCTCAGGCTCCTGGCGGGACTCAGGTCCTCCCAGAAGCCAGTTAGTGTTGAGAGAACCCTGCCCCACCCACCCTTGCCTCGGTTCCTGAACTCCTCACCCCTGCACCCCCCGGGTGCCTCTGGACGCCCCCTTCCTGAGTTTGGTTTTCTGTCCCTCCTCTGGTGGCCACTGTCCTAATGCAGCCCCACCCCCACCCCATGGTCTCCTCACCCCCTCCAGATGACGTTTCTCTGCTGACCACCTCAGCCACAGCCCCTGACCCAGATCAGGGCATGGCGTTCAGCATCCAGCCATTTCTGTTCACACCATCGCCAGCCTTCTAGCTAGTCAGCGTCCCTGTCCACTCCCAGCCCCCTCCCCGGGGGCTCTGAGTCCACCACTTTCTTTGCATCTGTTTGATTCCCTGCTTGGAAGTCCCAGGTCAGGCTCTCATTCAGACCCAGACTGCAAGTGGAGCCGAGGACCACGCGGGAGGACCACGCGGGAGGTCCACGCGGGAGGACCATGCGGGAGGACCACGCGGGAGGACCACTTGAACCCCTTCACAGTGGGCTTTCTGTCAACCGTTTCCCTCTGCCATTCCCAACCATACCACCTGGGTGAGCCGCCAGCGCTCCCCAGCGCTGTCCACTGCTTACCGAAAGCAGCTCACGGGCCGGGCGCCGGTGGCTCATGCCCGTAATCCTACTACTCAGGAGGCTGAGATCTGAGGATCGTGGTTCAAAACTAGCCCGGGCAGGAAAGACCATGAGACTCCTATCTCCAATAAACCACTAGAAAGCTGGAAGTGGCGCTGTGGTTCAAGTGGTAGAGCGCTCGCCTTGAGCTGAAGAGCTGAGGGACCCCACCCAGACCCGGAGTTCAGGCCCCATGATTGACAAAAAAAAAGAAAGAAGCCAGGTCCAGGTCTGCGCTGTAGCCACACCAAACCCCTCTTCCCTCCATGCCACCACCCTCAGGGCCCCCAGGGACTGTCTTTAATGCTTCTCCGAATGGGAATCCTGCTTGAACACCCAGATCTCCTACCCCAGGCTCCGCGTCCACCACTTCCTCTAAGAAGCCTTGCTTGGTCCCAGAGAGATGGCACTTCTGACCTTCTAGGTCCGATAGCTGAGCTGGGCATCGGAGGCCCGGGCCCGGCCCCACCCACCCTGTTAGGATTTGTCCTTCAAGGGCGGGTCTTCCCTTTGTGTGTCTCCTGCTTGTCCTGTGAACTTCCTGTGGGGCACTCTGCAAAATGACTTATGTCCACCTTTGGGAGAAAGTGAAGAAGGCTGTCCAGAGGCCTGCTGTTCTATGAGGCATGCATGATCTCTGTGAATCAATTAACTGTCAGACTCTTATGAGTTTTCTTTAGCGTAGACGGGACTTCAATGGACACATCACGACTCAGAGGTCACATGAAAGGTCTTCAACATGGTTTTTTCTTGGATATATCTTATTGGGTGATTTTTCCTTAATTTCCCTTTTGCTATTCTCAAGTCTTGAACTGGGGTAGGCTTTTGACAGCTTCTTTGAGGAGAAAAGAGGAACACATACATTTGCGAATATCTGGTGGGTCCAAAATGTAAACTAATAGAATTAGCTCAAGAGCATTTATAATAACCTAAGGATTCTACAGTTAAATATAATAATTTGCATAATCCTAGAATAGAATACATCTGAGCTTTCAGACGAGAATAGTAAGATCGGCATTATTGTTTCATTTTTTGATTGCTTTTGAAAAATTGATTTGGTATAGCTTCGTATGAATAGATCTCCATGAGTAAATTACGATCAAAATTCAAAGCCATCATAAATTAAATGCATTTTTTTCCAGCTTTGGTATACAAGACTTTCCATTAAGCTAGCCTCGTATAATATACCTTGGATGTGTTCAAGAAAGCCCTGTAAATTATAGTAAGTATTTAAAATGGTAAGTAGACATTGGAAAAGGCCACATTAGGATTAATGAATGAAGGGGTTGATACTGAAAATGCACTTGTAAATAAATAACATGAAAAGTAAAGATGACACGTTGTTAGGTTAGAGTTACAGGTAGAGCATGGCAATAAATTGCAAGGTGGCAGCGAGTGTTCATGGAACTCTGGTGTCATGGTAAGGGTGGCTCCCAGTTTCACCCAGTCTACCCACAGCCCTGAGACTTCCCCTTGTGCCTCTCCGATCTGAGAGGCCTCTGACACCTCCAGCCCCAGCCAAGGCCTTGCTTCTGGCCCACATTTGCTGAATTATTTGCCCAGTAGCTGTGGACAATAGAAGTAGGGATGGTTTGGGTGATGGTTGCATCTTCTCTTAGCACTCCGGGAATACGTGCTCTGAGGAGTGAAGTAGATGTTGGGAGCCAGGACACTGGGGGCGAATGAGAAGACAGAGCGGGCAATGCACACAGCAGACGCATGCCTTAAACACGTTCTCGCTCTCCCCTGCCTGAGGTTCCAGGAGGTGAGCTTACCTTCGTGGGAGGCCGAAGGAAGGCAGTGCTTCTTTGGACTCTGACTGAGAACTGCGGCATGATGGAATGAAGTGGGAGCGCTTGGAGAGGTGTCTTGGGTGTAGTTAGAGTTGCAGTGTAAAGTTTAATTAACACGCTCCTCAGGCTTATCAACTTGCAACTGTGTGAATTCTGCTTTCCTAAATTATCCATACATGGAAATGGATATGCATATGTGAGGTACTGCAAGGAGAGAGATTTCCTTCTGAGAAGTTCATTTGCTCCAGCTTCCCAGGGAATGTAGCTCCAGTTACATTATTTGTGGTACCCATTAGAGTTCCCATTTCTGAAGAAGATGACTTCAACTCGAACCACTAGGGGTATGGTTTTAGAATTTACACAGAGAAGCCACTCTCAGGTAAATGGCGACTATCAGTTGATGAATACAAACTAGGTTCTGTATCACAGGAAGAATGGCAATGCCGATAGAAAGCGTCATGTAATGACCTGAGAGTGAGCCAGATGCTCTCAGGAACACAAGATTTTCTAGATTTAAAAAGATGCTTCAAGTTCTGCTTTTGATAGAGCAGAGAAGCCTTCACAGAAATAATCCTCTCAGAGATAGCAATTTCAAAGTTGGGCCAAAGCTCAAAAACCAACTGTGGACTGCACTGAGAATGAGGGAAGACAGGCAGACCTGGAGAAGAGTCAACCATGGATTGAGGGAAAACCACTGGGTAATATTCCTATTTGTTTATTTATTGTCCTACAGCACTCCTAGATTTGTACCATGAAACGGGTAGAAATCAGGGATAAACTCATAAACTCATAACCTTTACGGGCTTGAGAAGTCACTGGGCCTAGCCGGAGTCTAGAAGAGTCTGGGAAGTGAGGGAAATTTAAAAAAACAAACAAACAAAAAACAATTACAAATACAGAGCGAGGGAAGGGGTAACATTGTCCAAAGAAACATACCTGATTTATATAAATGTAAACCCTCTGTATCTCACCTTTATCACAACAATAAAAACTAATAAAAAGAAACTAAGAATACAGAAAGCCCCACATTTTGCATAAACATCTCCCTAATTCTGCTTTCCTGCTGACTGGACCCTTCTTCCTAGGAAGCAAAAAGTAACAACTCAGGACAGATATTGATTTGCCTCCTCTGGTGTCTACTTCAAGGAAACTAGAGTTTTGGAGTCTGATCTCAGTTTGAGTTGACTGAGATCTACAGCAAAAATTGATACGCTTTAGGAGAACACAACAGAATCCAGAATCTCTACAGCCTTTATAATTAAATTTTTACAAAGTTACTAGTAAAACATTGATTAGCAATGCATAGGTCCTAGAAAATTTGAGCTAGAGTCAAGAGAAATTGATGCCAATGAGTCCATTTTCATGTGGCCAAAGCTAATGTCACTAAGATAGAGTGACATTGTGCTCCTCCTCATACCATGTCACCAGAAGGGCACAGCGCTTCTGCAGAGTGCCCGGTAAGACTGGACTCCAGGGACCCTCAGCATCTTGTCCTCAGCTCAGCAGAGGGATAGGCAGAGCTGGTGACTGTTGCATTTAAAATGATGATCAAAGAAAGACACCGGTGGAGCTCGGGCCAAGGAAAGAGGGGGGGGAAGACCTGACGGCGGGGCCCATGGACCCTGGGCCGGCTCTGGGGGAGGGATGCAGCCCTACCGCTGACCGCAGGGTGGAAAGCTGTGGTGCTTCACTGCTAAATATTTAGATTTTAATAATGGAGCTATAATCACACAAGAGAAGACCCAGTGCTGACTGAATGCCCATTCTGGTCATCAGGGGTGAAGAGACTCGGGCTGCCAAATCATTTCTTTTTTTGGATTTTTTTAATTGTGAAAATACCGTACAGAGGGGTTACAATTACATGAGCAAGATAATGAGTACATTTCTTATCAAGCATTGCTGCCTCCTCCTTTGTTTCCCCTTCCCATCCCTGCCCTCCCATCCCCCGATCCTCCCCCCCAAACATGAGTAAATTCTTGTTCAATCAAGGAGCCACATGTAAAACTTGCAAACCAGAGGCTGGGATATAGAGCTCGTGCTCTGCATGTGCAAAGGCCTGAGTTCAATCCCCAGCCTCCCCCAAATCATTAAGAAAATTAATACACCAAGATAGTATGGGAATAAAATATAGAAAGACGTTTTTGTGATCTTTCACTGAGAGTAAACACAATGTAAAAAGGCAAAATAATATATTTGGCTTCAAAATGCTTTAAATTTATTTCCCCTTCCCATCCCTTCCCATCCCTTCCCATCCCTTCCCATCCCCCCCCCCCCCACCTCCCCCAGCCAAAATTGTAAAGTTTGTTTTTGACATGTCTTGTACATCTCATTGTTGTAATGGGTCCACCTGTACCCCTATTTAAATGATTTGTTTTTTCCCTTCCCTTCCACAAAGTATACCAACATCAAATACAGTGAAAATGGGATTATACCGTGGAGGAGGGACATACAAAGCAACAAAGAAATCATCTTATAAATATGTTAGAAACAATAGCAAGAAAGAAAAAACATTTGAATCCTAATCTTGGGGTTCATTTAACCTAACAACAACTTATCATTGTTTCCTTTCCTTTTGCTGAGCATGACACTTTATTTAACTTTTTATTAGCATATATTTGTATACAACCTTCCTAAAATAAGTTCAAGTTCCTTCCTTCCTTCCTTCCTTCCTTCCTTCCTTCCTTCCTTCCTTCCCTCCTTCCCTCCTTCCCTCCCTCCTTCCTTCCTTCCTTCCTTCCTTCCTTCCTTCCTTCCTTCCTTCCTTCCTTCCTTCCTTCCTTCCTTCCTTCCTTCCTTTCTGTCAGTCCTGAGGGTTGAACTCAGGGCCTGTGCACTGTCCCTGAGCTTTTTTGCTTAAGGCTATTGCTCTACCACTTGAGTCACAGTGCCACTTTCAGCAACTTCTTCTTCTCATTCTCCTCCTCTTCCTCCTCCTCCCTCCTCCCTCTTCCTCCTCCTCTTCCTCCCCCCCCTCCTCCTTTCTAGTTAATTGATGATAAGAGATTTATAGATTTTCCAACTTGGGTTGGCTTTGATCTGCTATCCTTAAGCTTCAACCTCCTGGGTAGCTAAGATTACAAGTGTGAGCCACTGGTGCCCTGCTCATTGTTCTGTTTTTATATGTGCAGTTGAACTACTTTGATTATATGCATCCTCATTCACCTTCTTAGTTAGCCTTCCTCTCTCCCAAATAGAGCCTCTACTTTCCTGTCATTTTTTGTATGTGTGTATTAGTTGTACCGAGGAGTTTCATATGCATAAATAATACTTTGATCAGATTAATCCTCTTTACCACTTTCTCTTTCCCCATCCCCTAAAAACAGTTGAAGTTTCATTGAGATTCTTTATGCCATCTTTAAACAGAGTCAAAATGGCCTTCCAAGTCACTTAGCCTCCACCTGCCTTTTTGACCCCTTCCCTTCCCCTCATCCCCTGAGCAGGCCTGTGTTAGACTCATAGCCTCTGCGCACATGTGTATCAATCAATACGTGCATGTCCATGCACATGCAGGTATATCTTTTCAGTATTTGCTTTCTGAACTTGAATTATCTCACTCAACATGATACTGTCACATTGTTCTTAATGGTTGAAAATATGTGCCTCTCCTTTTCTCTGTCTCTGATTCTCTGTCTTTGTGTGAAATTATAGAACAACTGTAGTAAGATGTAAATTTGTGAATCTGGGTAAATAACATATGAATGTTCCTTGTGTTTGTCTTATAAATTCTCTACAACATTGAATATATGTCAAAATAACATGTTATAATTAAAAGTAAATAAGTAATTGATTTCTCTTGAGCTCCTTTATTGTAGAACCAGTGACTTCCAATGTTTCCTGGTCTTGACATGCTACTTTGACACAATGCACACTTTCTTTCTTGACAATTTATCTTGATCCAACTTAACAACCATTTTACCTTTCACAGTTTCATCATGATACTGTACTGCCTGTGTTGAATACTGCTATTACTTGTTACTTGTTAGTGTATTCATTTCAAATAAGTAGCACCCTTTGTTTGCAAGGGTAGTGAGTGGTAGTCACATCCCAAAGTAGATATAGAAAAGACGGAAGAAGTTTTTCATCAAAACTTTCTTAGAGTTTGTGAACGTTGTGAATGTAGAGGTTCCTCTAAAAAGATCGTTAACTTGTTCTGGACCGTTCCTAAATAGCCTCAAATATACAGTATCATACTTAAATCCTCTCTCCTTGTCTTCCCCAGTTTCCCCAGGCTTTTCTGTGTCTGGTTTGGAATGTGGCAACCATCCACCACTCACTATACCAGGGTAGAGGGCGTGTTTATTCAAAGTGAGTACACTGGCAGTCACAGGTGCTAGTGCTACTTAGCGGGGAGGAGGACACTGGCAGTGCTGTGTGTGTGAAGGGCATCCGGAGCCGACAGGCTGCCGCTGTGAGGACTCCACCTTCGGGGGAGTTTCTTCTCTGAGATGGCTCAGTGTAAAATGTTGTTCACCCAACAAATACTATGTGTCTCCCTGTGTGTCCAAGGCTGTTAGTCCCAGCAGCAAGACAACAGAAAGTCCTTCCTACCGCTATCCTCACGGAGCTTGTGTTTTGTGAGAGAACCAAGTAATCAATTAAAAAAATAGAATATGACAGGTAGCAATAGACACTGCAGGGAAAGGGCAGAACGATGGAAGGACGTGAACTTTAGAGCGGGCAGGGACAGAGACGTTTGATTGAAACGTGACTGCGAAGAGACCCGGTAGCACATGAAAGCTGAGGGGTGGGAGGAAGCCGTGTGGGGGAGAGCGATCCCGGTGGAGGTGGCGAATGGGGGTGGGGAGCATGTTCACGCGGTGCCTGCGGGTGCCAAGAGCACTGGCTGAGACGGGGGCACTGGAGAGGCCTGGTTTGTGTCGGCCTTGCTCTGGTTTCTGAGCAGGACACTGGCGCTACCTGGGAACATGGAGGAGAGGCTCATGCAGGAAGCCACGGCCAGGGTCTCTGTGTTCGTGGTTTGGACCAGGGACGGGGCGATGGAGCCAGGAGAGGCGGTGAGAGTCTGAGGTGTGTTTTGAAGGGAGGGAAAACCAGATCTGTGTGTTGGCCCAACGTAGTGAGAATGAGCGGCAGGGGCTGCGCTGGTCACCGAGGTTTAGTCTGAGCAGCTCAAAGAGCAGAGTGGCCGTTCAAGGCCATAAGGCAGATGGTGAGGAGCCGGACTGGGCAGCAGTCAGAGATGCTGGCTGGTATTCATGGGGGTGTGTACAGTTTTCCTTCCTCCTTTTTGGGGAGTATGGAAGTGGCCCAAGGTCCTGGCTTGCGAGTGCACACGTGCAGATGTTCACTTGTCTCCGCTGCCCTTCAGAACAAAGCCAAGACACACCAGTGCAAGACGAGGAGAGGGTTCTGGGGAGACAGAGTTTGAAATTTCCCTCTGACGCTCTGGAGGCCCCGGCACTAAACGTATTTCTCCAGTAGGCGGGTACTTGTGCCGAGTTATTAGGAAGCACAGTGAAAGTTTAGTTCACCCTCAGGGTCACCTTCATTCCTTCCGGTTGGACTGAGCTAGTATTTATCTCATCAGGGAACTGAGGAAATAAGTAACCGGGAGAGGAGAAGAATGGAATGCAGGCTTGAGCACAGCCCGCTCATTGACTGCATCTGCCCTCAAGTGTCCCATTATCTCCAGGCAACCTAGCTCACGTGCTAACCAGAAGTACTGTCCCCTGGTGGGGCGTGCTGTCCCTGGGGTCCTCCGAGACTGACCTCACGTGGGCCTCTGGTGGCTCAGGATGGAGGCTCCCATGTGAGCCTGGTCCTGCAGCTCAGAAAACAAATTCCTCTTGTCAGCTCCGGACTCTGCGGAGGAAGCGGTGCCCGTTTTTGGTTGGGGAAACTCCTTTTCGATGACGACTTTACTCAGTTCTCGGGTCAGTGCTTGCTGATGAGGCAAAGTCTTCCCGTTCAGTTCCAAGGTCAGTGAGCTGGAGTCTGCCCCGAGGATGCTGAGCACATCTTCCTCTTGTGTGAACCTGATTCTTGCGGTTGTGGGTCGCAAAGGATGACGAGAGTCCTAGTAACCCTCTCCTTGCTGCAGAGAAGGCACGGTTTGCATCCTTGCATCAAAAGCAGCCCGCTGACCTCCGTGATTTTGCTCTCCAGATTCTGGGAAACCACCATGCTGGGGGTGAGGAGCCTGGTGACACAGCTAATGTTGATGGAGCTCTCCCGCCCAGCCATGTTTAAGGGCATGCTCACTCTTTCTGATGGATGGTCGCAGATCTGTCTGCAGGCTAAGGCTTTCTATGCCTTGCCTTTCCACTCATCCTAAAGATTTATCCATCAAAGAGGCCAATCTCCCCTTTTCCCTGGCTTCTTAGGTCATTCAAAAAGTGGTCTTGGTAAGAAGTTCACTTGGAAATCACTCTTCCTCGGGCCTTCGGGGATCTTACTATAGAACGAGTCGGTGAGTGATAGACCCGGTTAGGTAAGAGGTGCAATGCCACCGCTCATTCCAGGGGGCAAATGACTTGAAACTGGGAGGAGAGACTGCGATGAGTCCCTCAGAATTCTAGAAGCTTCCTTTGTCTGGGCTCAAGGGTTTGCCCTTTCTCATTTGTTTCTTGTCTAATCACAAGGTGTGCTCTGGTCTTTAGCTTCTTCATCAACATTGCTCCAAATTCTCTGAAATAGCCAAGTTTTTCTCTTTCTTTGGTGTTCAAAAGTGTGAAACTGATGGCTCTAGAGGAATTCAAGTCCCCGTCATAAATCTACAGTGATTTTGGGAAGATATATAATACTCCTAAATGATGACATATTTCCAGAAGATCGGTAAAACATTCCTGAGTGATATATGGCCGGGCCATTGTGTCTCCGCTGTGAACCTGGGAGGGACATGGAACAAGTACAATATTTTATGAGGATTATTGGCCATATCTTTTGTTTTTAATCTGCAACTAAAGAGGCTGGCCACACAGAAAATTGTCCTGGATGGAGAAAGTACTGGGGGTTTTGATTTGTGGTCAGAATTAAAGGGTGATGGGTAGCTAGGGTGGAGGAAAGGCAAGGAAGGGGCTGGAGAGGCGGAGGAAGGCAGCCCAGTGGCTGGGAACTGGGCCATCAAATCTGAGAATGATCCCAGCATTTAAAAGCAGTTTCTGTGTGTGTGTGTGTGTGTAGATACAGTCACAATCTGTTCTGTATATTAACTAACTTTGTAATTTTAATCACTGGTAGAGAAAAACAGCCTAGAAGAAAACAAAGCCAAACACACACACACACACACACACACACACACACACGCAGATTTACAAAATACTCTAAGTGCTATCATTCCCCAGAGATCTTCATCTGTGGATGTTGGTTTGGGAGGAGGAAGGAAGAGAGGGCTGCAGCTGTTAACCAAAGCCAGCAACTGTCATACTACATGAGCTGGGAAATGCAGTTAAAGCTAGTTAAAATTGTGCATTTACCTGCTCCCTGCCAGAGAGCATGGACAGGGGCGCACAGGAGAGAGATCCGCTGGCTACCTTGATGGAGGTGAAAGGGCATGAAGGCTTTCTCCCTCCACCAGGAGCCAATGGGCCTTGTGCTGCTCACTTGGAGTCTGAGACCGCAGCAGTGCCTAGCACATCTGGAAAAAGAGTGAGTCTGCTGCACCTCGTGCACCCTGCAGGCAGTCAGACCAGGGAGACCAGGGCTTGGCCACCGAAGAATGCATTGCTGGAAGGTTCGAGATTTCAGATTGGGTTGTTAAAGCTGCACACCCACAGAGGGCAGTGTCTTCATTTTCCAGAGGTCAGTCACCTGCTTTTACAAGCTGACCATCGGCCCTCCTTTGCCATGGTGGCTCCAGGCCCGGCTGGCCTCCACCAGTGAAAACATGAGCAGGACAAGCCCCACCAAGTTGAAAGGTGATCTTCCTGAAACCACATGGGAAAAACTTCATCAGCCACAGAGGTGCATCACTACACAGCCTGGGCTAAACAAGCAGCACAGTTGTGTGTGTTAGCCGTGCCACTACTCACTCACTACTTCATGCATTTCAGTGGGAGCATTTCCCCCAGGACATACCATGTCAGGGTACCGCCTTGCATCCACAGACTGCAAATTGCATCAAAGTGTGTTTTCAGCTCTATTATCTGGTGCCTGTGTGTGTGTGTGCACATGTGCATGTATGCAGGAGTATGCACATGTGCATGCACACATATGTGTTCACACGTGTGCACACATATGTATATGTGAATGCATATGAATGCATACACATGTATGCTTGTGTGCATGTGTGCATTGTGAGTGTGTGTGTTCCTTGTGTGTGCATGCACATGTGTGTGTGTGGCTGGGTCAGACAAGCAGAGCCCTGGCTGGGGAAGTGTAGATTCAGGAGCCTGCAAGAGCAGGTTCCTCAGGACACCCTCAAAGTGTCCCAGGAGTGGGGGTTCAGGGCTGCTTAGTGACAGAGGACTTATTAAAGTTACTGTCTGTAAATTTAGAATCATCAATCTTCAAGAATTTCCTGCCAGGTCGGTCTTATGACTGGTCTCTGTCTCCGCCAGCCCCAAGGCCCAGAGACCGGCAGAAAACCTGTGGGGCTGTTCCAACGGCTCCCTGCTTTCCCAGAGTTAATTTGCCTTAATTAGACATTAATAATAATTGAATGAAGACCATCCCTTCCACAGGAATCCAGGGAGTGAGCGCCAGCTTTATGGGGTTCGCCTGGGCTCTCTTGGTGACTGTGCTGCCTGTCTGGGTGGTAAGCGGTGCTCTGGTCACAGGCATGAGGTCCATGTGCCTCACGGGCCTGTGTCTCCCCTCCAAGTGTGGACCCAGGGAGGTCACCCCACGTCCTACACATCAGCAGATCAAGGATGGCTGTCACCAGAGTAGTTAAAAAGAGAAAGATTCAAAGTGACCCTCCAACTCCAAGGCTAAAAGAATTTTCCTGCGACCCGGCCCAACACCAGGCAGGTCTTCTGCATCTCCACTGGGCTGATGTGAAATACTGACTTTAAAACGTCCCCCGAGTCCTGCATCGTGCCTGTGATTATAAAAATATTTAAAGCCACAGAGAGAATGTATGGCTGTGCAGGCCCAAGTGGTGATTTATGACGCAGCACGGTTTGATACACACTGCAAAGCAAGGCTCCGGGCCAGGGAGAGCATCCACCAGCAGCCGCCAGTCCACCTGTTACAGCCCCACCCAGCCACGCTGGAACCCAGGCCCTGACCACTCCCCGCACGAAGAGGCAGCAGGAAAAGTTTCCTGAGGATTTATGTGACGTGCAGTCACATCAGCAGTCATGTGATCACATAAATAGCATTGTGGATTTTGGGAAGGTGGAAATTAAAGAAAAATATTTCAACTCTAAATCGTAGATAATGGAAAAAAATCACAAATCTTCCCAAATACCATTTAAGGGGCAGGGGAAAGGACGTAGGGTAGGAATATCTATGAGAATTCATTTCTGTGTGCGTCAGTCCTGGGGCTTGAGCTCTGGGCCTGGGCGCTGTCCCTGGGTACTCTTCAGCTCAAGGTGAGCGCTCTACCACTTGAGCCACAGCGCCACTTCCAGTTTTCTGGTGGTTTATTGGAGACAAGAGTCTCATGGACTTTCCTGCCCAGGCTGGCTTTGAACCACGATCCTCAGGTCCTTCTGGGTAGATAGGATTATCAGACCCCACGTCTCTCTCCTGCGGTCTGAGCAGCCTTCCTCTCCTGCGGCCCACCCTTCCTTCAGCTTGCCTGGGTTTTCCTCTTCTTGGAGGGCTGGGCGCCTCTCTGCAGCGCGTCGTGAGAGCCCCACGCTTGCCTTGTCACGTGGGTGCATATCCAGCCAGGAGGAGGAGGGCGGAGAGCTTGGGCAGCACCCGAGTGCCGGGAACGCGCCGGGTACAGGCATGTGCTCCTGTGCAAACGAGCAACCAATGCAGCTACAGAGTGAGTGATGAACGGGTCTGCCCCAGTGCAGCACGGGATCCCTGCGTTCCTGCATAATAAACAACAACAATAATTTAATTCAACAGTGGCCAGACCTGAATGAGACAAGCAACTGTTTTATCATCGATACAATTACATTTTAATATTTCCATCGTTTTTAAAAACCTTCAGAAAAAAATTTTTAAACTGCGATCAAAATTTTGAGTATGTATTTCTTGTTTCTAACATATTTATAAGATTATTTCTTTGTTGCTTTGTATGTCCCTTCCCTACGGTATAACCCCTGCTCTCACTGTATTGTGATGTCAGTTTAATAAGTGGAGGGGAAGGGGAAAAACAAATCATTTAAATAGGGATACAGGTGGACACATTGCAACAATGAGACATACAAGATGTGTCGAAAAACAAACTTTACAACGTTGGTGGGGGGAAGGATCAGGTGGGGGAGGGGATGAGAAGGGATGGGAAGGGGAAACAAAGGAGGAGGCAACAATGCTTGATAAGAAATGTACTCATTATCTTGCTCATGTAATTGTAACCCCTCTGTACAGTATTTTCACAATAAAAAAAGACTTTCAGCCAAAATTGAAAATGAGCAACCTTGTCTTCCACTTTGTGAACTGTGAACAAAAATTTAAAAAAAGACACATTAAATATCAATAGATGTTTAACCTATTTCCTGAGTAGTTCAGCTATCTTTTAGGGCACAGATGAGAGTTTGCGCACTCAACCCACTGCTAACTGTGCACAAATTAGCGTATGTATTGATTGGCTACTGTATACAACGCGGAAGAAAAATGTTTCTATATAAAAAAATTCATCCCAGTGTGGTGGCCATGTTTGCAGTCCCAGCATGCAAGAGGCTGAAGCAAGAGGGTGGCAAGTTTGAGCTCAGCTTGAGCGACATAGCGAGACTACACCTCAAAAGAGTCTCACAGACTTTCCTGCCAGGGCTGGCTTGAACCGTGATCCTCAATCTCAGCCTCTTGAGAAGGTAGGGAAACAGGTATGAGCTACCAGTACCCAGCTTACAAGTTTATGTTTTAAATTGTCTTTCCTGAGAATTTTGCAGACATCATCCTAGCCACCTAGGTATCGAGTCATGTTAATTCCACTCAGTGTCAGATAATCTTTGTTTTATAAGAAACTCATCCAAAGGTGCTATTGAAGACTTTATCCATGTAAACAACTCAAAGAAACAATTAGCTTTAATAACCGAATGACACAAATCAGAAAGGAGCTGCAAGAATTTCTTTTCTGTTCTAGTTACCAAACAAGAAATCTTGCTCATAAGAAGACGGGCTCTAAAAATGTTTTAGAAATCAGTCCCATTGTCTGTGGAAGTGCAGTCCAGTAAAAAACCCTTTCTGAGATTCAGTCATGTTAAGGGTGAGTTAAGTGTAGGAGAAATTTATTAATGTTATTACACAATAAACTTGAAACATTTGTGGTAATAGTTTTGGAAAGTGTGATAAAGTATTCTGAAATTTTTCAACTCTATGTTGTGGTTTATTACCAATTTTAAAACCAGCTTAAGAAGAACACAAAAAATTGGACAAAATAAATTCCACATTAAACATCTTTGTTCACAGTGATAGAAAAAAACCACCCAAGTTTAGAAAATCATACAAAGTTAAGATCTAACAGATTGCCGACAGTGTGACAGAAATTACCTTTCTCAAGCTAGTTTTCTACTTACTCAGTAGTACTGAGCCCTCTCAGCCTAGAGAGTGCTTCCTAAAATTCATCTCCCATAAAAGCCATCTACTGATGGATACTAAACACTCGGACAGAAGGTGGAAAGGAAATAGAATATTTGCAGATACTCGAAGCTCTGCCCAAAGTTATTTGTCAACTATGAGAGAAGAACTCACAGTTTGCTGATGGCCAACCACTCTCCAAGTGGTGGAGCAAATGGAAGCAGAGACAGTCACCTCCTCCCAGGTGTCTCTTCCTCCTTCTCTCACACACCTGGTGTCTTCCGCAGGGCGCTGGCAGCTCACGTCTGTAATCTTAAGCACTCAGGGGGCTGAGCTTGGGAGGATTCCATTCCAAGGCCATTCCAGGCAGGAAAGCCTGTGAGCCCTCTTCTCAACTCCTAGTTGGATGCCCGGTGCCTGCTGCCATCCTAAGTTACGCATGAGGCAGAGCCGATGGCCTCTGCCTCAGGCCAGCCGGGACACAAGAGTCCAGAAAAAGCAGGTTAATGGAGGGAAGCTGTGCTGCGGAACACACCTGTCCCCGCGGCAATGGCAGAACCCATGAAATGGGCGGATCGTGGTCCAAGCACAGGCGTGGGGTGCTCGTGAGACTAAAACCCGCATGAAGCTGAAGGCCTTATGGCTCCATGGTGGAGTGCTCCCCTAGCAGGCATGAAGCCCTGAGTGCAAACCCCAATACCCCCAAACCCAAAAGGCCTAACCTCAACCAAATCACAACCACCAACAAAACAAGTCTAGAGATGGTCCACAAGTTAACCAGGTTCACAAAAGTATCAAAACCTGGCAAAACAAGGAAAACTGGAGGAACCCTCAGAGAACATCTTGGGAGACACAAAACCTAACACACCCTGGATGCGAGTCTAAGAGGGACATTAGGATAAACTGATAGTATTTCAGCTATTATACCCATGCGCATTTTCTGGCTTTAAGAATTGAACTTTGCTTATAAGAATGGTGAATGGGAGAGTAATGGTTTCAACAAAGGGCGCCTCCATGCCCGCCCCAGCTGACGTGAAGGCCAGTCTGTGGCCATTTTGCCTTTCAGAGGGTGGGATGGGGCTCTAATGGCAGCCAGAGGTAGAGGCTGCAGGGGGAGCTGGGGGAAGGGTATGTGTGAACTTCCGCAATACACATACACACATGAGTAAGCATGCTCGCACACATATACTCACGTATACATGTACGTGAACACGTGTGCATGCACATGCACGTGTGTATATGCACTCTGCCTGTACACATATACACACACACACATACCTACACAAATGCACATACATATACATGCATAGACATTTACACACATTCATATACCTATTTATATATGCATATACACATACATAAGCACATATATACACCTGCATGCACACATGCATATTTACACACTTCTATATGTACAAACATACACATATTTACACATGCCTATTTATGCATATATATACGCACACACATACACACACACACACACGACAGCCAATGTCTTGAGAAACTCTACAGGTGCTGGCATGTTTCTCTGAACTTTCCCTTTCTCAGTATTTTGGCCTGCTGAGCTACATCTGTCTCACGCATCAGATAGTTGAACTTTTGAAGTTTTCACCTCTGCGCTGTGCTGAGCTCAGTTCTCTAACGATCTCTCTGGACCTCAGCTGCAGCCTGCTGGCTGGACTCTCAACCTCTGGCCTGGCACCGAGACTTCGCAAAAGCAGCATTCACGTCCTTCACTGAGAGCCGCTTTTCCCCCATGGTCTTCATCCCTCAGTGCTGGTAGCACTGACAAGACCTATGAGCAAGAAAAAACGTGAGTCCAGATTTCCAGATTTTCTCCAGTGGGAGCACTGGTCTTCCACCTGTGACTCAATCATGGCTGAAAGTTGGCTTTCCTTGCCATCACATGGGACCGTGTTTGCATTATGATTGACATAAGGTAAATCCACTTGTGTAATTCAACACATTTACCAAATGACACCATGACCTCGGCGATCCCCAATGCTTTCTTCTCCCAAGCACATTGTGGCACACCCTTTTAGGATTACCTTCATTCCTACTCCCCACTCCAGAGAAGCACTAGTGTACTTTCTGCACACTACCTTTTCCAGACTAATCATAATGCACTTCCTGTCCTGTCTATCTACCTTTTCCAGACTTTCCATATAAAGGTAGCCATTCAGGATACAGACTTCTGAGGTCGAATTCTAAACTTAGAATATTGTATATGAGGTTTACCCATGCGATAGCTTTTATCTGTCCTTAATTATTATTGCCAAATGCTATCATATGGATACATATCTGTATACATAATATTTTGTCTGTAATTTGTGTATTGACCTTTGGATTGCTTCCAATAATACTGCTGTGAACTTTAGTATGGGGAGATATATTTTTATTTTATCTGTATATATACCTAGGAGCAGAATGACAGGGTCTTTAGATACATTGTTTTAATGTGTTTAGAAACTGCTCAATTGTTCATGTGGCTGCTCCATCAACACTGTGTCCAGACACCAATTCCTCCCTACCTTCATCTGTACTGATTGTGAGATTCTATTTACATTTATCTAATCATCATTCTCATGGTGAATGTCTTCCTGGATTTATGGGCCATTTTGGATATCTTATTTGGGGGAATTCTCCTTGAACCTTTCACATTATTTTAATTGAAAAGACTTTCTTGAATACTCTGGTACAATCAAGACATCAAAGTTGCAGATATTTCCTTCCAAATGAGCGGTTGCCTGTTTTTTTTTTATATGAAAGGTCTATTTCTAAGTAAAAAGATTGTAACTGGTTACAGGCAATGTCTCGGCTTTCACTTTGTATCTCTTGTGCTATTGGTGATCATCAAGGTTCTAATGTCCCATCTTACATTTGGGGAGTGGTCTGTTTTGCCTTCGATTGTACTCATGGTGCAAAGAAAGGGTTTATCAAAATCCCTTTTTCCCTTGTAGATATCTAAAAGTCCCAGAACACATGGTTGAAAACCTTCCATTCTCAACTGCCATCACTGACTGCATTTCTAATTTGTTCTGGTGTAACAAGGACACTGTTGATGTGCTGTTTTAATGTTTTACTGAACAATCTTTGACTTTTTTCTTTATGACAAATCAGTTAATTGGAGTTTTCTTATCTATTTCTTTTTGATAATTGTGTTATCTTAATTCATTGGGTTAGAATTCCACAGTGATACTGGGTGAATTTAGCAATTCCTGTCTTATTCTTGACTTTTCTGGAATGCCTCTGGGGGTTTTACCATTTAGTATAAAATATCTGCTGCTGGTTTTGAAAGATTTTGCTTCGTCTGTTTAGGAAACTTCTTGCTATCTCAATTTATTATATATTTCTGTAAACAGAAGCAGCTGCTAAATTCCATTCAGAGCCTTTTTAATTTTGCATCTGTTGAAATGCTTATGGGAAATTTCTCTTTTTAACAACTAATACAATAAATCAGCTAGCAGACTTCCTGTATTTGAACTGTGGTATGAAATAACTCACTTTCCAGAACTTCATCCGTGTTTGGTTTCTTTTTAAATCAAAACGTGAAGGCTCCCATCTCCCCGGTCGCTGTAACCGGTGGGTGTGCACTTTCCCCGCGGTTCTGTATTCGCGGGCTCCCGGGACTGCTGTGCGCGTCCCCACCCGCTGTGTGCGCTCGGCGGGCGGCCCACGTCTCCGCCTCCGTGGGACCCGTCCGCGGGGTGCGGCCGCCGGGTCCTGTGCGGGCTGCGTCTCCGCCTCCGTGGGACCCCTCCGCGGGGTGCGGCCGGGTCCTGTGCGGGCTGCGTCTCCGCCTCCATGGGACCCGTCCAGGGGGTGCGGCCGGGTCCTGTGCGGCCCACGTCTCCGCCTCCGTGGGACCCCGTCCGCGGGGGTGCGGCCGGGTCCTGTGCGGGCTGCGTCTCGCATGGGACCCCGTCCGCGGGGGTGCGGCCGCCGGGTCCTGTGCCGGCTGCGTCTCTCGTGGGACCCCTCCGCGGGGTGCGGCCGGGTCCTGTGCGGCCCACGTCTCCGCTTCCGTGGGACCCCGTCCGCGGGGGTGCGGCCGGGTCCTGTGCGGGCTGCGTCTCGCGTGTCCGATCTCGGCTCTCCACGCCTGGGACCTTGGCGCCCCCGGTTTTGGTTACTGTCCTTCTGTCCGTCCGTCAGCCCCGCACCGTTGCCCGGTGCGTGTCTCCTTGGGACCCGAGGGCAGCGGGCTCAGGGCTAAGCCTGCGCGGGGCGCGCAGGAGGCCGGGACCGCCGGCCATGGGCGGCTCAGCCAGGCCCGAGCCCGGGTCCGGGGTCCGGGGTCCGGGGTCGGGGGTCGTGGGTCCGGGGCCGGGGGTCGGGGGTCGGGGGCCGGGGCGCCCTGGAGGGCGGGCCAGGCCGGGCCGCACCGCCCCGCTGCCCCAGCACGCAGGGGCCGCTCCTCGGGACGAACCTCCCCGGCCCGCGAGGCCCCATCCGTCACCAGCTGAACTCCGCTTCACCCCCTACCCCCGACCCCACTCTCAGCCCCCACATAGGGCCTGCGGGCCCCAGCCTGCAGACCTCCCTGCCCGGTCCCCCCTGCCGGTCCCCCCTGCCCGTCCTCCCTGCCCCGTCCTCCCTGCCGGTCCCCCCTGCCCCGTCCTCCCTGCCCCGTCCTCCCTGCCGGTCCTCCCTGCCCCGTCCCCCCTGCGCTGTCCCTCCTGCTGGGTGCTCCCTGCCCGGTCCCCCCTGCCCGGTCCCCCCTGCCCGGTCCCCCCTGCCCATTCCCCCCTGCCCAGTCCCCCCTGCCCAGTCCCCCCTGCCCATTCCGCCCTGCCCAGTGCTCCCTGCCCAGTCCCCCCTGCCCATTCCCCCCTGCCCAGTGCTCCCTGCCCGGTCCCCCCTGCCCAGTCCCCCCTGCCCGGTCCCCCCTGCACTATAACCCCCCCCCCCCTTGGTCCTCCCTGCTACGTCCTTCCTGCCCCGTCCTCCAGGGCCTGGAAGCAGGGCCACTGCACAGGAGGACAGGCAGTGGCCCTGCTAGGCCGCGGGTGGGAGTGGAGTGGGCACGGGCAGCAGTCCGGCCTCACCCTCGGGCCCAGCGTCCACACCTGGGGCCACTTGCAGGGCTGGGGGTGGCTTGAGAATTCCAAGGTAGGAGGAGACGCCCTGCCCACACCCCACGCCGGGCCCGCAGAGCCGGAGCCGAGGGTGAGCCCGGCCTCTGCGGTGGAGGTCTGCAGGGTCCCCAGGGTGGTGCAGGCCCAGGCCCCAGGGGTGGGTGGACAGAGGGTCACCCAGACGATGTCCAGGCCACTCTGAGCACAGAGAATGCCGCAAAGAACCCATTCCTCAGGACTTGTAGGAAATGAATTTCTGGACAAAAATGAAGCCTTCCCCTTGAAGCCAGCCGCCGGCTTGTTGATGTCTGTATGGACAGGGCTCAGTCCCTGCTCCCAAACCCACCATCGCAGTCCCCTGTGCGCCTCAGGCACACTTCAGGGCTAGTTTGCATACAGCTGAGCTCATCTCCCTGACTTAAGCTCAAGTTGGGTGATGTTCCAAACTGTCTTCTGCGTTCGTCGGGTCTGACCATTGTGAACGTGGTCCGCTGAGAAGATCCTTAGTCCTTGCAGGAGAACAGTGATGGTTCCATTGGACTTTGTAGCTCAAGGCTTACAGCTCAGTGGTTTGATATGGAGAAAAGATGACTTCATAGTCCCAAGACTTCAATATTTTCATATTTTCCCAGTGTTATATTTAATGAGACAGTATCAGTTCAGAAAATTTGAACAATTATTAGCTTCATTGATTTGACTGATACTGTTTTAAAAAATAATTATTTGGCTTCAGGTACTGGTTGTTACTATTACTAATATTTATCGGTAGAACCGGGCCTTTTAACTTGCTGGTCAAGTGTATAAGCACTTGGTTCATGCTCTCAGTCTTTTTTTGCTTTAGTTGTTTTAGGGTCTTGTGCTTTTTTGACATGTGGATGGGATTATAGATAGAGATCACGGCACGTGGTTTGGTGGAGAAAGTGTCTTGCTAAGTTTTTGCTCAGGCTGGCCTCAAACCGTGATCTTCCCCATTTCTGTCAGGAACAAGTCCTGCACCTGATTGACTTGCTGTGTTTTAAACAAACAAACAAACAAACAAATTTGAATTTCATAATCTTCAGGATTTAAAAAGTGCAAATCTCCCTATGTTAAAACTGTGGTTTAGAGGTAAGGCATATGATTTGTCCTGCTTTAAACCCAGAAATGATCTCACCAGCCCATGAGGACTGACAAGGCCAGGTGCTGCTGGGAAAAGCCCCTGGGGCTCTCTGATGGTTCTGGGTTGGGAAAGCTGATGGTATATTTTCTTTGCTTGTAATTTCTTTACAAGTTAACTATACTTTACGACTTCATATTTTTTTTATACTTTTTTTTTATACTTTACGACCCAGAAGTTCTTCTTGTGGGTATTTATTCAAGCAAAACAAAAGGATGTTCACATGAAGTCTTATACAAACATATGTACAACAACTTACTCATAATAGGTAGGAATTGGAATTGAGCCAGGTGTCTAAACACAGGCGTACAGATCATCTGCTTCTGTATGAACGTTACCAAATACTTCTCTGCAGAAAGAGGAAGAGAGCTCTGGAAAGCTGACATGGATGGATGGGCAGTTAAAGATGCTGGTCTCCAAAATGATGGCAGTGTGATTCCTTGGGTGGGGTTCTAGATTTGATCTGTGCAAGTGAAGTCAGAGCAATGAAGCCAGGGGTGGGAAGACTCCCAGGACGTGGGTGGGGTCTAGGGAGAACTTCCTGTATTGTGAGAGAAGTAGGATTCTCTTCCCACCATCCTCATGAAGCACACTCACTCACAAATGGGTACAATATTATAAGTTGACCAAAAATCTAAAAAGATGTTTAAGGAGATGGAAATGCTGACCGACCTGATGTCATTATTGTACTTATACATGTATGGCATCATCATTATATCTTTTACATACATGCAATGTAGACTACACCGCTAAAGCGTAGATTTCTACAGTGTCTTCATTTGTTTAAGATCATTAAGGTGCACTTCAATGAATATAATTCATGTCTCAGTAAGAAACATGGGAAAAAGAAATAGTATAAAAACCATCCAACAACAAAGGAAGAACTCTGAAGATCTTGGGGGAGTATACTACTTCAGAAAATGGCTAAAGAATAAACAAAATAAAAATGTAATGAGGAGGAAACAGGTAAAGGCAAAAATCTAGAAATCAAAGAATTTACCCAGTGGTAGTTTGCAAAATTAATTATTCACGGGAGTTGCATGCCCCCAAAATGTGCCCATTGTTATGTTCAAAGCTATTCTGTGCAAGACAATTCCATAAATTTGAGAAGCCGTACACTACACCAAGTTAAACAGATTCATTATCTAGTCTGAATTCATTGTCTGAATCCTTCCAATGCTAACCGTCTGTGCAAATCTTGTCATGAGCTCCACTGAAGAAACATTTGTTGATGTCCTCACCTGTGAGTATGTCCCTATTCAGAAGTAGAGTTTTGCAGGAGTCATGGTTAGTTAAGGTGTGGTCATAGTGGATAGAGTAGGTCATTCATCTGGTATGACGTATGTCTTCATAAGAAGAGAGAAAGACTAGGAGAGGGACACCAGAGGAAGCTGGCTATGGAGAGCTGGATGCTGAGTTTGGAGAGATGTGCCTGCCAGCCACGGATTGCTTGGCAGCTGGAGCCTGGTGAGACAAGGTAGGGTGCTCTGAATGGAGCTGAGCCGGCCGACATCTTGATCTCAGAGCTCTGACCTCTAGGACAGAGAGGACACCTTTCCGCAGCTGTATGCCACCCAGTGTGTGGTGCTCCATTTCAGCAGCCTCAGGAAAACCCAAGTAACCCTTAGAGACAGATCGCATATCTCTTGACTGGTCTGATCACAGACCTTCCTCTTTTTCCAGGGCAGATCCTGACGGGTGGAGGCCTCCGCCTTAACTCCTCACGTGACACTCCAGGAACGGAGTGGGGGCAGCACGACACCCCCATTATGTCCCCATCTCACATCCCAGTTTGGAAAATGTGAGCGAAGGTGTGAGCTACACTGTAGCAGATAGAGTGAAGGTGTAGATTAGCCCACTGGAAGACACAGAGATTACCCAAGAAGAAGCACGGGTACAAAGAGTAGCAGAGGATTCCAGCAGAGCAAGAGAGCACTTCAGTCATGAGCCAGGAGCAGAGAGAAGCCAGTGTGTGTGTGGGGGGCTGCTGGCCTGGAAGGGGGAGGAGGCCACAGGGCCAGAACTGTGGATGGCCCCCAAGGCTGGAAAGAGGAAGGGCCAGGCTCCTCTCCATCCAGGAAGAAGGACAGAACGCACTCAGACACATCTTGCTCTTAGCCTCACGAGACACAGGCCAGACTTCCGAGCTGCGGTGGAGTAAGATGATAAATCTGCATTGTCGGAAGCCTCTACATCTATAGTCATTTGTTACAGTGGTCATAGAAAGATAACACAAGCCATACGTCAATTCATTCTCTCTTGATTTTTGGAAAACTTGACCTTTGATGTAGAAAGTTTAAATCTGAGATTTCTAGAATCTTGTTCCAGAATATTAGCTGCATTGCATGCATTTGTCTCATTCCATATGCAAGAAAAGCTGCCTGCAATGTCCCAGTAACAATCCATGCAAAGCCATATTTCCTTAGTTTTATTGTTATTATTATTATTACTTTTCTGGAAAGGATGGTCATAGCACATAGCATCCGAGAGTTTATAATCTTTCTACTTAGACTTTCATTTCTGCTTTCTTCTAGGCTCAGTGGCTTTAACTTGCTCACAGCATTAATACGATGGGAAAGGCCTCAATGAACATGGTGTAGAAGACAGTTTATTGTTAGCTTTTGCTCGATGCCCTCGTACTTCCCACCCCACAGCCTCTGTACCAAGTTCTTTCTTCTTTAGCTTCCAGGTTTTCTTGGCCTGTGTGAACTTTGACACCTCTGTCTACCAACTGTAGGACACCAGTGTTTCCTAGTGTTACTCTGAGTACTTTGTGCTGACACAGAAGTAGATTCAGTGGTTTATCAACTCCGTTCATTCATTCTGGTTCTGGGAAGTCTACGATTGAGGCGTTGGTAAATTCCGTGTCTAATGGGGACCTGTTTCTGGCACAGAGAAAAATTCTCTTCTCACTCTGCCCTCACACAGTAGAAGGGGCAGAAACTCTGCGGGGTCCTTTTATAAGGTCGCAATAATCACCTTCCGAGGGTCCCACCTCCTTTCACATTGGGTATTCGCATTTTCACATATGAACTTTAGGGGATAAACATTTAAACATCGGGTTTTGATTATTTTAATACTTAGGAGTCTGTCTAACCAGCATCTCAGATATAAATTACTGGATTGTTTAAATATATTCCACAGAGTTGGAATTCATAGTCCAGATAAAATTATTACATTTTTTAAATAAGAGTTGGAAAGCTGCAAAAATCATTCCATACATCTTTTCATGCAAGTAGAGGAAACAGAAGCAAATCAATCTGCCCCTCATGTGAACGAATTCCTCAGAAAATTGGAAGTTGGATAATACGATGCATGGAAATAAGCTGTTTGTTCATTTTCCTCTGAGCTTTTCTCCCTTTCCCTCCTTCCTTCTCTCCTCCGTCCCTCCCTCTGTCTCTCCTTCTCTTCCTCCCTCTCTCCCTCCCTCCTAACCTCAGCCTCTCACCTTTTATCCCAATCTCCCTCACTTCCTTATTTCCTACTTGTTAAGGCAACAGAGGAAGAAGAATTTTCCAGGGTCCACAGGCAAGGCCCACACCAACCCAGGAAACGATTCTTTCAGTAGATCACAAAATTCATGGACATTTGACATCAGCATTTCAACCTGTCTAAGTGTATTTTAACATGGAAATAAAGATCCAAGTCACTCATCTGCCAAATAGCCTCTTCTAGCCCTTTACCATGTTGGCTCCGGCTCAGTCTCTGAACGTAAGACCAACTATGTGGCAGATTCTGACACACTGCCAACAAGAGCCCAAAAGTCATACAGAGAAAATATGGAGAACACGGACACAGGCACACATAGAACACACAAGAATTTACACACACAATTCACACAGGCACACATGCAGCTGCAGTGCCCAGTCTTCCTGGAGACCTGGGAAGTCAGGGCACACAGAGGAGGAGACACAGGGAGGAGTGGCAGATGGAGGAGGAGACTCAAAGAGGAAAGGCACACCTTCAGTGCAGATCCACTGACTCCCAGCATGGGCGACACCAGCGGGGCTCTTCCTTCCGGGCCTGGAGGCCTGGTGGGATGGTGAGAGGTGACTCTTTTGTGTAAGAGTGTGCTGTGGCCCAGGGATTCTTCATCTGTCTACTGTTTTGGGGCGTGCATAGGGTGACAAATTAGGAAGGGTGCACTCAAAGGTTATTCAAATATTTCAAGAAGAGCGTATTTGAGCATGGAAAGGGCAGAGCACATTAATCAAATGTCAGCACCAAGACACTCTGGAGGCTGTTTCTGTGTGTTTGCCGAGCGGCAGGCTGGCTTAGGTTCTGTGGGACCTGTGATTGCCCCAGTGTGAAGAAACATGGCCACAATTACTCACAGGAGCGCTCCGCCGGGGCCGGGGGTACCCAGCCAGGGGTGCACAGCTGGCGTGCACAGCTGGGCCCGGGACGAGCCCGCCCTGCCAGGGAGGCCGCACTGGAGCAGACACGGGAAGAACCCCGGCAGCGACCAGCGGGTTAGACGAAAGGAGCAGAAGTAGTTTGCATGAAGATGATGTTCGCAGGGGAATGACTGAAATGGTTTCCACCAGGAGACCAGGGCCGGGGGGCCGTGCCTCCAGCTGTCCCCGGCCGGGCCTCGCAGGCTCCTTCCAGCCAGTGCCAGCGCTCGGCGTCGCCTTTCTCTTCTTCAGCGACTATCACAACAGTGCAGCAGCCCCAGTCACAAACTCAAGAGTCTTTTGACAGCAGCAATTAAGCAACTTAATTAATGAGTGAATAAAAATGATAATATTTACTGAATGGGAGCATCCTGTTTTGCATTTTTATTCAAACTCTGCACCTGAAGAACACCATTGAGGAAAGCCTCTGCCCCTGGCAGAGGTGGAAGCACCTCTCTGTCTGTCTGTCTGTCTGTCTCTGTCTATCGCTCTGTCCCTCCTCACTGTCCCGCTTCCCTTAGGTCTGACTTCATAAGCACTCCAAGGGCGGCATACACAGTGGAAGGTCCACACGACGCACCCTTTTGCCCTTTCCAAGGGGAATGAGATTCTATCTTTGCCTGGTCTTTTTTCACCCCTAAAAGCCTCATTCATACATGAAGGACAATTTCATGATACTTGTCTGAGGCTGAACTTTACATCAAAGTGGGTGATTAATTACTGATAAGGGTATAATAAAACATTAATGCATTTTGTAATTAACCAGCTTGGGAGTGACATCTCCCATCTTCTCGTGAGCGACAGGCTCACAAGTGCACACGCATGCGTGCGTGCGCACACACCCACACACCCACATACAACTTTAAAAAAATCTTTATTTGTCTCTTCATCTCAAGAGTGCCCTCCATACATTACATTCTTTTAAAAAGCCACATCTATTTTCCTCAATGAAATATATAATCCATCTCGAGCGTAAGGAAAGCCCGTGCATAATTACTTCCTGGTGACAGACAGTGAGTTTTCCAGCTATTATTTTTGATGGTGCTGTCATGGATGCCAGCTCCATATTGTGGTGGCAGCCAGCTGTAGTCGGAACCCACCTGGAGAGCAGCGTCTTTCTTCTCTCGGGGAAGGCTCCCAGCCTGACAGGCCACCGCTCCGGTTAAGCTTAATTAGTCAAGAGAGGAAAATAACTGACTTCAGAGTGCTACGTTTGGGGCTGCCCCTTCCCCCCTACCCGCTCAGAATCTGACACTCTTTGGAGAAGATGAAGTTCCACATGGGATCTGTGTTTGGAGCTTTCCCACTTCCCCGCCGCCTCACGTGGGACCCGGCTCACAGGCGTGTGTTTTGCTCCCCAGCCTCTGCACTCCTGCAGAGTGGGCCCTCGGAGCGCTGGCATCCCCGTGGGCAGACACGGAGCCACCGTGGGGACTGACGGGTGCCGGGGTAGACTTCAGCTGGGAGCAGAGGGACCTGGGGAGGCTGAGGAAGATGGCGGCCCTGTGACGCGTGCTGCACAGCCTTACAGCCAGCCCGCTAACAGCCCGGGACCCCCCCTCTCCCACGCAGGGGCTGGCCCGACAGCACAGGGGCAAGACAAGCTGTTGTGCATCTGCTCCCCGTGCAACCACGCCACCTCCGTGAGCTCACGGGCTGCTGGAGGGAGCTGGCCGATTGTGGAGGGAAGCGAGACTCCCTGCCTGGCTCCCTGGCTCAAGCTGAGTTTGCAGGCTATGGTGTGTGTGTGTGTGTGTGTGTGTGTGTGTGTGTGTGTGTGTGTGTGTGTGTGTGTGTGTGTGTGTGTGTGTGCCTGGCTCACCCCCAGAGCTGCACATCTGGCTCATCGACTCACAAGGAATTGTAATTGAAAATGCCCGAGTGGCAAGACCATGGACGTGGGGTCATGAGGCACGGTCAGCTGCCCGGGACCCCAGTTCGTCAGCGCAAGTGTGCTGAGATGAGCAGAACTTGGCACACATCTCACTAGGTGTGCCTGGCACTTGCACGTAGCACCTGGTTGCCACTGGCTCACCAAGTGAGGGGAAAGGGCAGAAGGTGTGGCCTTCCCAGCCCTGACACTCACTCGAGGTCATGCACCCCTGGGCCAGATTTGTGTTCCTCGGTGTGTTTTCTCAAGCATCTCCACTCTCAAACCTCTTCAGACTGTACTGGAATATTTGATGAATCGGAACACTTTCTGTAGACGCTGAGAGCCGCTCTCTCGCTCTCGTGGCCTAGTGGAAGGGCTGCTGCCATCTCTGTCCCTGTGGCTTCGCAGAGGGGCTACCTTCTGCTCACCACGTGTCTGTTGAGTGAAGGGTGGTTAGGAAGATTCAGAGAACGCAGGGTCCAGGGGTCTGGGGAAGGTTCCAGAGCTTCAAGGAGACCTAGCCGGGAGGAAGGCACAGGCTCACTCCAGAGACTGTGGCGGAAGCCCCGCCCCCCTCCCCTGCCCCCAGAGGTCATCACGCTTCGCCAGCTTCCTGCCCCCATGTCACTCTGCTGGTGAGCAGCTAACAGGAGATGTGTGTGGATGCGCACGAAGACAAGCTGACACCAGCTCCAGCCCGGGATGTGGAAGGCAAGGTGTCTTTATGCCACCTGTCTGCCAAGCCTGCGGGAAGGTTCCGTGAGCCGGGAGGATGGTCCTGTGTCCCCAGGTCCCCTCCGCGGGGCGGTGACACGCACTTTAGGTCCAGAGTCAGATACATCTTAACTCACAATTTTCCTTTTGAAGCTTGCTGGGTCTGCTTACCTGTCAACAGTTAACATGAGGATTCAATGAGGGACCAGCAGGAAGGGTCTTATTTATATCTTTGCCAAGACACACTGAGTTTTCAATGGTGAGCTGGTGTCACTCTCTTCATTATTAGTTTGTGCCTATGATCCTTGGTTTTCCAGAACAGTTCTTGAGCACTGGGCAGGCTTGTCATTACACTCAGGAAAGAAGGATAAATCTGGGGGGACAGAGCGAGGCTCCCAGAAACTCACAACAGACAACAATAATAGAAGGGAGATCATTTCAGAGACAAGACTCTTGTGAGGTTTTTTTTGTCGCTGTTGTCTGTTCAATCTACAATTCTAAATAGAAATGGCTCACGGACATCATCCAATGTGTATATACAGTGTCAGATTTCAAAGGGAGTCACACGCATGCACACACACACACACACACACACACACACACACACACACACACAGTGTACCTGTAGTGTAGGTGTAGATGGCTATGGAAAGAGAGCAGCAGCTGGGTATAATCAATAGGATGAGAATCTCTGAGCCTTGGGGAGCTGGTTGGTCTGTTATAACTCAGTACTGTCCTTGGGTGAAACAAAATCATTAATCCAGGTATGCCTCTCTCCTGTGGGTCACCAGCTCTGTTCTGGAGGTTTGTGTGGATTCAGAAGCCATTAATATGATGGACAGGGGCCAACTGGCTGCAGAAACGATGGTTGGGTGCAAACCAGGCACAGTCCACATTCAGTGTCTTTGCTCCCCCACAAAACCACCTTTGTGAAATACTGGGGTGCCGCTCGCTCCCCGGGCAGATCACAGGGTACAAGAAGGCCTTCATCCTCTCCGCGATCCCGTGTACGTGAACCAATGCTTCCCAGCAGCGCCTCTGCAGACGCGTCCCCCGGCCCGCAGCTCCGGAGGGCTGGGATTCAAGCATTCTCCCTCCGTCCTTCTCCGTCGCTGCCGCCTGGACTCGTGTCAGATTAACCCCGTGGCCAGCGCGAGGAGCATCATGGTCCTGGGCCTCATTCTTCCTCTTCTGCATCTCTGTGCTCAGATCTCCCACATTTCTGTGATACTTTACCCCTCCTTTTCCTCCTGAGAGGCGGCAGGATGACCCCTGACCTCCGGCCAGGCTCCACCTGTGGGCAGGCTGCCCTTGCACCCTGGCTGCAGGATGCCTCCCTCACCTGCGGCTTGATCTCCCCAGATCTCTCTGTCCAGACAGCAGTAGCGGGGGGATTTGACCCAGGATCACTTCCAAGCCCTGGGCTCAGAAGCCCATGTGCACCCACCACCCCAGGCCATTGGTGCTGGGCTCTGTGGGTGTCCCCCCGGGCCCACCTGGCCCGTGCGTCACGTGACCTCAGAAAGGGAGCTTGGTGGACGGTTTCCATCCCCGCCACCTGCTAACTCATGACTGACATCATTTAATACTGTTTTGAAAAGAGAGATTTAAGGTTGTTTTGAAAACTGAAGGAAAAATACAAATGTTTGCCTGTTAAACATTTTGCCCAAATATAAAAATGTTAATGTCTTTTTATTATGACAGTTCCGCAGGGAAGTGAGCTCCAGCGAGCTCATGGTTGTCAATGAATGTCTCAGCACTGACTTTGGCAAACATTGTGGTGGTAGGAGGCAGCTCAGAAATAAAGTTGAAAGAAAAGAAAGAGTCGTGTTGAATGTTTTTCTAATGGTCCCAGATGCACTTTGTAGTCGGCTTGCTTATTCAACTTTTAACTAAAGTAAAAAAAGTTTAATTAAAGCCATGTGCATCCTATAACCATTATTTATTGTTTTTTTGTGCTTAGAAAGCACATTTTCAATAGAAAATTTGGGAAATAAGAGGTATGAATAAAATAGTTCTAACCATTCTAAATTCCAATCTGTAGGAATACTCATATCTGTAGATATAGAGATAGAAATAGATACAGAAATGGAGATAGAGATAGATATAAACAGATACATCTCCTCACATTATCATGAGGATATACATTATGATGGTCCAAATATATAAAAACAAAATTTGGATAATAAGTAGCAATTGCATTCTGAGTTTTTCTTTTAGTATCACAATTTTCAAAGAGAATATATTTATTACTTCTATTTTTATTCATTATATAATATGCCCTTTATTAGAAAAATAAAGATACAGGAAAAGAAGATAAAAAATAAAAGTTGGTAATAACTATTTCATTTGGAGAAAGCCATTGTTATTACTCCAATTATTTTTCTATTTATATGCAATATGAGTGAAAATAAGTATGATTCCTTCTTTCTATATGTTGCTCAGTAATATGATTTAATTCTATAAAAGTAGTATATAATTATCATGAATAATATTCTATATAATATTTTTATCTGTAGAGTGTCTATGTCATAGATGTATGATACTTTTTAGAATAAATTATCTCCTTGATATCTAAATTGTTGCTAATCTGCTATGATCTATAGTGCACTTATAAATACAACTTGCAATGAAATACTTTTGAATGCTAATTTCTCATAGCTAATTGCTTATTTTTTGAAATGATACAAGTAGAAATTTAGAGTCAAACAATGAAAATTTAACTCTGTTGACTTCTGCAGGCAGCTGATCACCTACTCTACATAGTTTCCTTAATCATCTTCACATCTTTTGACAGTTATTTTTGTACTGATTGTATATTGTTAGCCTAGGTCTCTTGAAGGGGATTATAGATTCAAGGGAGAGAAGAATGAAGGGTTAAAGTGGAAATTCGTGGACGGTCCATGTGTGGAGTTGGGGAAACCCCACAGTTGGATCACAGAGTTACGGAGACAGTGTCAGATGACAGAGGGCCAGTTCCCAGCTGTACACAGGTGCCTATCATACAGCTGCAAGAGACAGAGACCAGGGAGCACACAGTCATAAGCTGCTACTTCACTGGGATTTTGAAGAGCCAAGGAAATAAGTGGAAGCAAATGGGTGGTGTCTCACAAAAATTCCAGCCTGTCCAGAAACCCCACTAGTGACAGGGTGCAGTGAGTTTTGGATTGTCCCATTCCAATACGCCTCTTCATCTCTGATTCCCCTCTTCTGAGAGATAAAGGGCATGTGCCAAATGCTTTTGAGGTGGTATTTGACTCCGGAATTCTTCCTGCCTCTGGTCCTTTTCCTAATCCAGGCTCCTATTTCATCTCACTCATGAGTGCCCCCTAAGGGCTTCCTGGTGGCCAATCAAGTCAGCAGTGCAGGGATTGTCTGGGTGAGAAGGGGTAGGAACACTATTTCTGTGCTTAGGAGAGGTCTGGTCATCTGTGACATGCTAAAAGAGGTGTGCAGCAGCATGTTGTGGAGAGCACCTGGTGAGCTAGTGATAGGGAGGCTCACTAGGAAGAAGAGAAACTGAGGCATGAGATAGGAAAAGGTGAGCTGATAAGAGAATCTGTCTACCCAGATGCTGCAGTAACTGCCATCAAGAATCATACCCCAGTATTCGTATTAGGCCCTGCAGGTCTGTGTTACACGTTCACCCACGGAAAGTGAAGCAAAAATGTGTGCAAAAGAAGCAGAAGAAAAACAAAACTTCTGTGTCGATCTGGAGTATGTGAGTCATTATTCCACAGCTGAGGAGTCTTTTCATCCATTTAGCTTAGCCATCGTTGGACAGCCTGAGTGGGAAGTTGAAGGGATGATACAGGGACTTGGCATGAGGGCCATGATGTCAATAATGATTTGCTATTGTCTGTAAGGACACTTGCACACCCATGTTCATTGCTGCGCTGTTCATGGTAGCCAAGATATGGAAACAGCCCAGATGCCCATAACAAATAAATGAATCAAGAGAATGTGGTATACCTATACAATGGAATTTCACTCCCCTAGCAGAAAAAATAATACGCCTTTTGCAAGGAAATGAATGAACCTAGAAAAATTACAGTAAGTGAAGTAAATCAGGGTCAGAGACACTAACAGCACATTTTCTCACGTATGTGGAAGAGGTAAAATCCAAACAGACATGATAACTGGTACAGGATTTTATGCATATATGCACAAACTGACTAAAGATGGTATACTCAGGTAGGAATCTGATGGTGTAACTTCTCTGAACAGCTAACAAATCGTTTAATAAAACGAATGGGGGACATAAACGGAGGGAGAAAAGCTCAACAAATGCAGTCATTGTTTCCAAGGTACACTGTGCAAAAATGGAGCTATGAACAGGAAGGGTGGTGATACCGGGGGGAGAACAGGGCAGAATGATGGGTGGCATTGTCCTTATAACCTGACTTAGGGAATGGAAGCTGTTCTGGACAGCTACTTAATTTAAAAAATCATACTGATAAAAGAAGAAGTTTGCTATTGTAATCAAAGAAAAAACATCTTTCGAGGAGTGACAAGTTACTAAACTTCCACCCAAGTAATAGAGGAAGCAAAATCTGCTCTTTAGGACTCCTGCTTTCCTCATCCCAGACATGGCTTCTTCAAAGCACAGCCACACACAAGAGCAGTGTAGGGGGCTTGGTTGCTCTAGTGTGTGCTGGCTGGGTTAGATATCCAGAGAACTCAAAGGTCTCCCTGCCTAGTAGAAGGTGGACGCATCAGCTGAGCACGATGCAGGTGTAGCCCATACCTGGGAAGGTGCATGCAGAACTCTAGCTGCTCTTCCAACTCAATCCTCTTAGAAACATTGACGCGGCAGAAAATTGCTGGCCATCCTGAACAACTACAACCAGCTTGAAGATATCCAGGAACTTGGTGAGGTCCCTAGAGCCCTGGTATCCACCTGTATAAGATGCGCTTCAGAAGGAAGTGCATGGAGAAATGGGAGAAGGGAAGGGAAGTTTAGGCCCCACAAAGGTAAGGAGGGACCCTGGTCCACTCCCTCAGCGCTGTGGCCTGCTGGGGCCAGAGGTACGGTTCAAGGAGGAGTACTGTCCTTTGTGCAGGTAGCTTTATTCTGTGAGAAACACCACATCCTGGCCTTGTCAGCTCATGTCACTGTCCACCATCACTCATCATCTGCAGATGGACAGCCCTGTAGGAGATCATCAATTGCCAATGCAATTCAGCAGATACACTTCATAAATTTTAATTACATTCCCACTGAAAATGAATGGTCAGAAAATATAAAACATCTGCCATCCAGATCATTTACATTTTTCATACAATAAATCATCAACAACATCCCAAACCATGCTTAAATCATGTGAGTGGAGTAGGTCACGGTGGAGGGACGGCCATCCATCCTCAGCTGTTTGGATCCCGGCCTCTCCTTGGGATGCAGGAAACGGGGCAAGGAGGTGGTGACCCATGGGGTTCTTGCTATGACAGAGAGCACTCCGGCCTGGTCTTCACAACAGAAAATATACAGTCTCACCTGTTACCTGCTACTTGATCCATTTACTGCCATATCAAAGCAAGAGCTTGTTTGAGCAGCAGACAATTTGGACAATGATGACCTAGAAATGTAGGCATTTTTCACTCAGTTGGCTTGTTTATCTACTCTACATGTAGGAAAAGGAAGCAGCTTGATTTTCATTTCATTTTATTTTTTAAATTTTATTGTAAAGCTGAAGTACAGAGGGGTTACAGTTACATAAGTCAGGTAATGAGTACAGTGTCACCTCTTCCCTCTTCCCTCATTTTCTCCCAGGTTTTTTCCTCCCAATGTCTTCCCCTACAAACTAGATAGTTCATTTTCAACGTAGTGTCTAGTGAATATCACTGCTGCATTTCTTCACTCTTTGTCCTGACATTTTTTGCCCCCCCCCTCTTCCCTCTCCCAAACAGATAAACTTACATACAAGACAAAGGTACAGAAATCCAAAACAGTGACAAAGGAGAAAAAAAAGCAAGAAGCAAAATAACAAAAAAGCCTCTTGTTTCTATTTCTTGGAGTTCATTTTGATAAACATCTTTTTATATGCTCATATGCACATAGCTATTGAGCCTTTGTGATCCTCTCCTAAGAATAGCTTCCTTTGGGCTCACTGTATGAGTGTGTAGAATCCTGTTTAACTTGTCATGTCCAGGTGTAATTTTTTGCGCTTACTTGTAGATTTACAGGCACATTCTAATGACTACAAGTGAGGGAAACCACGCAACCTATGTTTCTTTGGGTCTGGTTTGCTTCACTGCAACTTCATATGTAAAAACTGACGTGTATTCTTCTTTTATTCGTAATGCTCTCGTTTGTTTCCCAGCATCACCAGGGCTGGAGAACGTGACCTGCCACCTTTGCAGTGGTGCTGGCCTCCTCGGCCGTGTGGCGGTAGAGACTGCTGCTGAGAGTGTGGAGGACTCCATGGAGCACAGCCCCCCGCAGAGGGCTCTGGTCACCCCAGCTTCAGATGGAGTTCCAGGGAAAAAGATGGACACTGCTGTCAGATGTTCCACTCAATGCCTCTTCATGTTCATGGGCCACTTCTCCTTTTATCTCTCTTTTAAAGAGATCCACTTGATTGTTCTGTGGACTGAGAACAGGAGTACAGATCCAGTACTAGCCCTGCAGTACAGCAAGCTCTTCTGCTTGGTTCTGGGGAAGTCGGTGAGCTAGTGAGCAGCTGTAGGAAATGCAGGGTTCCAGGTGCTCCTTGTGGGCCCAGATGCTCCTTGTGGTCAGTGCTCCTCATGGGGTCAGGTGCTCCATGAGGGATCAGGTGCTCCTCATGGGGCCAGGTGCTCCGTGAGGGGTCAGGTGTGCAGGAGCAGCAGCCCTGGCTCTATGGGACTATCAACATCAAATCTAACAGGACTGGGGCTAGGAGGGGGGTCACACCTTTCTAAAAGTCACAGAGACATTAAGTTTTCCAGGTGACGTCTGAGCCCAGAGGTCAAGCACCCAGCACAGTGGCTCCACTGCGTTCTTCTCTCTTCCTCCTGCTCTTTGAGAAGTGACGGCTGGACTGCGTGCCTTCACAGCAAAGCAGAGCGCCACACTGGGAGGCAGAATGAGAGAGGGGCTCCATACCACCGGTTCACCTCTCCATGGAACAACAAACACTTCAGATGGAACTCTCTGGGAGGGCCCCGTGTTCACCGTGAATCACTGGCAAACATCATTTCCAGGTGCTAGGCCCGGCGAGCTGCAGGTTGGAACATCCACCCTGGCTGTAGGCTCTGTCCCGTCTGCTTGCCTCAGTGTTCCTCCACACAATGCGCACGACCCCAGTGTCTGCCCTTTGGCCATTCTCATGTTACTGTCCAAACTTAACATGCACCCTCACCATGAGGACCGGCTGCAGCGGCCCTTCCTGCGCAGCCCACTCGGAATTCAGACTGCACCAGTTAACGGAATCCCTCACAAGCTTCTTGTGCAGTTGCCTCCAAAGAAGAGCAGAGACACCGCCTGCTCCAAGCAATACAGATGATTTAATAGGCATGAAAACTTGATACAAATAATGAAAAGTTATCCAGTGCTAGTGGAGAATTTTTCTTCCTCCCAGTGTAGGAATTGTCTCCCTGGGCATTTCCCTTCTTTCTGTTGTCATAAGGTGATTTACAGAGGAACGCGGTAGTGACGTGCATCAGGTAATGAGTGCATTTCCTGTTGGACGAGGTCGCCCCTTCCCCGGCTCCATTTCTTGTTCTTTTTTTCTTAGTAAAGCCATCGGGTTTTCTGGACAAGTTTGTGTTGTTCTGTTCTACTTTGAGGAGTGTGTGGCGGCGCTAGCGCCCTCCCTTCGGCAGGCCCTGGTCCTCGGTCCTCCGGTCCTCCGGCGTTCCTGGCATTTGTGACCGTGGGATGTGCTGTGAGTGGTGTCTCGCCTGCCACACCAGCCTTGTTAAGGGTGGCTGCTTTCGAGCTAGTCTAGCGTCAGGGACCCTCAGCTGCAGCGAGCCGCGTAGAAGGCACTGTATTTGTCTAGATAATTAAGAATGAGATGTGGTGAAAATTGGACTGAGTTTCACTTAAGGGTTTCTTTCCCTGCTTGAATGGGGCGAAAAGAATGGAGTTGATTTGACATTAGCATATTCCTGCTTCCCCCACCCCCAATCCTTTTTCACTGTAGTCATTTCTGACAGGTACAGAATTCTCCAGAAGACTGGAAGTCCTCTCTGTAGGAAGACAAATACCACGCCTGTAGAATTTAATGTTGAGGAGGGATAGTAGTTATAGATATTCCCAGAAGTGTAAAATTATGAACTGTATATTTCATATTCTTCAAAAACAAGAAAGAAAAACATTTAGGCTAAAACTTTACATATTTTGCCATCAATTGTGAAAACCTGATTGTGGGGAAATTTTGAAATAAATCTATTTAGTTTTATTATACGTAAAAACCAAAAATGTAAAACTCTATACATAAACAAGATGTGTTTGGCTAAGTGAAAAAATGAGCTTTTCAAACATTTTGTGAACTTGATACTAGGGGTGCGCACCTGTAATCCTATCTACTCCAGAGAGAGATGAGGATCACAGTTCGAAACCAGTTCAGGTAGGGAAGTCCAGGAGACTCTTCTCCCCAATTAACCACCAAAAACCCAGAGGTGCCGCTGTGGTCTAAGTGGTAGAGTGTCAATCCTGAGTGAAAAGTTTGTGTAAAGTACCCAGGCTCTGAGTTCAGCCATCAGTAATGGGAACAAAGAAGAAAGAAGATTTTATGTTTTAAACTTTAATGAGAAAAGGTCTTTTGAGAAATCGGATAGAACAAAAAAAAAAAGAGAAGTAGAAATGCCAAAAAAAAAAAAAAAGCGGTCTATGTTCCGTGGTCATTATACCACAGGAACCTACAAAGCCTTCCTCCTCAGAGCATGGTGAGTGTCCAGCCGTGGGATGGAAACTGAGGACTGTCCATTCTTAGGGTTCTCCCAGGAGAGGGAGTCTCTGTGGAGGCAGCTTTATTTACATTTCCTTATGGCAACCCAAAATGAAACACACTTAACCAGGAGCACTCTGTGCAGCCATCCTATCTACCTGTCTACCTTTGGATACGAAATAATTCATCCAGCCACAGGTGTGAGGAGATGCTGGGGAGTGGAGAGGGGGGAATCAGCAGAGTGGAACCAAACATATGCGTGGTTATTTAAAAACATTCGTGTTGATAAATGTGCTCGATAATAGGACAGCTGATGAAAACTAGAGAATTAGGTGAGATTCACTAGTGTTATATTGTTATTAGCAATCAGTTGCCTTATGTCTGATGAATAAATGATAGCTGTGACACTGGGGACCCTTCCAAAGGCCCACAGTGCCACAGCAAGACGGACACACAGCAGTAGGGGTCCCGGGTTTATGGAGAACCCGTGTCAAACAGGGGGTCAGTGCAGAAACAGGCCCTGGCCTAGGACTGGCCCGTCTATCAGATCAGGAAACAATGGGCAAAGGCCTTGTGGGTAGGGTCAGCTGGGCATGTCACCTTGGCCCTCAAACCTTAACATGGAGTCCCTGTGCTTTCAAGGTCAAATGTAACCATGAGCCTGTTACAGAATAGGTTTTCAGATCCTGTTCCACTCTTAGGTCACGATTTGCTTTCCTAAGCTTCGTTTGCCTTTTAAACCCCCAAGGCTAGCAAAACTTTCTCCAGCCAGGGTGCGTCCACTGTGGAAGAGTGCGTGGCTTTGGAGGACTGACAGGTGGGTGCGCCAGGCTGCCGAGCAACATCCTGTTGCCCAAAACCTTGCTTGTGTATTTCCTCCTGGAAACTGGGTCTTGTGGACCTTTACTGAAAGCAAAAATTAGCATCCCACTAAAAACAACACAAAAAGCACACATTCTAAGCCATGGGCTTCCTCTGGGTTACTGTTGTTGGCCATACAGAAGTCCAGTTCATCTCTCTCTCTCTCTCTCTCTCTCTCTCTCTCTCTCTCTCACACACACACACACACACACACACACACACACACAGGTGTGGCATGGTGAGTTGTTCCCATTATCTGAGCTCAGACTGGGCAAAAAAATCCACTTTGTTGTGTTCTTTGGAACTATTTCTCGTTAGCACCAATGACCCGGAATGCACATTTCCCTTCCTCTAGCTTGGCCGTTCTCTTGCTTGCTTCATGTCATTTTGAGCCCAGGTTAGTTAAACCTGAGAACATAGCAAAGCAAAACAAAAATCTAACCAAACAATCACAACAAAACCTAAAGGCAGACCCATAGAGACCACACCAGTGACATGCTGTACTAACGCTCCATTAATTTTATATTCAGCATCAAACCTGCAAAGGTAATTCCCCAAAATACAGATGCAGTCCTCCTCCTTCTTTAGAGAAAACCATAGATAGTTAAAGTACTGGCTGAACTGTGAAATTATCCAGATACCCAGGACTGAAGTTCACATCAATAAATGATTTGTGTCTCTTAAGACTTTGGCAAGATTTTCTGCTCATTGTGTGTTTGGAGTATATTTTCACTTCTCACCTTTCTTCTTCTTTAGTTTCTAATCATCACAAGCATACACCTACAGCTGCTGTTTCTTTGTTGGTTGTATTTGCGGTGCAGGCTGTAGCAATACAACCAGTGGTTGCTAACTTCAGCATACTTGGGACAGATGAATGAACAATGTTGATCATGGATCCACTGGAAAATACTAGTTTTATTAAAGTTCTGCTGTTCTGTGAGCTTCTAAGAAATGAAGAAATGCACCATTACTCTGAGGTAACACACCTTTTCTTTTACCCTATAGGTAAATGTCTCTGGAAGATTACGTCTTGCCTACCTGTACATCCTTTTACCACTCTGCCCTTGTCCCATGTGAGGATAGAAAGTCTCTCACACATAGGTGTAGGCTTGTGTGTTTGGTCCGCTCTGCAACCTTACACAGCGCTGTGAGTGCCTTCTTCCCTTGGCAGGTCGAGATGGCACAGCCATCCTTCAACCCCTAGGAAAATGGGAAGGAAGAACACATTCCCTTCCTTGTTCTGCAGCCATTCACAACCCATCCCTTCATATCCCATTGGCCAGAGCATCATCACAGTGTGAGCCAGCTGCAAGTAATCATGGGAATTGTAGTTTTCCTCATGAGATGCCAAGGACACAGATAAAAGTTGGGGACATTTACAGAAACACATAATTCTTGGCATTTTTTAAAAAACTGAATTCTGTCTTTTGTGGCCTGCTATTTACCATGTTGTGATTATATGTGATAACATATATAGAGAGATGATATGTGATATCATACGTATGAATATTGTTCCAGTTAAGAATCAAGCAACTCTAATTTCAAAGTACTTTTCATATGGGAAGCTTCCAGATATACTATGTTTCTTTAATATAACCTTTTATTTAATTGAACTACAAAATCTCAAACTGTTGTCCAGAGTCTAATACTTTTTGAAGTTCTTTTCATTGTGAGTTTAATACCACCTTTCTCCAAGTTTAGAAATCTATCAGCCCTAATATTTCCTCTTTTCTAACCTCTCCTATTTCATTGCTTTGCTTTTCTAGTTTACATTGAAGAGATCATAAAACCCATTATGGCCATTAAAATTCTCATGCAATCAAGTTTACCTTTCCTATACATGATGGGCGCTGGATTCCTTCTGAACTGTAATAATTTTTTATAGGCCCAATTTTACTCCCCCACTAATTTGCAAAGCTGTTCAGGACATGGTCTGGGTGTTGGGTGAGGGACCTCTGGGCAGTAACAATTGTGCTAATATTTCAGGTTATAATCTCCACTTCCAAAAAGTCTTAACCCTTGTCCCTGGGAAAGTCAATAAAAATGATTCTGTGCTTTGTTTGTGTCACTTAAATAATAGGAGAGCTCCCCCTACTGATTGGCCCTGGGGAACTGGGGGGAGGGGCTAACCTCTGTCCTGGCTCTAGATAACTTCAGCGCTCAGCACAGACCAAGATGAAAATCAAAAAGAAGCCTGTTTGACATCGGCTTTTGAAATACTTAAAACATCAGCATTTGTCAAGTGGAAAGATTTTCATTTCAAAGTTCTAGCAGGCTGTTATTATTCCAAGCAGTGGAGAGTTAAAAAAGGTTGAACAACTATAATAATGGTGGTATCGAAATGTGGGGTGCAATTAGGTTTTATTGTTTGTTTGCACAAAACGCTATCACCTAGTTTTGTTTGGGGTTTGTTTAAGAAATGTAGATTAATTAGACCACGCAAGTCACTTTGTTTTCTGAAAATTAATTAAGTTTCCTTGGCCTCACCAGGTTACAGGGCCAAGCTGGTGGCCTACACAGTTCCGCTGGGGAGATGTAGGAGGTGACTCTGTCTCACGCTGAACTGTCAAGCAAAGAATGGGAGTTTAGTAATGTGGCATTTGAAAGCTCGTTCAAGTTGTAAAATGTTGGATTCTATTTTTATTAAATCACTTAAACTTTGAACATAGTGAAAAAGATTTAACATACATCTCACAAGCCATTTTGCATGCATGTTCCTTTATTCTTTTTGGTTAAAAAATACAGCAGTGGGCATTTATATAACTGAAATGAGTGTTCCGAAGGGACAAAATGCCAAATGTGTTAACTACTAAAATCATTTTAATTTATGAGGTTGTGCACAGATGCCTTTGAGATTTTATATTTGTAGTGCTCCAGGAAGCTCTTCCTACCTCCTTCAAGCTGAACAGAGATAGAAACGCTCTTTAGTGTTTGAGGGTATTGTGTAGGATGAAGCTGATGAGGTAGCAGAGAAATGCACATCTCGAGAGGAGCCCCCAAGCAGAGAGAGCAAAGCAAGAGTCTGGAGGGATGGACATGGTGGCAAGTTTGATGAAAACGTGGATCTGTGTGAAGAAGGATCGTGTTTTATTTTGCAATTTTCTTTACCTATCTGGTCACTTTTCAAAACACCTTTATAGAGATATAATTTAACACACCCTTAAACTTTCCCACTCAAAGTGTGCATGTCAAGTTTTATTCTAAATGTGCGCAGAGTTGCATAACCTTCATTGTCAGCTAATCGGAGATCCTTTATTCTCACCATTGGCCCAAGAAACTCCTAACTATGATGAGCCACACATCCCTCCAGATCCGGGAGACTCCAGGAAGACCGCGACCTACTTTGTCTGTGTGGATCTGCCTGTTAGGAGCACTTCATGTAAATGGAGTCAGGATATTGGATCTGTTGTGACGGGCTTTCTTCGTGGATTCATGGTTTAGGTTTGTCCTCTTTCTTTCCATGGCATGCATATACTGCCTTTTGTTTACTTACGTATCATTGGAAGAATATCTGGCTCATTTCTCTTTCTGACCATGGTACAGAATCTCCATGTGTGAGTATTTGAAGAGGTACACATCTCATTTTCTGAGAGACCAACCTGGGAAAGAATGAAACTCTATGATTTCTTAATCATTAACATTGTAAGGAGCTGTCGAAGTGTCTCCCAGTGTGCGAACATCACTTTCCTCCCAACAAGTGAGACAAGTTCCAACTTCTCTGTGTTGTTACCAGACTTCGCAATGGACTGTCTTTTGGGTTGGCTGTTCTACTGGATATTTAGTACTACCTTATTGTGGTTGACAGTATCCTAGTATTAATCAAAATGATGATTGGCAGTGAGCAGCTTTTCATGTATTTTCCCACCATTTGTATATTTTCTTTGGGAAAAAAATCTGTTCAACCATTTTGCTGATTTGTAATTGGATCATTCCCATCATTGGGAATGTTTTAAAGAAAAAAGTTTTAAAGAAAACATCCTCTGTGTACATACTGTATATCATCTGAAAATAGATTCTCTAATTCTGTGGGTTAATTCTTTATTTACTTGATGTGAGTATTTGATGCTAAAATATTTTACATTTTAATTAAGTCCAATTCTTCCATCTAACTTTGAATTTGACTAAGGCAAAATTCAAATAGTTCACAAAGATTTGTTTTCTCTTACAATTTTTTTGATGTAAAACTTGCTGAAAGTATTAATTTTTGCTTTTCTGTAGATGAGTTATTCTTTTCCTCTGACTTCTATCAAGATTTAAAAAACATGCTTCTGATTTTTTTTTTTGGTCGGTAGTGGGGCTTGAACTCTGGGCTTGGGCGCTAGCCCTGTACTCTTTAGCTTAAGGCGAGCACTCTACCGCTTGAGCCACAATGCCACTTCTAGTTTTCTAGTGGTTTATTGGAGATAAGAGTCCCTGGGACTTTCCTGCCCAGGCTGGCTTTGAACTGTGATCCTCAGATCTTAGCCTCCTGAGTAGCTAGGATTACAGGTATGAGCCACCAGCGCCTGGCTTGCTTTTGACTTTTGACAGTTGGAATGTTATATGAAGTTATCATTTTGTTGTTGTTGCTTGGGTTTTTTTTTAACCACTGTTTTTGTTTTGTTTTGCATTTATCCTACTTTGTGTTCCCACTTCCTGAAGATAACCTCAATGATCAGACATTTCTTTTTCTTGCCTGATTGCTCTGGACAAGATTTCTAATGCCATGATAAAAGGATGTGAGTGGGTACCCTGGTCTCACTTTTGATCTTAGAGGAAAAGCCTCAGCTCTTCATGATGGAGTGGATGCTAAGTGTTTACTATATGCCTTGTTGCCAGTTACACTACTAAACATTATAGCATAGTCTAAGAACATAGCAATTTAAATAGCTTAGATAAACAGAGGCAAGCGCAGGCAGATGAATAAAGCCCAAAGCCCAAAGTGTACAAGCTTTAAAGTCTTTATATACTTTAACCTTTCAAGACTCCAAAGTGTATAACTGTTAAGATTTTACAAGAAATTGCAATACATGGGGAGAAGAACATTACAGAGTGATCAGCTCTAGGATAATTGTATAACTGTTTAGAGTTGAAGTATTCTTAAAGGAAGGGAAGACACTAAAACACACATACACACAAAACTGTCAATTAAAAAACAGTAACAATCACATACATTTTGCAACTATTCAAATATCTGAAGCCCCAAATGCTAGTACAACTCCTTCAGATGTGTGTGAAGGTGGGAAGCACGGACACATACACATGTGAAAAGTGTAACACAAGATGCACTACTTTGCCCTGATGGAGAGAATGAAAGGTGATACCAGATACTCTGGAGTTTCTTCAAGAACTAAACACGCTCTTTGTCATATGGCCTGTCTTTCCCTGTGATGGTATTTCCCTAATGGGTTGAAAATTATGTCCTCCCCTAAGCCTGCTCCTGGCAGTTTTGGTCACAATTGCCAAAAACTCAGAAGCAATCAACATGTTCTTGAGTAGGTAAATAAACAGGCACATCCAGACAATAGAATAATTTTTAAAAAGTAATGAGCTTGAAAAGCATGGAAAGACATATCTTTACACACATGAACTTCTATGTGCATCTTGCTAATTGAAAACAGCCAGTATCTAAAGGCTATCCATTCCAGGATTTGAACCATTTGAACTATTCTGGGAAGAGCAAACACATGCAGCTAGGGAAGGGAATGGTGGTTGTGAGGATTTGGGAGATGAGAAGGAAGGACTGGGAGCAGTGGGAATTCTCCGTGTACCACCACCGTTCCAAAGACGGGCCACCATGGCTTTGTCTGGATCTGTAGGGTACAGAGCCTGATGTGAAGGCTCTGGGTGGTGATGGTGCCTCACTGGAGCTTCCCCGCTGGTGACAAATTTGCCCCTGGCCTTCAGGATGCTGACGGTGCCAGAGGTGTGGTTCTCAGAATAGAGAGGAAGTGCGAAGCCTACCTCCTGCTCGATTTTGTGGTAGCCTATAACTGCTCTAGAGTCTGTTGAAAGGAATTAAAGGGGGGAAAAAGGACTGTTGAAAAAACCCTGATTCTTCTTACAAAGCACATAGAGTGAGGGCAGCTCTAGGTGAGGGCCAATGGATGATATTTGTAATTATAATGTCCCTCTCTTCTCAGAGTTTCAGGATGTGGGTGCGAGTGTCACCCTTGCTTGCAGTTCCTTCCCTGGAAAGCCTGGGGAGAGGGGCTGGGAAGGTGGTTCAGTGGTAGAGCGCTTGCCTTGCATGCATGAGGCCCTGGGTTCGATTTCTCAGCACCACATAAGCAAAAAGAAAAAAGCTGGAAGTGGCGCTATGGCTCAAGTGGTAGAGCGCTAGCCTTGAGCTGAAGAGCTGAGGGACAGCGCCCAGGCCCAGAGTTCAGGCCCCACGACTGGACCCCCCCCCCCCAAAAAAGGCTTGAGATTCTGATGAGAAGTCTGGTCTTTTGCAAGCAATCGGCCGATCCTGCTGTATTTCCTCTCCACATCTTTTCTCATAATACATCAACTCAGACCTTTATTTTTTCTGTTCTCTCTCATATTTAATCAGTCATTTCCCTGGATTTGGCCCCTTGGAAATCAGAATTAACGATGGAATATTTTAGCCATTTGAATGAACTCACATTTTGTGAGTTTTCTTCCACTTTTTTTGGTCTGGGGAATTAAAATCCATATTGGTGGCTCAAAAGTGGACGGAACTCTGAGAACCAAATTTGCATTCATAAGGACCTCATGATAGAATGAGGTTGCTGACAAAAGTTTATGTTGACAGCAGCACGGAGATCATGATACCCATGTTTAGTTCCGTTCTGGGCTTTATTCAACAGTACTATTACAGACATGTCATGGAAACTCCCCAGGCTTCAGCCTCAACAATGATACCAACTCCTAGATGGCTGATAGAGATAGCAGACGTTTTCCTCAGCATTGACAGCTTATAGACTTGGGATGGCATGCTGTGTTCACCTCATGGGGTAGGTACAGGACAAAGAGGTCAGGCTGGATGATTATTAAGGACTGTGCGGTTTACAAGCCAGGTTAAAATTTCAACAAAATAAGAACTAGGACAATAATGGGGCTAATGTGAAACTGTTACAACACCATGTGGTACGTTACATAAATTTAACAACTTTTAAAAGAAAATACAGGCCCCATTTTACTCATCCCTGAGGGAGGAAGATGTGTAGATCTTGCTAGGTCCTGGTGCATGGGGTCCATGCCCAAAGCCACGCGGGCTCCCTGCTGGAGGGAGGACAGCGGTGATGGGGGCATCTCTGTGAATTGAAATGGAGCGACAGGCCACCCTCGCTCTTCCCCGAGACAGAGGCACCAGCAGCTCAGGCCAAGGGCTGATGGGCATTTCCACCGCACCTCCCTCCCCGGAGCCCTGGGTCCGTGCAGTCCGGGTATCCAATGGTTTCCTATGAAACTAGGAAAATAGAGGGGAAAGGTGGGGTGGGGAGGGACAGGGAGAATGATGAAAGGGGTGGTGTCAGTCAAGATGTATTGTACTTATAGACTGATGTTGAATGGCAGCCCATATACTATAACCCCATGCATGAATGTATTATATATGTATGTGTGCAATATGTATAGTATTTACTCTCTATACACACATATGTGTACATATATGTAACATATACAATATTTACATTATATACACATACATAACGGTCCTCCGTTCCCACCCATGGCCAGGCCCACCTGCTGACAGTGGCAACCATACAACAGCAGGCTTTTGCTGGCTTGGTGGTTGATAGATCATTTTGGATCTGTTCCTTGCCTGGTCTGTGGGGAGCACGCAGCTGCAGCAGCCTGTATTTCCGGCTGAGCAGAGGACCTGCATGCTGCCATAGACACTGAACTTGTGGACATTTGTCACACAGCCGGAGAAATGACGCAGAGCGCCAGGCCCGGCCTCTACCTGACCTTCTGTGGGTGTGTCCAGTCTGTCCGCCAGGCCCTGACAGCCTCTGGCTTTGATGTGTGTTTTAAATGGCTTTGCCTTCTGTTCAAATTTTGTAATTACTCCCTCCATAATCTCTTTTTATTTTTACAGCTTTGAGTCTCATGTATATTTTAAATTTCCAGGGGGAATTTATTGTGCTTGAAGACACAAGGCATCCGACTTTGTTTTTCTTTATGGTTAGCTGTCTGTTGGGAGAGAAAATTTTGAATGAACCATCCATCCCCGTTTGGCTTTGCAAACTCCCTCCCCCCCCCCCTCCCCCCCCACCGCCAGCCCTGCCACCCTGGCCGGTTTAGAAACAGAGAGATATCTGTGAACTCCCTTCCTGGGTTTGGGCAAAGGATGCTTCAGTTGCTCCTCACTTCATTGTTTTAATAATGACCCAGAGGACATGAGAATAGAGTGCGGCTACCTTCTGCATTTGACATCTTGCTTCCTTTTCTAGAATATATATATATATATATATACATATATGCATATATATATGTATATATATATAATAAAGTGGTTTTATACTAGCCATCTGCTTAAGATAAAACAGTTTCAACAATTGGTTAGAACAACAGCAGCAGTTTATGTTGCTTAACATCTTCAGCGAAGTTTCCTTCTAATCCATATTAAATGCTAACACCAAACAGACCAATTTTTTTTTATGTGGTGGGAATTGACAATAGGTTCTTCGAAGACAAGGACCGTATCTGAGTCTCATATTTGTCCCTAGTTCCTGGTACAACATGCTTTGTAGTTTTCTCAGTAACTTCTGAGTGCCTGAGCTAGATTAGCTCTGGTCCTGTAGTATGAGGGTCTACTTACCTCCTCTGCTAATTAATGGTAGTCTTTAAGAGACACCAATTTACTATTGCTAAAGTCTAAGTATTTTTACACAAAATGACCCTGAGACCTCCTTAGAATAATGGCTTTTAGGGTCTCCATCTTGATGACTGGGTCTAGCTTATCACCCTTACGTTCCCACACTGACTGTGGTAGTTGTTTATCATTAAATTTATATTCTCCTTCTCTCCTCTGTCCTGCCTCCCATCCTCTGCTGGCTAATCAAGCTATGATTCTCCAGAATATTGTCCTGGAAGCCTTCAGCATTACAAAATCTTAAAAATGTACATTCTGTAAAGAAAGGCAATACAGTGAATCATACATTCTGAGCAATAGATGGAAGTTTCCAAGGTGAATGTTAAAGTCCGTGTTAGCATGTGTTTGTCTGCTTGTGTGTCACTGCCGCGGTGTGATCACCAGGCTGTAGTGTTTAATTTCTCTTCTACTTCGTGTCTCATAGGGCTGTGTATGAGTCTGGAGGTGGTCCCTTAGCTCTCAATGGGAAAGAGGTCCAAGAGGAATAGGTGTTTGTTCCTTTGGGAATGTTTTGGTGGTTAATAGAGAGGAAGTGGCAGGTAGAGAAGCTGCAAGCTGAAAGAAAAATAGTTTGTTCATGAGCACCTTAGGATAACTTTTTTCTTGCTTCTTTTTTTAATGTCAAAAAATAAGGATTTTATTTATGAGAAAATGGGAAAGAAGGGACAAGGTCAATAATATATTTTATTACTCTGCTTACTGTTTTTTTTTAAAAACACAAAACTCATTATATGGACAGACATTTTCCAGAGTATTGTTCTAAAACTCTAGGCTCACAAATAAATCTGATGGTTTAAAATGCACATTAGTAATAAACCTGTCTCCCGATGCCAGGCTTATTTCTCAAACTTGTTTGATCAGAGACTGACTGCGCTTTCCCAACACACTGGTTACTGTGCTAGGAATCTAGGGTTCTGTGGACAGCAGGTGCGCAGTGAACACAGGGCAGACGTGGGTCCTGCGCCTGAGCATGTGCGGTTCCCAGGTACATTCACAGCCTGTGCTAACCTGGATGTACACTCCGGGGTGGATTCCTTACATCTAAGCCCTCCCTACAGGAAAGCTTTCTCCGGCAGTGCTTTACAGATGCCCTCAAATCTGCAGAATTGTCTTCCTCTGCCTCACCCACCCTTCTCATCCCACCCACGCTAGGAGGGCTCCTCCTAAATACTATGATGTCACTGAACCACCACATGCGGTCCAATGGAGAAGCCACACCGATGTCTTGCAGGGTGGTGGAGGACTCCACAGGCCCTTCAGGGAGCACCCCAGGGCTGTTGAGAGGAGTGGCGTCCCAGTCATGGGGCGGGGGGAGGCTGAGATCTGGTGGCTGAGCTCAAGCTGCTGAGGAAGCCGCTGGCTGTGGGGTTTTCTCCTCTGTGGGGCCCATCTGAGACGAGAGGGAGCATGTGACTAAGCTTTGCCCGCGTGCAGCTTGCAAATATCAAGGCAGCACACAGATTTTGGTCTCGTGAGTGTCTGCAGACTGGGCCGGGCTCCGTGTGTGGGGTGGCAGGGGTCTCAAGCCTTGACCCCACACCGGCTGGCTCTAAGACCGTCCCAGGCTGAGCCACACGGTATTCAGGCAGCAGATTTTCATCCTGTGGTGCTCTGGGGCTCCCCCGGTGTGGCTCCTCGCTCCCCGAATCTGAGGTGCTGTTACGCTTGATTCATTGCCTGCCATTGATCTTCGGAAGTTTGATTAATGACAGAGAAACATGAAAAGTTCAGGGTTTGGCTTTGGTTCAAATGAGCACCCGGAAGTTCAAGTGCTTAATTCAAACTGTCTAAGTCTTCTCTTGGATAAGCAAATGTGGTTATGCAAAATCAGTCTGGAAAAAAAAATCTGCTGGAAAGAGCCCCTGTCTTAGAAATTTCTAGTCTTTCCTTCTTCTCCTTAGGCCACAGACCATAAATACTACAAAGACGTCATGTCTTTCTTCCATTTGTTCTGCTCGTTCACTTCTGGCCAGAGCCCAGGTTTCTAGGTTTTTTGGGGGGACAGGTAGCAAATCACGGTGGGAAAGCTCAGGGTGGCATTGTCCGACTGTCATGCACCAGCAGATGCACACACTTTTCCCGTGCTCTTGGGCACCCGGAGAGATACAGGCACATCAGCTCCCAGGGTTCAGAGTGAAGAGTTATCTATTTATCCCTGGCAAACCCACTTCTTTTTTTAGAACCGTGAGAATGTGCTGATGCTGTGTGAATGCAAAGGCGTCCCTCAGACAAAGCCAAGGGGTGACAAATGACAGCGGAAGAAATTCCCTCCAAAACACACAGTGCACTCTTCTCAGCTCTCCCTGGCTTCATCCAGCCGAGTCTGAGGGCTGTGGTCCGAGGTCAGAGAGAGAGGTGCTTGTGTTCAAGAACCTTCTCTGTTCAAACCTCCCCTCTCCGAGTAGCCTGCTGAGGTCAGAGGGGATCATCTGGGTGGCCGGGGTCAGCATGCTGTGAGTTTCCAAAGGCGCCGGATTCAATGTGGCAAAGCCTAGTCCCCCGGGACTCATCAGGCGATCGATGCTCATCTATGCTTCATTTGCAGCCAGTGACCTATTTCAACTCCCTTGAGAACACACTGCCGTGATAATGTGTCCCTATGATGAGAAATTCCACTAGCATTTGGATTATCCCCCTTCCCCCCCAAATTCAGAATATAAATTAAAAAATTGGGGCCTGGAATATATGTAAGTGTTTTGTGTCTGTCAAAAATCCCAGCAGCGTTAAAACAGACATTGACCAAAACCCTGCCTAGCAGAAGGCTGGCCGTCTTCACAGGGTTCTTCACTTTGGACGGACAGACAGACGGTCCACAGGGGCCGGGGAGCCATGGCGTGGTCACACCCAGAGGTGGCACAGGAGGGAGAGTAGAGACTCCTATCCTCCAAATTCCAGAACTATCCATGCTAGGTGAAGCCAAATCCCCACCTCCAGCCTTGGAGAGTGAGAGAGGAATTTTCATTTAAAGTACAGTGTCCTGGTGTATTAGCCAGACTTCCTGTCTCTGTCACCAAATACCCGACAGACAACTCAAGCAGAGGAAGGTTCTCCTTGAACTCCGGTTTCAGAGGTTTCCGTCTGTCGTCCTTGGCTCTGTGGTTCTGGGGCTTCCAAGGCAGAGCATCACCTTGAGTGGTGTGGTGTGTTCTCCTCCCAGGCCCAGACCTCGGGGAGGAGGCCGCCCCACGGGAGACGGACTTGCCTGTCAGTCCTTCTGCAGGCCTCCCACACAGGTACAGAATGCCACGAGTCTCCTGGGTGCCTCTCCGTCCAGTCAAGCTGGAGAGGAAGGTGGACTTCCACACCTGATGCTGCCCACCCGTGTCACAGTTGCAATTTCCAAGGGAACCATAAAACACAGTAGCTTTGCATTCCAGCTGCCTAGTTTCTGATGTGAGGTAATATGCAAGTTTATTGCTCCACAATCAATTAGTACGTTTCGGATGATTCTAGACAGTTACAAGGGAAGATGAACAGAAAATTTTGCAGCACTGATGTTATTTAAACAGTTTTAATATTTTGGAATTAGAAGTTAATATTTAAAGAGGCCATGTATTTTCCACGTTCTTTATTTTAAAATGATAGCAATTTCTTCTTTGATGTGTTTCTTTTTTTTTTTTGGTCCGGTCATGGGGCCTGAACTCTGGGCCTGGGCGCTGTCCCTCAGCTCTTCAGCTCAAGGCTACCTCTCTACCACTTGAGCCACAGCACCACTTCTGGCTTTTTTCTTTTTGCTTATGTGGTGCTAAGGAATCGAACCCAGAGCCTCAAGCATGCAAGGCAAGTGCTCTACCACTGAGCTACCTTCCCAGCCCTTGATGTGTTTCTTATATGAAAGCTTAATGATAATTTTTATACTTGAACACTTACAAAGTGTGTACACTGGCAAACATGCAGATGGATATTTCTCTTTTTGGGGGACTAGATTGGGGCATGCACTTGATAGGTAGGCAGTCTACTGTTGAGCAACTTTGACAGCCCCATGAATAAATACTTCTCTCCTCTCTGGCCTATATTTGGTGGGATGTGTTCTACCCTCCCAATAGCATGCTTGATTAATTTATTAGGTTTCTTTCTTTGTTTCTTTCATTGGTTCTCTCTCTCTTCAGGTTTTTCTATGGTGTTATTTTAGTAAATAAATTCTTACCAGGTTGACTTTTGATCATCTTTTAAATAAAGTTCTCTCTGGGTGTGATTACAATCAGCAAATATTAGTGTTTATTTAATCACTCATCTCTCTTGGTTTGACCTCAGATCAGTCAGCATCCTAGAGGAATGGTCACCATATGGCTTCCCTTTAGAACCCATGTCCCTACTTGACCTTGAGCTGACCTTGGATTTCCACTTGTAGGGTTGCCATGCTGTGCTCCTGTGAAGTCCCTGTAGTCATGGAAAGCGTGTGCTCTTGGAGCAGATGCCAGGATCTCTGTCCATCCACCTAATCTATGGCATTGCTCACACACACACACACACACACACACACACATTCACACTGTGCAAGTGTATACACTGGGCAGAGGAAGGTACTGGAAATCACACAGGAAAAATCAGCTTCTGCCTGATGAAATGCTGCCAGTAACCCTTCACAAATGGATTATATGTTTTCTCCCTTGCAATTTTCAGACTACAATTAAGAAGTTGGAGCATAGGTATGTTGGCTATCAGCTACACACTCTTTCTCCAAGTTGTTTCTAGGTGCCTGTAGCTTAAAAATACATATCATTGCTTTTTCATTATTTTTTGCTTTGAAGAACTACTTGTTATTCTAGCCAGGCAGACAAGTCACAGGTTACTTTTGGAAAGGAAAATTAAAACAAACAAACAAAATCATTTATTTCTCAGTTGTTTCTTACTAAATCAAGGGAGGCCATGTGAATTTTTACCAGTGAGTAAATCACTTCATTTTCACAGAAAGACATAATTACTGTTTTTAAAGCCAGCGTGATGAACACCACCACTGCACCACACCAATGATACTCCTGAACACACAATGGCTGCTTGCAACAGCTGTGTTTGTGCAGCAGTGCCTTGCAGGGCGGTGGCTCTCGCAGGCTTTCCTCGTTCTTTGGGAGACCCTCTGGGGAAAGAACGCAGAACGGAGCAGAAGCCGGTGTCCAAATTCCTTCTCTCATTGTGGAAGCCACGGCAGGGTGGGCATGCTTGCATGTTGACTTGGGTGATTGGGTGAAAATTTTTTTTCAGTGAATAGGTTTCTGGAAACTTGGTAACTGTACAAAAATGCAGGTGCCATGAATAGAGAAATAACTGACCAGACAATGGAAGAACCGCACTTGAAATGGAGCTCGGTACAATGAAAACCACGTGGTTCCAGAGGACTGATCATCCAAGCTGAAGGGAGGAAGTTTCTGAAGCGAGACCCGGGTGGCAGCAGATGACCTCTGTTCTTCCCCGCCGCCTCGTTCGAGGGCGTCCGCAGACGCAGACCTCCTGGAGCAGCAAGGCCCTGTGCACAGACTAGTCTCTGCCATTTTGCTCCTCTTCCTTCGATTCCTTCTACCTTCTATCTCCTACATGATGTCCCATTTATACTGGTGTCTGGTCTACCCTCTAGAATCTTTGCTAAAACTTTAACCTTCACTGTTACTCCAAGGTTCAGAACAAAGACATATGTGATTGCTGATTTGGACTGAGACAGTGAGGTTGAATTAAGGCCCACAAGGAGTGGGAAGTGTCTCTAAGCCTCGTGTATCCCAGACTCTTCATGTTCCTGCTTGTGGGTACCAACTTGACTTTTCCTAGTAAAATGCCTATTTCCATCTCTGTGTGCACTTACTTGTTTTACTTCTGGAAAGATATGATAGAAAAGAAAATGAGCCATCTCCAGGCGGTGGGGTGAGCCTCCCATGAGCCTCCCAGCCTGGAAGAACCCTGCCCTGCCCTCTCCGACTAGAAGTCTGCTCTGTGCATTTCTTAGGTGACGTTCATGCCGGCAACCCTCACACGGCAACCTGGTTGGTCCATGTGATCAAGCTCTACAAAATGTCGGGTGTTCCAAAGAGGGACTGACCCTGATTCAGTCCCTTGATCCTTACGAGCTCTCCCGGTGTTTCTCCTCTGCTTTCCACGTACATAGAAGCTTCTCTTTTTCCAGCTCCGTTGTGACAGTCCCTGGCAGAGTGATTTGCATAGGAATTAATGCACTCAAACCCTGAAACAAAGCCGAGGGAGCTTAAAATATCACTTCCAGTACCTGCCAAATACCACAGGTATATGATTAACATCCAAACACTCCTCTTTCTCTCATCACTGAATGCACAACCACACCGTGTACACTCAGTGTGCTAGAAACTCAAGCTGGGGCCATACCATCATGCTAAGTCTTTGATTCTACTATGAAAACTTCATATATATGTATATAGGAATCTATCTATCCATATATATATATATATGCACATATATATGCACACACACATATATGTATATATGTATTCATATGTAAAGGGAACCATGGCTGAGGCTGAAGAACCCCTGAGAGTTACTTTCTGGTTCCATCCTTGAAAGATCTGCCCCACGCACACGTGTGAATCATTTGTGTGTGTGATGACTTTGACTGGACAACACTTGAACACATGTCTGTGGGCCCTCACGAGGGTCAGAACTCCATTACTGGAACACGTGCCTCATGTTCAGTAGGAATTAAAGCAACTCGAAGTTTAGTGTTACATCTGCAATTAAAAAATAGTACGTAAATGATAAAAACATGTGTGACGATTTTGGTGTGAATGAAGCCGTGTTAGACCCTCCACGTGAACCACTTGGGCTGCCACTTCGGTACCCACTTAGAGCACCTTCTTAATCCAATCAGAATTTAGGGATTAAAAGGGACTGTGAAAGCCATTGCTTGATCCAACTCAGCATCTGAACCCACCGTGTGATCTGCCAAGTTTGGATAATGTGATTGAGATTGTTTATTTGTTACCAGTTGTCTTAATTAGTGGGTTATATAAAAAACTAATAAGATATAAATACTTCATCAGATCTCTCCCCCTCTTACCTAATAAATAGTGAAGCCTGAATAGTTGTAAATTCTCTCAAAAATAAATCACATTACAAACATGAATTTGAGTGGCAGGGCTGATTAATGGCAGTCACATACTGCTTCCATGGTCCATCTGGCTATTTTTCAGATTCAGTGTTTCATCTCTGCTGTGGCTTGGGTGAGCTACCTTATCCTTGGAAAATCAAATATAATATTTTAATGAAAAAGAGAGGAAAACAATATCATGTGATTTCTACACAAATAAAGGTGAAAAGGAAGAAAAGCGTATTCATCAACATTAAAGTCAACACAAAGATCAGCCTGGACTGCTGGCATGTGTGCACTTTGGGATGAAAATAAAAGACCTCAAATGAAAGAACTTATGAAATAAATACACTTGACAATAATGAAACTTTACCAAGGAATTGGGAAAAATTTAGGATTCTAAACAAAAAATATGCTTAGTTCCACTAAGATTAAGAAAGTTGATTGTGTCACTATTCACTATCCTAGGTCTTTTAAACTCTAACCAACTTTAATATTAATATTCACTTTTGTAAGTTCACTCTTCAATTGTATTCTATAGTAAATTTCTCTCTGTGTGTGTGTGTGTGTGTGTGTCTGAGTTCTGAGGGTAAAGTGTAGCATTATTATAGTTCAATAGATGTGATTCAGTTGTGGTTTTAGAAAGTTGAGGTTTATAATATAGCTGTTCCATTAAAATTGAACTTAAATCCTTGTTTGGCTCAGTCTCCTCATTTGGAGTGGTGTCTAAGCAGGGTTGAGGCATCACAGAAGAAAGCGTTGAGTCACAGAGGAGAGTTTGTAGCTTCAGAATTCCATCAAACCTTAGGGTGAAGATTTTGAATTAATAAGATCACTGAAGACATTTTTAGCCAATTTATTTGCCTGCCCTTGGGTAATTGATTCTTAAAACTTAGTCTTAATGTTAAGTGCTGTAGAGTCAGGGGACTAGAAAATGTTAACATTTATGAAAAATTCAATGCAAGTAATTTTGAAACTCATAGTAGCACGAAGAGTTAAAATTGAGAGCTTGTCCACTTCACATTTCATAAATGCCACGCATCTTTACTCTCACAAGAGACTTTCTAACAACTAGATTTGTAGCATTTACCAGTCTGTAGTGTCCAGTTTGTAGAGTGAGTCCAGTTGGGAAGTGTTGCGATCTGTTGATACTGTTTCTCATTCTGCACCGGAAGATGCAGCCTGGACCTTACACTCAAGGACTGCTCAGTGGCTTAAACCATGTGCTCAGAGCCAGATGCTGGTAATTCACACCAGAATCCTAGCTACTCTGGAGGCTGAGGTCTGAGATCTGATCACGGTTCAAAGCCAGCCTGGGCAGGACAGTCTGTGAGATTCTTATCTCCAGTTAGCCAGCAAAAGGCTAGAAATTAGTTAGGTGCTAAAGCTCCAGGCAATGAACACAAATGCCAAGCGAGAAGACTGGAGTTCAAGCCCCAGTACCAGCACCAAGAAAACGAACAAAACAAAATAGAAACTGGACACCCCCCCCCCCAAAAAAAAACCAACCCAACATGACCCTCTGCTAACTGTAATTAATATTGAATGCACTAGAAAACTTGCTTCAGGGGATTTAATTTCCAAGATCTTGTCCCTGAGAAAGATGGAGCAGGAGGGGGAGGAAGGCAGTCAGGAGGAGGAAGAAGACAGTGGAGGAGGCACGGGGAAGTCACGGAAATGCGTCAGCGTGGTGTGTCGGAGGTCCTGCTGGTTCTTGCCACGGCGAGCACGTCCCAAGCCCTACAGTGGAGGTGTGCAGCGCTGTGACCCACGAGCTGTCCTGTTGATCACGACGGCTACGGTGACAAGTCGGCCGGCCAAGGGCACACGCCGATGGGCGTGCTGGACAAGGCGGAGAATCATGTCCCAGGAAGGGAAGAGGAGACGGGCAAGATCACCCAGCTCACAAGAGCACAAATTTCTATGTATGGTTCCTTTGTTTCTGGAATTTTCTGTTTAAGATGCTTTGGGGCTGTGGCCGGATTGAGGTATATGAGGCCAGGCAGAGCAGGGACTGGGGGCGCTGGTGAGTGCCAGCGGACGCCGGGCAGCAGCTTTGCAGGCCGGCAGAGGACCCTTGCCTTACTGAATTGTCACGAAGACACAGACAGCCACTTGTGGCTGGGGAGGGGTGAAGAAGAAACTTCACAGACAGGAGGTTCCAGAACGGAACAGGCGTCAAAGTGGTTTATGATGCTCATGGAAATCACAGGTCCTTACGTCCATTCCCTGCTCCTCTGAGGATGTCACATGCCGTCTGACAGCAGAGTGACTTCCTTATCTTTGTCTGAATCAGCTCCTGCGGGCTCAGCTGTAGAGGAGCCGGTGGGACCATGAGGCCCCGCACAGGGCAGCTTCCCTGGGGTGATCTGGGAGCCACAGCCCCAGCCTCTCCCAGGAGCAGCCCACTCTGTCTGCACAGCGCAGGGTTCGTGGCTGAGCTGTGAGCACGCACACCACCATCGCAGAAGCACAGTGATACTTCCCGTGTCTGTCCACGCAGGGGTCCCTTCCCCGTCCAAGGCGTCTTGGAGGAGATTTAGTAGAGAGCCCGAGCTGTCTCATTGGAGTATTTTAGATGTACACGCTCTATTTCCAAGTCATGAGGTTGTTTTGTTATTTATGTGGAGCCATAAAACACAATAGGATTTTTAAAGTCTATTTATATGCACAAAGCTGGCACACACGTTCTCAGATCAATGCATTCGTTTTCATTAGCCTTACACGATACCAATAACCCATAAATTACCAGTGCTGCCGTCCCCATGTGTGCAAATCCTAAAATTGGGTATAATGAACTTTTTGAATGATTGGAATGATTACCTCCATCATTTATAACACATCATTTTGCCTCTGGCTCCTAGATTGCAAGCGGTCCGCCTTTCCCCATAACCAGTAAGAAATGTACGGCTGTCGGTCTCCACACCCACACCAAGCCCAAACCAATCCCATGCACCAGCTTACTCTAACTCTTGATAATAAATCCCCATTTCCACACATGTCATGCGGCAATTTGTATGAATCATAGAGGTGATTTGGCGGTGTCTGCTCGGATGGCCCAGGTCTCCTTCCAGACTGAGCGACGTGGTAGGCGATGTCAGCGCACTGCTTTTGAAGAGGTTACACGGGAGGTTTTAAAAGTTATTTAGCTACAGAGCAAAGAGGTCTGTTGTATTTTAAGACCACCCAAAGTTCCTATTGAGGCATGACTTGAAAGCAATGACAAACTGGATCCCAAACTCAAAAATTCCAAGTGTAGATCCACCAGACCTAAATACAGTGACCGAATATTTACGCCCTTCCATTCTCTCCCTCATGGAGTGCGGGATGCTCGCCCGTGCTCCTCATTGCTGATTAGCTTTTAGAATCGCCAGGATTTCTACTTTCTCAGACAGTTAAGACCAACATCTAAGCTAAATTATTTTTTAAAAATGCCCATCCAATTAAAATATGCTAGCTATTTGTCTATTTTTCTTTCTCTTTGCTAAACTTAATCAATGCAGTACCAAAATAATTGGGTGGTAATTTCTTGTGATCTAGAGAAAGTATAAATAATTGGGCACAGATTTTTTCTTTTGCCCAAAGGGTGGCCCTTTAAGTTGATTGTGAAAGCACTGGAAAAACGGTGAACAATGTTTAATTGTCTTATTATTTTCTTTTTAGTATTGAGCACATAGCTGGCATTCAATAATTACTTATTAACTGGATTACACCTCTTAGCTTAATTCCTACTGTCATTAAACAAGCAGAAAAGCCACTGCGGGGAGGTGGAGAGTCCAGGCCCACCCAGGCCCTGAGAGTTGTTGGCCATGTCTTAACGTGGTGGACTTGTGGCTGATCCAGGGAGAGCTAACGTCCTTCAAGCCCATTTGTGTTTCTTTTTGAGAAACATAGGTTTAGACCCAGCTGAGCAGGTTGTTTTTAGGATTAAACATCAGCTATGGGAGCTCTTAGTCCTATGCCTGGGCTGTGTGGCTCAGGACGGCAGTGCTCTCGTTGTGTGGAATGCAGGAGAGGAGCCAGCGGCTGCTCCTTCTCAGAGCTCTGCTGAGAAAAGGCACAGCGCCACGCAGCGCGACACAGCTTCACAGGAATGCCGGTGACTTGCTAGCACGGTCCCAGGTGTGGGTCAGCCTGGAAAACTGCACAGAAAGTGTGATGTTTCTCACAACCCCAAGAACCATACTGTAGGCCCTTCTAACTGGCGTGGCATCCCGGGGACGCTAGTAAAGAAGAAGGGGTTTCCTTGCAACGTTTCTGGGCATTCATATATCTCAACAAGGTACCTGGCTGTGCCGAAAAAATCCGCTCCACCTTCTGGCATGATACATAGCTGTTCTGAGCTGCGTGCGGTGGTGCAGGCCACTGGTCAGAGGTCGGATGCGGGCGTATCCTGAATCCGAGGCCAGCCTAGGAAGACTGTCTCAGAAGTGGAGCTGTGGCTCAAGTGATCGCGGGCCAGCGTTGACTGAGGAAGCTAAGGGACAGTTCCCAGGCCTCACAAGGGAAGGATAAAAAAGTAGACTGTGTTTTCTAACAGAGAGAGAGAAAAAAAGATGACTCTGTTACAGGAATGTGACTTCAATAGACTAGGTGTAGAAGATGCATCCAGGACAACTGAAGTTTGAACATAGACTAAGCATTGAATATAGGCTAAGTACTACATACAGACTAAACACTGAATATGGGCTAAGTACTAAATATAGACTAAACACTAAATATGGACTAAGCACTGAATATAGACTAAGCAGTACATATGGACTAAGCATTGCATATAGACTAAGCACTGAATACAGACTAAGCACAAGGTTTCACTGAAGAGTCCTTGCAGCTTGGCACAGTGACTCATACCGTCAGCTGCTTGGGAGTAAGAGATTGAGAAGATGGTGGTTCTAGGCCAGCCTGGGGGAAAAAAAGCACACAGAAACCATTTCCACCTGGAGTGGAAAGAATAAATAGGAGGATTGCAGTCCAGGGTGGCCCTGGGCAAAAATCAACAGCTGATCTCAAAATAACCAGAACAAAAAGGGCTGAAAGTGGGGCTCAGGACGGAGCTGCTCAGCAAGCTCCTAGTCCTGGTTATAGCTGCAACACTGCAGTGCTTGTCTAGGAGGACAAGGCCCTGGTGCCCCTCTGTGTGTCTGGACACGCCGTGCATGCCTGTGGTCCTTGCACTGAAGGATAAGGCAGAGGAAGTCACGCGTCTGATCAGCCTATCTACATAGTCTACAGTGAAAATCTGTCTTGGGTGAGAAGAGAGGGAGAGAAAGAGGGAAGGAAGGAGAGAGAGGAGGCAGGGGACTTGAGCAGCACTTTAAGCCCTTCTGTTTTCTCAGTCAGCTCAAATGAAGAGTTATTTCAAGGAGAGCGAATTGGATGGTTTTTCTTTTTTTGCAAAGAAGGTTGGTGGGAAGACTGGAAATGGAGAGGGCTAGTGTTTACTCGGCTGGAAGAGAGCTGCCCTGAAAAGTGAAGCTCATTCACCACGTTGGGAAACGTCCCCCACGACAGGGTTCTGCCCTCTTGCCTACTGTGGGAGTGGGCGTGGACAGGGCCCCGTGAGGTACAGTCCACTGGGGTTGGCCCTTGAGGGACCCAAGGCCCGTGAGGAGCCACCTCACACAATGGCAGAGCTGCTTAGGAAGCTGAAGATGATCCCATGCTGTACACACACACACACACACACACACACACACACACACACACACACACTCCTGTGGTCCTGGAAGCTTGTAGGTTGACAGTTAGCTGCTGGAAACTTCCGTGTTGACACACGTGTGGTGGTCCGCAGCCCCATTCCTGTCTTCTGGCAGAAACCATGGCAATCTGTCTGGTATTATCCTCTTCCTCCTGCCATCTTAAATGAAGGTTTTCAGGAGAGCACTGCCAAGTGAGCCTTAAGTTGATTTATGCTAACCAGTTGCCCGGATGGTGTCCTAGCATATCGCTAGGCTATGGCACTGGTGACTTATTCTCGCCTCTCCTGTTACCTGTAAACAGCCCAAGCGACCTCTGCTCCGGGGTGGGAGGGGGTGGCTTCTGTCTCCTCCAGAGGCTTGGTGGGAGTGGTAGGAAGGCAGGCTGAGAGGCCTGTGCTGTCACACATCCTCGGGTGCACAAAGGTTTTCTTCCTGCTCCCCACACGATGGTCAGAATGTGTGTGTGAATTTACAGGGGCTCCATGGCCACATTTTATTTTGGTGACAGTCCTGGCTTCTGTAGCGGGCGTGTTAGTGTCTCCTGGAGGAACTGGTGGGTGTGGGGCTTTAGCACAGGCTCATAAAACAGTCAGCCTCCATGGGTAAAGCAAAAGCTTGGAGAGGTAGTTCACAGAGATAAGTTTATTTTAAAGGAAAGGTCCACCCGGGAGGGAGATTGATTTGATGGTTTTAAATGCTGCTTCTGCAAACCTTCCTGGGCTGTGTATCCAAGCTACAGGATTCCAGGAGCTTGAGAGTCAGGCACGTGTGGGGCCCTAGATGCAGAGAGGCTGTGGCTCCCAGCCACAGGCAGAGCTGGCGCTGGGTGACCTTCCTACCCAGGGCCAAACAGGTCTCTCTGGGGCACAGTGGATGCTCCTGTGTCCCTGGCTTCTCCCTGCTGACCTGCATCTTGCACCTTGTACAGTGCATTCTGCCGTCCACTCTGGAGCTGTTTGGGTAGCTGTTGTCTAACCCAGTAAGGAATTTTTAAAGAAGTATCAATGGTAGGTAGAATCTTAGTGGGTCAGCCCCAGGAAGTGTCTCTCTACTGCTTTCTAGCGTCCCACAGCCATGTAAGGGACCAGACAGTGCTGTGCAGCGATTCCGAGTCCTCGGAGACTCTTCGCGTGTCATGACAATGTGGCCCCCCTCTCCCTGTCAACGTAGGCACAGCCTTTGCAGGGCAGCGATGGGGCACCCAGCATGCAAGCTCGTGTGCTGGGAGAAGGGACACACCCTCGACCCTCGGACCGGATAGCCGGGCAATGCGCCTGCGTGACACTGTAATTGTGGCTCATGGCTGTAGTGTGCAGGCCTCTGTGTGTGAAGGCCTGATATGTGTTTTATCTGCACACTGCGGGTTGTGTCTATCCAAGGCATGCGTTTGAGTATAGCTACTCCGTACGAGCTAACAGAAAGCCAATGCTGTGTAAAGAATACCGTCACAGCTGTGGGACTTTGCTAGCTGTGGCCCTCCTGCCTGCTCACCCACACCCATGACATGGAAAGGAAAGACTCGTGTTCTTTTTGAAATTAAAAGGTGGAAGACCCTAACAGGCAAAGCGAAACATGATTTCACGGGAAGCTCAGGTCCTGAGAGTGAAGGGGTGAACACTAGGAAGTACTCCAGGCTAATATTTTAAGACCATTTTGCACTGCATCTGTTACAGTGAAGTAGTAATGCTTTGGTCTCCCTACCTGTTGTGAAAAGACACCTCAATGCCTAGTTTTTAGCTCCGTCAGTTCTTATCCAAAGCGACTGCAGATTAATTATCTACCCCGGGCTCACTCCAGGGCTTTCTTTGATCACTATATTAATTTAATAGGAGAGCATCTATCAGAGTAGGAAGAACACCTGTAGCCCAGCAGCGGGCTGTCTCAGGAGGAGGAGCTGCAGGCAGAAGCCTCGGATCTCGCTTCCAGCATTTCCTGTCCTCCATGGCCTCTCGCTTTCCTCTCACTTCAGACACAGTTGTTTACGTAGTGAGCTGGGTTTTACCGAAGGGATGCTTTGACCACATCCTCACCAGGACTTAGCCCTACAGAGCCTTGCCATCATCACCACCACCAGTCACGGGGAGCAGCCACCTCTCCCATTCTAGCTCCTTCCCCTGCTCTGCTCGCTCTGCCTAGAGTTCAGACTCTATAATCACCAAGCAAGGCACCAGCCTGAAAAGAAGCACACGACTTTTCCTTTGACACGGGAGCTACTCTCCTCTGCAGTGGCCCGGTGTGTGGACTGTGGAGGCCGGGAGGGGAGATGGAGACGAGGTTGGGCATTTACCTCACACGCAGCGTACTCGGAGACCAGGAAAGAAATCCGGTTGTTTGCCGCAGCTAAATGACAGTATTTATTATGTACTCACAAAAGGGTGAAAAAAAGCGACTGTTGATTATTTTGACATTAAATTGCTTGCAATACATGAGGGATTAATTATGACATGGCACACTTCATCCTGCCAGGGGAATTAGCAGCAGTGTGAGGGGGGGGGTCTCGTTCCCAGCATCCTTTGCCAGAGGCAGGGAGCTGGACTTCCCTGGGTTCCATTCCTCCCTGGAGATTTGATCAGGACCTCCGCGGCCCCTGCACCCGAAGCAAACGCAGGGGCCGCCGCTCTGGGTGGTGGTGCCGCACATGTCGCTGGCTTTTCTTACTTCTGGCAGGGCATGCCGGCTTGACTGTCACCCACTGGGTCCACTTTTACCTGGGAGGGGACATTCTGCCTCCTCACTTGGCAGGGACAACATCGGGGGCAGCCAGGCCCTGGCGATTGGACAGCCGTCCCCCATCAGTGCCCACACAGACAGCTGCGGCCTGCTGTTGGTGGAGGGGATCACACCAGGGGAAAGGAGGGGAGCAGAAGCATCAGGTCACAGCAGATGACCGCAGGGGCCCCGGGGTGCAGGGCCTGGGCCAGGCTCTCTCCCACCTTATTGCCTTGGCCCAGAGGGAATAGAGATCTAATGTTGGATGCAGAGCCTGGGGACTTGCTCCTCACCATTCCCAAGCTTGGACCCAGAGCCAGAACCCCAAACTCACCCTCAGAGAGGAGCACATAGCTATGTGGCAGGGGGTGAGTGCTGCGGGGTACCCTGTCCTGTGTGTGAGTCTGCCTGTCCTGTGTGTGAGTCTGCCTGTCCTGTGTGTGAGTCTGCCTGCCCTGTGTGTGAGTCTGCCTGTCCTGTGTGTGAGTCTGCCTGTCCTGTGTGTGAGTCTGCCTGTCCTGTGTGTGAGTGAGTCTGCCTGTCCTGTGTGTGAGTGAGTCTGCCTGTCCTGTGTGTGAGTCTGCCTGTCCTGTGTGTGAGTGAGTCTGCCTGTCCTGTGTGTGAGTCTGCCTGTCCTGTGTTGGGTGTGTGAGTCTGCCTGTCCTGTGTGTGAGTCTGCCTGTCCTGTGTGTGAGTCTGCCTGTCCTGTGTGTGAGTGAGTCTGCCTGTCCTGTGTGTGAGTGAGTCTGTCTGTCCTGTGTGTGAGTGAGTCTGCCTGTCCTGTGTGTGAGTCTGCCTGTCTTGTGTGTGTGTGAGTCTGCCTGTCCTGTGTGTGAGTCTGCCTGCCCTGTGTGAGTCTGCCTGTCCTGTATGTGTCTGCCTGTCCTGTGTGTGTCTGCCTGTCCTGTGTGTGAGTGAGTCTGCCTGTCCTGTGTGTGAGTCTGCTTGTCCTGTGTTTGAGTCTGCCTGCCCTGTGTGTGAGTCTGCCTGTCCTGTGTGTGAGTCTGCCTGTCCTGTGTGTGAGTCTGCCTACCCTGTGGATGGGGCCTGGCAGTGATGTACGGGGTGCGAGAGGCCCGGGGCAGGCTGGGCGGCTGGGATGGGATGATGGCTGGTTGTGGGATTTACGGGTGTTCTGTCCTGAGTCCTGGTGAGGGCATCACCACTCGGCAGAGACCTGCCGTTGACAACAGACCCAAACTCCTCAGCTGCTGAACTACGAAGAATACCCAGAGGTGGGTACTTGTCTTGGAATGGCCTCCACACCCCATCCCCAGCTGTGCATTTGAAAAGCACTTCCCTCTCCTTCTGACCTCTCTGTGACAATCCTCAGTGACTGCCTTCTGGATTGGGGGAATGGTATGGTGAGTTGCTGGGCATGGAGAGCTGGGCCACAAAGGTGTGGCTCCTGATGGGGCTGGGCTCCCTCCATTCTGAGAGAGCCCAGCCCCATGTTGGGGGTTGGGTGAGGGGGACCCTGCCCCATGCAGGAAGAGGTGGGCCCAGCCCCATGCTGGGGGACGTCCAGCCTGGCTCTTCCCTTTGGCCATGGTTTTCTTTGTGTCATGGGCTACGAGCATTGTCTTCTCCCCTCTGCGCTGGGTGCTGGTGCATCCCACCTTCAGAGTCCCTGTGCAGGGAGCCAGCAACGCCCCACAGATGTGTGGAAAAATCCAGCTCGGGGAAGGCGCTTGTGGCTGGCGGACAGAAAGGTCTTGGGATTCTGCTCAGGGCAAAAGTCTTTCTCACAAAGACTTTGGGCCCCAAGGCTATATTGTGTGTGTGTGGGGGGGGGGGGGGGGTGCTATGAGAGATGTTTGTGCCACCCAGGGAACTGAAAATGTACTTACTGAACATGTGCAATGTGGTTCATTTAGCTAGAAAAATGACCCTTGGCTTATAAATACGTCTGTGAGAGAAACTCCAGAGATCTTACCTGGGGATCCAAAGCCACCGAAATCCTTGTAGGACTTTCCCTGCCCCATTTCTGTTCATCTGCCTTACTTCTGTGCCTACTATAAAAGAAAAATCCAATAGCATTGAAGTTAAATAATACATTTTTTCCCCTCCTAGAACCAATAAATCTGTTTAAAGATGCATTACTACTTTTCTTGAGGGATAATTTAGACTATGTATCAAAAAAGGGAAAATCAATAGTTTTTTTTTCTATTACAAATAATTGCCTGTTTGACTCTTTTCCACTTTTTCTTTTTTATTTATTTTGGCTTCAGCACATTTCTGCCGGAGAATGCCTCCCGCCACGCGCCCAGAGCAGGAGGTGTTTCTGCGTGATGGTGCTCCTCCTGGCTCAGCTTCTGTCTCCTCCTGGGTACCAGAGGATTCCTATACATTGCTTCAGGAGGAAGTGGCTGAGCCAGGCCCGAGGCTGAGCCAGGCCCGAGGCTGAGCCAGGCCCTGGGGCCGAGCTCACAGTCAAGGCCGACAGTGCAGTACATGCCTGGGCGGGGCTGGTTAAACCCAGCCTCTGATAACTAGGGGACTACAGCACGGCATGCATGCCAGCACGAGGTTGGAGAAGCAGCTGACGGCTCCTGAGCTTGCCTGCCGGCCCCTCTCTGGGCTGGACACACAGAGCCTTCCAGTGCTGGGACAGCTTTCCCAGAAAGCTAATTAATAGGGGGAGAGACTTCTGTGTTCCTTGAAGCCAGAAAGAAAACATGGAGTGCCTATTTTATAACATGGGAAGATCCTTATTGGTGTCAGATATAAAAATTCCAGCAGGCACAAAGAGAAATGGAGGAGGGTTTTTGTTTTTTATTGTGGGGAATGGAATTCCAACACATAATTCTGAGCTGAGGACAGTGTGTCTGGCTCCTGCCCAAGGGTAGAGGCTGGCCCTGAGTGCCCCAGAATTCTCCTGCGGGAGGGCACAGGTGAGGTGGGGTCCAGATGCTTATTTTCAAAGTCTGCTCCAAAGCCCCCGTGGGAAAAGTTGGAGAGACGGAAGGTGCTCTGTCCCCTTCCCGCATTGTTCGGGGAATACTCGCTTTACCAGGGGGAGGAATATGGCCTCACAATCTGCCGCAACACCTAATATCTATCGCATTTCAGAACCAACACAATTACGGCATAAATCTCAGCATTGGCAATTTTCCTCTCTCCCTGGATATGCGTTTTAATTGAAAGCATTTTGAGGCTTGAGAGAAAATGTGCCAGTTATTTTCATTAGCTACTTGAAGTGTGTGCGTTTGGTTCCTTGGGAATGAAATAACTGCTCCTTCAAAGGACAGAACAGTGCATTCGGCAGCAGGGCGACCTGGGCCTTTCGGTAGGAGGTTTGCAGAACAAATGAGAGACAGTGTAGCCCATGTGAGAAGCTGCCGCGTGTGTGGGCCACATCAGGATGGACGCAGAGCCTGGGAAGCGGGCGCTTCACCATTTTAGACAAGCCCCACCTTCTTTTGATTTAGTTAATTTCCAGATGAAGGTCTTGCACTTTTTTTTCCTGGGCATGGTCTTGGACAGTGGTTCTTCTAACTGTGTTTTCCAAGTAGCTGGGATTACAGGTGTTCACCTCTATGCTGGCAATTCGACGTCTTACATGGAGAAATGGAGGGAGGATGGGCTGGAGCCTCATTGTGGATGCGAAGCATCCCTCTTCTTTCCCTTTTTCCTCATGTCTTCTTTTCTCCCTTAACCAAGCACTTTTCATTAGGTCTTAACAACAAACATACTTTCTGAGGCATCACTTGAAGGTGTGAGTCTAAATATAATTATCACAACCTTGGGACAGTTTGTGTGGTGTGGAGCATTTGAGATCACTGGGTAGAAATTCTGGTCCATCACTTTACTGTGCCAAAACTTTTATTAGTGCTCTGACATGTTTCTTTATGTCTAAGACTTTAAATTTCTCCAACTATAAATGTGAAGTTATAAAGTCTCCTTTTCAGAGATTTCTGGATATTAAATGAAAGAGCATGTAATGTACCTGGTTTTATCAGGATTATTTTCAGAATGTAATAAAAATAATTCAAAGGTACAGCGAGAAGAAGAAAATAATGAGTATCCATATTATTTGCAGTATTCCTATAAATCAAAATTAACATCACAATAGGAACATTTTTGAAACACACATAAAAAGCTCTGAAACTTGAGAAGTTTAATTGAAGATTTAAAGTATGATAGAGGACATACTGTAAAAGAAAAGAGATATTATCTCCTACATAGTGTTGAAAAAAGCAGCTATTTAGAAAGGAAGCATTCCATTCTCTTCTGTCATAAACCATGATCCAAAAACATCCTGATAAATTTCAGTGTTCAAGTATGAAAATGAAACCATACTAGTGTAAGAAAATAAGTTAACTAGAAATAGTTTCACAAGAGGACACAAAGAGAATGTTAAATTAGATGATATGGATAAAATATTTTATGTCACAAAGTATAAACAAAACAGGGGTTGAATGACAGATGAAGAAAATTACATTGAAGATAGAATGGAATGGTTAACACCACAATTTATAGACATTTCCCCAAGAAGAACATGGTCATACCCAGGCTTTAAAAAGTGGGACATAGATGATACTTACTGAGGAAGATAATGGAAATTTTCCAATATGTGAATGAAGAAAAAAGTCAGAGAACTGGAAAAAAAATCTGCCAGCTATTCATCAAAAGCTTAATATCCAAAATATGTAGAGAGCTAAAAAAAAAAAAAAAAAACAAACCTCTACTTAAAAAAAACAAATAAAACGACTACTATATGTCAACAGTTGGAAAGAGATTTCTCAAAAGAAGTACAAATGGCCAACAAATACATAAGAGAATGTTTAACATACTTTTCCACAATGGAAAGAAAAGCAAAACCACAGTACCATTCCATGTCATCAAGAATGCAGGCAAGAACTTCTGTCAGGGATGTGGGGTTACACAATTAGGAAAGCACTAAGGAAGTCAGTGTGGAGCTTCCTTAAAAGCTACAGTCAGAACTACTATAGGATCTTGTGGTTCCAGTCCTGACCGTATCTATGATGAAACATAAGCCAACACACCCTGGAAATACCTGAATAGTCATGTGTGTAACAGACAGGCCCGGGGATCTCCTAGGTGCCCATCATCAGATAATTAGCGAAAGAAATGTGGAACACACACACAATGGAGTATTATTCAGCCATGGAGGAGAATGCAATTACCATGCTTGCAGGAAAGTAGATGAAACTGGAGAGCATAATGTCGAATGACGTGAGCCAAGCCCACACGTAGAAGCCAGACTCTAGTTAAGTGACAAAATTGTAAAAGGGGCAGTGTTTGGGGAAAAAACAGTGGGAAGGGGGAAGATGGGATCTTGGGCAGGTGACTATGATCATATGTATATAAATAAAAATTGTGTGTGTGTGTGAGAGAGAGAAAACAGCATAATGCAACCTACTGTAATTGTTTTTAAAGGCGAGGGCATGAATTTGATCAAAGTAATATAGACATATAGCATAGTGAAACCAAGTAAATTTCAATAAAAAGCAAGAGGAGAGGGAGGTGTTAAGAAAGAGTAATAGAAGGCATGGATTTGGACAAACTACATTATATGTACATAGGGAAATGGCACATGGAAACCCCTTTATACAATTAATTTACATTAATGAAAAATAAAAATTCACATGTTAGGCCATTTAGAGAGAATCAAGATGGCAAAGATAAAATTTAAAAAATCCCCAGTGCTGATGGGGATGAGAGGTGGGGGCCACTGGGCTGTAATGGTGGGGTGTAAATTGACGCCAAGTTTTGGGACCCGTGCAGGTAGTGGGTGCTTCTGCCCCAAAGTACTCCAAACCTGTGGATCTGCGCATTCCCCCTCCAAGGTGCCGGGTATAGACACAAGTGAGTCTTGTGCCTGCCGCCAGCTCTCCAGCTCTGGCCCTGTGCAAAGCACCTCTGCCAGTGATTATTTCTTAAAGACCCAGAAAACCTGCACAGAACCAAATAAGAGCCACAATTACAGTTACCATGGAGACCACAATGCCTGGCTTTCTCCTGTGCAGCCAGCCACTTGAAGTGCCTGGTCTGGCTGACACAGGGCCAAGGGTGCTGGCACCCAAGCAGACCTTACCATCTCATGTCTGGGCTGTTCCTGGCCGCAAGGTGTGCCCAGGACCTGTGGAGCGGCTCCTGTCCCGCCCTCTGGTCTCTCTAGAAAACCTCTTCTTTCTTCTGCATAGCTCAGAGTCAAGTAATCAGCCCAGGTGTCCATCAGAGCTAGGTCCTTCCCAGACCTATCTTCCAGCCCCGGGAATGTGGCAGGGAGGAGTCCCCTTGGCTCCTCCTCAGCCTTGCTCTCCCCTATGGATCTGCCCTCAGGGGTCAGGCACGTGTCCAGCCGGCTTGTCTACCTGCGGCTAGATTTCAGGCAGGCCCAGGAAATGGCCTCCACTATTGGGCCACACTGTGTCATTTACAACGTCAATGAGGTCAGATATACCAACTGGCTGGCAAGCAGTGGAAGAGGGCTTCCCAGTGCTAGAACTCAGTGTCTGTGTCTGTGATGCTGCGTTCTCTCCTTTCTCTCTCTTCTGTGTCTCCCCGTTTGAATCTCTAGGTCTCAGTCAAAGATTGAGCACACAATGGGTGTTTTCAAAAATACCTGCTGTCCAAATTGGGACATCGTGTGCTGGAACATCACAGACTGCTCTGTCCGGAGGGCATTTCCGAGCAACGCTTAGTAACTTCAGGTAATACTCAAGAGACCATGCTTTTAGCTCAGGTTTGTCACCCCAGCTAAGCAGGAGGAGTAAGTAGGAGGACTGGTGTCCAGGCCAGCCCGGGCAAACTGAAGCAAAAAGAGCTAGAGACAGGCTCAAATGGTAGAATACCTGCTCAGCAAAGTCAGGACCCTCAGTTCAAAACCCAGCACTACCAATTTTTTTTTTTAACATTTCAAAATTAGGTTAAAAGGGACTTTCCTTCCTTCAGGAAGGAAAACACAAACCAGGTAATGGAGAAAAAAAGAAAGAAAGAAAGAAAATGCACCAACATCACGTGAGGAATCATGTAGGGTGTCTGCAGTCGCAGCTAGAGTTTCTCTTTCATGCATTGTAATTTTCTGCATTTTCCCAACAATGAGTGTGGATCGCTTTTCTCATGGAGAAAAGCGTATGTATGTCAACAGAGGGTCGGAGCCGAGCGTGAGGCCACAGGTCAGCAGCAGGATGGAGGTCAGATCTTCTTCTCTAGGAGGCCACCTGGTGGCCATGCATCAGGCCCAGGAGAGGTGCAGCCCTGACCACTTCTGGCCACTTCCCTTCGTAGCTGATTTGTGGAGAGCTCCTTGTGCTCTCTCCAGGCCAGTGCTGCGGGATGATACTTTAACAAGGAAGTTGTGTTTGCACTTCAGTCCCCATCCCGTTGTTCCAGCACGCCTGGTACGGTGCCAGGTGCGGTACAACTGGCATAGAGAAGTCCTTTCTTGTCTTTCAGAGTTTTCAAAACAGGAAAAAGCCTGTTAGGAAGGGCTGCGTGTAAACCTCAGGCCTGACTGAGGCAGTGTCCACACAATGGCCGCCTCACCTGGTGTTTACGTGCCTCGTATTGCTTTTGAGGTTTTTGGTAAAGTCACCTGTACAATGCGCCTCCTACTGGGACTCCTTTGTCATTACTAATGCACGCATGTCATCCCACGGCTGAATCTCTCCTCTGCTCTCTGCTGGCTTCTTCCTGAGTCATATCATGCTGGTATCTGAGGTACAGAGAGATCGCCCATTCTGGTTATTCTTCTTGTATTTTTATTTCTCCTTCCTTACCTTTTGAACTGGAATTTACTCAACTTCCAAATACCTCTGTCAATGTTTCTGGCTTCTGAAAAGTTAATTTCAACTATTACCTTCAGGCAGACAGAAAGGGGGCTCTGGTTTTTTGTTTTGTTTTGTTTTGTGTTGCTTTTCTTTTTATCCATCTTGAACTCTGGGCCTGGGCGCTGTCCCTCAGCTCTTCAGCTCAAGGCTAGAGGCTAGTGCTCTACCACTTGAGCCACAGCATCACTTCCAGCATTTTCTGTTTATGCGGTGCTGAGCCATCGCACCCAGAGCCTCGAGGCAAGTGCGCCACCACTGAGCCACCTTCCCAGCCCCGCCCTGCTGACACACCGGTCCTGTGGACTCCGTGTGATTATTCCCTGCTCTTCAGAGCTACCCAATCACAGCTATCCAGCAGCTCCCTCCTACCTTGCCCCAGAGCCAGGGAGAGATGGAGATGTGAGTGGAGAGCCAGAGGGCCGGGCTAGCGTCTTCCTTGACGAACCCTTGACCCTCCTAGTCAGAGTCTGAACTTCCAGGTACAGTCCGTGCCACTCACAGCAGTTTGGGTGCAGAGTGTCGTCCTCTGTCCATCAGCAGACAGCCCCTATTCTCCAGCTCGCTGAGCACCACTGTGGGGGGAGGTGTTCCCACGCGTGGACCCATCCCCCTCCATTCTCCCTGTGTGGACCCTCCTCTCCTCCCAGGGCATCTGAAGGAGCTGGGACTGTGGGAGACACAGCTAGTGTGGGAGGCAGGCTGCCTCTGCGGGCAAATGCAGCTGGCTGTGGCAAAGGCTCTAATCAACTCATCCTTGGCCAGCCGTGGGGTGCCGAATGGAGGAAGACATTCTGTGGAGAATTTGGAGCATCGCCAAGCTGAAGACCTTGGAAGGGTGGGAGGGAGGGCGTCAGCCATGGAGAAAAGTGGGGAGGGAGGAGGATGTGTCTAAGTCCTGCAGACGGGAAGTGGCCTGTGGTGTCGGCTCAGGGTGGCTGCTCCTCCTGGGCAGTCTATGAAGGCAGGATCCTGGGTGTGCCCGGGAGGCTTCTTACTGGTTTGCATGATTGGTGACTATCGCTCTTCATCTCTTAAATCTGCCTGGCAGTGCCCGGCTCTTTCTGGACTCTGCAGTTGCCTCCCTTGGCACCAAATGCTTGTCTCCTCCTTCTGTCCCTCAGAGCTGTCACTGCAAAATGAAGTCTTCCCTGTTCCCCAGCGTGCCACGTGACTGCTCGTCTCTGCCACCCCACGGACCCCAGCTTGGCTCTGTCTGTTGATTTCTCTTCTTGCTCCATAGGCTGGGGCTGGAGGAGTCTTCCCCATCCAGTGCCTCAGGCCTGGTTAGGGGCTTGTGCGTGGATGGTGTCTGAGAAGTGAAATCATCAGGTGGACGGGCAGGCACCTGCGGGTTGACCAGCTTGGGAACAGGGAATATGGATATGGGCTCCTCCGGGATAGCAAGGCACCGTGGACAGAGCAGTGGGCGTGGCAAGAAGGCATCGTCTCACAGTTCCACGTGATGGAAGCTCCAGGTCGAGGGGCACCCAGGGCTGGTCTCCTGGACTTTCTTTCCTTAAGCAGGTGACACGTTTCTCCCTGGGACCCCACGTGACCACCCCCTGTGTGTCTTGGGGTGGTGTCTCCTCGCAAGGATGCCAGTTATATTAAATTAGGGAAGACCCACAATTTGTCTCTTTAAAAGGATCCATCCTTAAATACAGTCACGTTCGGAGTCCTCCTGGGGGTCGGAACTTGAGCCTGTGGACTGTGGAGCTCACATTTGAATACTTGCCGGGCCTCCTGCTCTTGTTTTTGAGTCTCCGGGGACACACCCAGCTTGGACATTTGCCACCAGGGGTGCTATCTGGGTACCCACACTCCATGCTGCACAGGGAGGCTTTGTGTGGACACCAACAAGATCTGCAGGTGCAGTCAATGTCTTGTGGCTTTGCTGCTGCGGCAGGCGGAGGGGCCATTCACAGTGCTGTCTGATGTGGTGGTGGCCGGGTGCAGAGCAGGTGTGGTGAGGACCGAGGGTTTGATATGGAAGGGTGGCGAGGCCTCACCTGAGGCGCCAGTGAAGAGGAGCTCAGGGCGGAGGGGATTAGAGGAGCTGAGCAAGCTCAGCAACTCTGGCAAGACAGCTGATAAGCAAGCTGCTCTCCGTCTTCCCGGAGGAGGGAGCAGGGCGGGTCTGCCACGGGCAGCGTGCTGGCCTGGGAACGAGGGCATGGAACCCAAGCCATCTGGGGATCCATCAGGATGCAGGCCCCGCTCCAGCGTTCTGTGCTGGGTTTGGTGACCTCCTGGTCCAGGCAATGTCTTCCCATCTTGCTTATGAATATCTTTAGGAGATTGGGCACTGCGGCCTGATCTGGGAACTGGGTGGGGGTGGGAGGAAGCTCAGGTTTTCCTTTTCCTTTCTTTGAAAGAATCCTCCCACGGGAGTGCTTGGGAAGGAGGGAGCACATTCAGAGTGCCAGCGACTGGGAGAGGTTCCATCAGAACTCACGTTGGAAGGTGGGAAGTTCTGCTTGCTGCCAGTCTGTGCTGAGCCCCAAGGCCGGCCCTGCTCTCCGCCCATGTGGGGCCCCGGTCCCAGGCCCATTAGGCAGGACAATCTTTCCCGATGGCACAGTGCCGCCCTATTGGAGGTGCTGCATCTGGAAACACACATTTCAGCACATCTGGAGAGCAGAGAAAAAACCCACAAAAACCCAGAAGCAAGGCATTGGTAAATGTCAGCTGTTTATTGGCTTTCCCATTTGGAAGCAGAATGCTAAGCAAAGCAACTGGATTTCAAGACTGGAGACCATGGCCGGTGGCCAGGGGGTGGCAAAGAAGTGGCAGGGTGTGGAAGCACACGTGCCCAGGAGGGCGGCACTTCCTGTGAGCTCTGCCGCGCCAGCCCACTGCCGAGTCCTGCTGCAATGAACGCACTGCTATTGTCGCACTAAACACCCACAGTACGGGTTATTTTAATGGACATACTGCTTTAAACTGAGCGTTTGCCATCTGTTCCATCCCTGATTTTGAATGCAAAAAGAACATATTTCACAATTACATCTGTAAGTAATGATATAAGTAATTTAAATGCATGTATATGTTCACACAATGCAGTAGACAGCTGGGACTTTTTTTCTCTGCTCTTATGTTTCAGGCACAAATCAAGGGGAAATATCCGCTGGCTCCTTCGATAGTGCATTTTCCCATTTACGTGAAGTCGTTTGTGCAGGAAACAAGGTTTTCTGCCCTAACTGTACCTAGGAGTTCAAGGCGAGCTCAGTAAAATAGATCACAGAGTCAGTTTTACAATGCTCGCCTTGTCTCCGTCCAAATTCCCTCTGGCTTGAATGACAGCCTGGCAGATGCCACGCAGGAGATCCATCAGTTTCAATAGATGTTGGTGAGGGCCCGGCGGGCTGTGTGGCCGTCATTTCTTTCCGGCCTTCCTCTGGAGACAAGGCTGCAAGAAGTATTTAGGCAGCCCCCCCAGCGCAGGCAGCCGCCCCCCAAAAGCAGGCAGCGCTTTTTGGGGAAATGGGGTTCAGGTGCTTGTTGGCTGAAATGTTCCCAGCAGAGGAGCAGCCAAAAGATGGAGGGGGGGAGGGAGGACAGCCATTTGCCAGGCCTAGGCAAGGGCATGAGCCTGTCCTACAGGGAGTGGGAAAGATTTGTGCCAGAGAATGCAGGGGCGGAGGCATGCCGACCCGGTGGGTGGAGAGTCTGTGGTCACCGAGCGCAGAGCGCAGAGGCAGAGCCCAGGGAACAATGGCTGAAGGGCGTGTAAGTAAGGATCACAGGATTCCAGAAGGACTTCCACAGGGAACGGCAGGTGGTGGCTCCACCATCTACTTTGCTCGGACCCCGGACACATTACAGAGAGCATGCCCCGTGATTGCGTTTGGGAAAGAGATTTTGTTTTCTTGCCCGTCGCCAGCCAGCATGCATGGAAACCATGTGCTTTTTGATATCTCACGGCCCTGTATGGAGGTGTCCACATTGTCCACACGCTAAGCAAAGAACAGAAAAACTCAGACACCCCCAAGATGACATCACTGCCATTTTATATCTATACACCCTCTATTTATTGTGCCTGTTTTTTTTCTCTCTCCTGGCATCTGTGTCATAGCTGACAGAGTGGATTTGCACGGGGACTTATGTTACCATTTGCACAGACTCCCTGTAGAGACACTTCCTGAGCTTGTGGTAGTTTTGATTTTTTAACTGCTTGTAGGCAACACATTTATTATGTTGGATTTTTTTCCCCTCAGACAAAGGTGCTAGCTTGAACGTATGGGAGGTTTATTTTTGGAACATTATTAGCAGCTTAAAATTTTGGAGGTGTTGTGCAAAGACAAAATTGCAATAAGGATTCAGAATGATGTATTGCTGTTTGTTTGCTGGTGCCAGGCAAGGGATGGAACCCAGGATGCTGAGCTTGGCCGGGAAGGGTCTCAGAGCCTGGGCCTGCTCCCCAGCCCCTGAACAGCTGGCTTGGATCAGCAGTGGCCCATCTGACCCACAGAGGAGTTCGACTGCCCTAGCCCTGGTAGCTCAGACACTACCATAGGCACACATTTAAATAAAATCTACCACCTTCGACTATTAAAATAGTGAAAGGGTTTACTTCGAAATGAATTAATTTGTTTAGAAGAATTTTCAACTCTGAATTCACTCCTTCTGTGGTCCTTATTCCCATGATGATGAACATTGACCAAGAATTGGATCTGGGAGGGAATCTAATTTCATGTGCCCCTTTGCAGGTTTTGATCATCGTGGAGAGTGAACATGAACACAGCATGGTGTGGTTCCCCCCCCTGCCCCCATCCAGCTCCCATCCGGCCCACAGTCAGCTGGCTAGGAGTCTTTGACTTACCACATGTAGAGAAATACTGTAAGACAACTTCACCCAGTTCTCTACCTTTAAACAAGTGTGGACCCGGCACCAGCTCTGAGGGATGTTGGCTCTGCAGGGTGTTGTTACATGTGCAGACTGCACTAGACTTCTTGGGGCCAGTGGCTTGCTATGCCAGAGGTGCTCAGGCAGGCTCTGTCTATGATGGCATACTACGCAAACAGTAGTTACCCCTGGGAGCCGAGCCTTAGCATGCTGATCAGCACTTGAAGATGGACCTTTCAGAGACTTGTTAAGTCTGAGGGCTAGTCCTTCTTTGATACAGGAAGGGAGAAAGTGTGGCAGCCAGTTCTGTGTAGGGCACAGACTTCCACCTGTTTGAAGAGCTGTTGAAACGTAAAGTCCACCTGCCCTGGGCCCAGGGGAGAAAGCTAAGTCTTTGCACAGCATGACTGAAGGCTTGTGAGAGCAGAGGAATTTGGATACCACAGCCACCATGCTGGAGTTGTCACTCAACATTCACCAGAATTAAGAAAGGTCAGAAGCAGCATAATGAAATCAAGGAAATGAGCAAAGTGACAGATGTGTGTGTGTGAGTAGAGGTGAAGGCAGATCGTGTTTCTTCCTGGAGTTTCAGGCCCCAAACAAGCTTTTAGTTTTTTTTTCTTTTTTCTTTTCCTATCCTGGGGCTTGAACTCAGGGCCTGGGCACTGTCTCTGAGCTTTTATGTTCAAGGCTGACACAGTACCACTCGATCCACATTTCACTTCTGGCATTTTGGTGGTTAATTGAAGATGAGAGTCTCACAGGTTTTCCTGCCCAGGTTGGCTTCGAACACTGGTCCTTGGATCTGAGCCCCCTGAGTAGCTAAGATTATAGGAGTGAGCCACTGGTATCCAGCTCCAAAAGAAGTTGTAAGTCCTTGTTAGTCAGACTGGATTTTCACTAGACCGGTGAGCCCAGGGGCAGCTCACAACGAGCCTGGGGGCCTTGCAGTATGGGAGAGCATTTAGGGGGACGAAGCGGAGGTCCAGGGCTGAATGGATCATGTTACTGGTCTACTTCAAGCACAGTGATCAAGGAAGCAGAGTGGTGATGAGTTTGTGAAGAAGGTGGCTGTCCACACTGCCGTAACTCTTGCATAGCAAAGATTTGCCTTGGGGTTTCATAATCAAGTAGTAAGCAATGCTAGTCCTAGAGCAGTTAATGTTCTGGTTACAATTTAGTCTTGCTCTTGTATTGTGGAATTGGAATATTCTTTTTTCTTTCCTGATTCTCAAACAAGGAGAGGATGAGAAGTCTTCTAAGGTGTTGGAAACACCAGGTCATGAGAGGCTGACCTCCCAGGAAACACGTAGGGTCAGTTGCTGGCTGGAGGCCATCAGGACAGATGGACCATAGCTGGACAGCTGTGTACCCAGATCCTGCTCTCTGGCCCGTTAAGCTGCTGACAATGGAGTTCCTGAGCAGGCGAAATGTGACTCTGTGTGGCGAGCAGGGCTGTGAGCCTCCTGTGAACTCCTCGCCCACTCACTGAGTTATCTGGAGCTCCAGTCTACCTGGACACAGTGGGGGACCATGTGAGGGAGAAGCAGGCCCTGGGAGACCAGAAGCCAGGAGAAGGTCAGGGATCCGCAGACTAGAATGCCAAAGGAGGCCTGGGAAAACAGGACAGACAGAGTAGCTGTGGACTTGGCACAAGGAAGCTCACTCAGAAACCCGCGTAGAGAAGCCCTCCCTGCCAGGCAACCGTGTGGACGGGGCAGGGAGGTGGGAATCCGGCTGAGTGAGGACAAGGTTGCACAGAGCCTGAGGCAGCCTGGTGGCCCCAATGGGATTCCCAGCCAGGGACCGGAACCCAGAGCCTACTAATTAAGCAGCTGCTGGGAATACTGGGGCATTTCATTCCACCGTGGGGTCCGTTTGGAAATCAGAACGTGCCTTCTGTGGGCCAGCTTCTTGCCGCCCATGCACTCCGCCATTAGTTTTCATAGGGTGAGCCAGAGGGGGCCCTGCAGTTACCGCCGTGCGCCCCTTCTGCTGCAGACTGGCTTACACAGGCTGCTTAGGAAGAGGGTTTGCTTGGATTGTCGGCCTAAGGAATTTGGTAGAACTGTAAATAGAAGGCTTTAGTCCAGTCTCCAGCCCAGACATCCACCGAGCTCAGGTTGACCATCTTACACAGATGGGACATCACTGCATTCTCTGTTTGATGGATGCACCAAGATGTTTAGATAATGAGTGATTTCAGTGAACCCTAAATATCTCATAGCCCCAATTCTCAGAGTTTTTTTTTTCTTAATAGCATCTCTGATCATCTACAGTCTTCTAGATCTGTTGCATTCTGTGATTTGAATGTGGGTTTGAAGCACAGGAAAAAATGATGTCAATAACGGTGAATGATTCTTTTTTCTTAGCGAGCAGAGTAGTGCTATGTAGAATAGCAAATGGATCGAATCCATTCGTTCATGTTTTTGTGCGTGGTGCCAGATACTTGCAGAGTATCTTAGTCAAGAAAAGGTTTAGTTATAATGTGGTCACTGTACAAAAATGCAGGTACTGAGTCCTTCCACAGGCAAAAGATCATGTTCCCTGCCCTCAGAAGTGAATGGTTGAACTTAGTGTGGTTGTCAGTGTGTGAGATGGTTGTGCAGGAGGAGGGTATTCCTTGGTGGAGTTGGGAGATCCAGACACTGGAGTGTTACTGTGGAGTCTAAATGGGATAAAATGATATTAGCAGGGAGTGGAAAAGAAACAGATTGCTCCTGCCAGGCCAGGGAAAGCAAACTACAAGCACAATTATTGGTAAGGAGAAAAGAGATGTCTGAGCGGCTCACATCCTGAGCAATGGCGAGGCGGATTTGTGCTTTCCCAGCCTCTGGCCTGGTGAGGAGGTCTAGCCCTGTCCTGGGAGATTGTGCTTTCCCAGCCTCTGGCCTGGTGAGGAGGTCTAGCCCTGTCCTGGGAGAAGGCTGGAGGTCAGGACCACAGCAGAACTGTAGCATTGCCTTCTCATGGCTGCTCACACTTGGATCCTCCCATGCCCGGACAATCTTTCAGTTGTTCTCTAGTGAACAGCTTCATCCCAGGAAGGAAGAAGGTCTGGACTAGGTTTTGAATAGCAGTGTCTTCAAAAATATCAGCTTAGCCAGGCACCAGTGGCTCATGTCTGTCATCATAGCTGCTGAGGAGGCTGAGCAGGAAAGTCCGTGAGACTCTTATCTCCAATTAACCACCAGAAAACTGGAAGTACTGCTGTAGCTCAAGTCGTAGGGTGCTCGCCTTGAGCTGAAGAACTCAGGGACGGTGCCCAGGCCCAGAATTCAAGCCCTATAACCAACCAAAAAAAATCAGTTTGACACAGCGGTACTGGCCTGGAATCATAGCTACTTAGAAGTTGGAAATGAGGGCATTGTGAATTAAGGTGTGGTGATGTCACCTACCATCCCCAAGGGTAAAGAGAAGCATCCGTGGCAGGACTACAGCCCCGGGCTGCCTGAGCATCAAGTGCGACCATGCCTCAAGTATAACCAGTGCAGACAGGTACTAGACACGTGGCTCCGGTGGTAGGGTATCCCTTAGTAAAGTCTGAGGCCTAGAGCTCCCCAGGACACCAAGATACATAATATAAGCTGGCTATAGTAGTGTATACCTAGAATCCCAGCTTTTAGGAGCCTGAAGATGAGTTTGAGGCCAACTGGTTTTTTTTTTTTGGGGGGGGGGAGTTAAAACCTATCTGAAAATTAGCAAGAAGAAAAAGGGAAAAACCTCAAGATTAAAATACCACAAGATGTAGCTTCAAGAAAATGTGGCAAGCAAAAGTCTTTGTTACTAGTGCATCTATTATATATATTTATATATATATACACACACATATAATTATGAATGCCTTAAAGAAGAAGAATAACATTTTTAAACTTCTAAAATATAAGAATTTTTAACCTAGAATTCTTATACAAAAAGATCATTCTTTAAGGAGGTGAAATAAAGACATTCTAGAGTAAAGGAAAACAAAAAGAATTGGTTGTTGACTGACATACCTTTAATGATTAGCGAAAAGAATTTCTTCAAATAAAAATGAAATAATAAAGAAACTTGGATTTCTTTCAAAATAAAGAAGGGACTTCAAAATAAAACTGGACTTCATTTTTTAAAAAAAAATTCTCTTCAGAAGCTTGTGTGAAGACAGAAACAGCAAACTACAGACTGTTAGCAAAGGTTTGCAAATTATGTACTCTTTGTGGCCTAGTATATAGAATACATAAAGAATTTTCACATCTCAACAAGACAATTATAAAACACACACTAGACACGCACAGATAATTTACTGAAGAGGATGTATACAGGGAAAATAAGCATATGAAAAGATGTTCAAACTATTATCCACAAGACAAATGTAAATTAAAACCACAATGAAATATTACTGCACACCTGTCAGGTAGGCTAGCATAAAAATAATGATGATATCAAATGCTGACGAGAGTGTGAATTACTCCTACATTGGTAGTCTGGGCCTAACCTGGTAGGGACCTGAGGTCTCTTTCTTTGTAAAGTTGAATCTGCAATTACCATAAAACTCAGCAATAGGAATTTTTTGGCACTTCTCCCAGAGAAATGTAAAATGATGATGCTTATGCCTGTATACAAATGCTAGTAGTTTACTTCATTCCTCTTCTCTCACTCCTCCAAGTAGGAACAGCTCCGATGTCCTTCAACAGATACATGGTTCAGCAAACTCCAGGTAGATACCACGAATGCTTTTCCTCCAGAGAGGAATCAAACCTCGGCACGGAAGGAAGAACTTGGGTGGGTTTCCAGGTCATTATGCGAAGTGAGAAAAGCCAACTCAAAAGGTTACATGCTGTGTTTCCATCTATGGAACATTTTTAAGTAGCAAAATGTATAATTGGGTAACAGATGGATGGCTTCTAGGAGTTGGTTGTGGAGAAAATGGAGGGAGGTTAGTTAAAAATGGCAAAACGAGGGATCTTGTGATGACAGAAAGTTCAGTTCCTTGGTGCTGGGAACCTATGAGTGGCACAAAATGCGCTTCTTAGTAAGCACACGAGCAAATGCACATAAAATGGCTCCAGTGGGTGGTGATTTGTCTTGGCAGGAATAGAGCACTGACAATCTGTATGATTCGCCATGAGTCTAAGACCAGGCAAAATCACCTGATAGAATCATAGTGACCGCAGACTTGCGCAGACAGGGAATGGCTAGAAAGGAGTGTGGCAGAATGTTCTGGCATGATGGAAATATTTTATCTCTTGACAGAGCTTAGAAATACACATCTGTCAAAACTTGTCAAGCTCTATACTTATATCAGATCTATGCATTTCAGAAAATGTAAATTCTAGCTCAAGAAAAATGCATCTGATTGAAATTAGGAAATTTGATTAGACATTCTGAATTCTTTTTAGCCAAGTGAAGTCTGATAGAATAATTTCTCTAACTCATAATTGATTTTGAAATCAAATTTAAATTCTTGCACTCAATTTTTAATATTAGTGCAATATTTTTGTGGCACCAAATACAATATATATGGACAATCAGATGTGGGGTGTTCAAGTACCTGCTCATGCTTGAGTTGTGGTTCTTCGGCTGACGGGCTCTTGGTGTTTAGAATATTTCTTAGCCTTGGTGATCCTTTCTGCCATGGCCTAGGGAATTCTGAAAATTGAGGGTGAGTACAAAGAGCCACATGTTTGAAGCACTTAGTTTATTGGAGAGGCTCAATAAGCTTTGGTAACTCTTACCATTACAAGTCATAGATGCTGCTTTTTCATTTATGCTGTGATGTACAAAATTACCTTTCATCTGATTGATGAAAACAGAAAGCGAATAAAAACTCCTTGCACTGTATCTTAAAAAACTCCTTGCACTCCCATCTTAAAATGTCCTCTGATGGAGGGGTTCCTGGGGGTCACTGACCTGTTCCTGAAAAGTCCGTGGAGGTCCTGTGCCCACCGTGTGGCAGCCTGCAGGTCATAAAGAAATCGGCGTTAGGTGCAGTGACCATCAGAATTTCAGAATGAAACAATGGAGCGATGTAAACGCAGCATGGACCCGCGGTTGGGGACTCCAGTGTGCTCTGAGAGGAGCCTGCTGGCTGTTGCCCACTGCCACTGCCCACTGCCAGCATGTGACCTGCTAGAAACAGCGGCTCTGAGTTCAGCCGCAGCGTTTTATGTGTGAAAGGAAGACCTGAAATGAAGCTGCCCAGTTGCGGTATGTCCAGTGCATGGCAGTCAGACCCTTGGCTCCCTGGGGATCCCAGGGGCAGCCTCAGCCCGGAGACGGCCCATGGGCTGCATCCTCACACTGGAGCCACTGCTGCTGCTGACCAGCCACTCACACTTTGTTCTCTGGATGTGGGAACTCACACCAGCATCTCAACCACCTGACTGTGGGCTTGGGTTTCTCCATCGCCCTCCAGGAGGGCTGCAGATTGCAGGAATGCCTTCACGTTCGCAAAAAATAAAAAAATAAAAATAAAGTCCGCCACCCTCTTGCAGACACAGCTGTTCTAGATGGAAATTCATTTGCAAACTCCCTGCCTTGCTGTGCCTGTGTGGACATTTAATAAATACGCTGAAATGGAGAAAGCAAATGAAAGGACGGGTGGAGGATTTTCCCCCCTTTGTGTGAAATTAGGACTATAACAGAATAAACAATGGCCATTTCTTGTAGCATTAATTATCCATAGAAGGAAGCACTGATGGCAGATGTGGCTGTGGTCTCCTAGCATTGGTTTCAAGACTTCAATCAGTGTGTGACTCACAGTTAGTGAAAGAAAAATTGTTCAGGCTGCACAAGAAGAGCATAAATATAATGTGTCACTTGGTATCATAATTAACTGCATGCTTCAAATATTTCTTTCATGTCTGCCTTCACAATAGGTAATATAATTTACCGTTAATAGGATTAAAATGTCTTTTTTTAAAAAAAATAAAAAAGGTAAATACTTCAGTGGCTTAAACTGTTTTCTATTTGTTTTGCGCTGATACATATTTTACCACAAGCAATCTCTTTCTACCCCACAGAAGAAAGTAATGAGGGAAATTGGAGATAATTTATGCGGTCCAGAAACGAGAGCTTTTGTGATAATTATTTTTACTTTTCCCCAGTAATGAAGCAGCCTTTTTCCACGAAGCATCAGGCGGAGGACAACCTGACCCGCTAGCTAGTGCACAATTTTGAACACGGGTAGGAAATATAAGGGAAAAAAATCAGCGTGTGAAGGCAGTACGTTCGCGTCAGACAGCGAGTGCCAGTGGCTCAAAACTCTCCAACCGAAGTGGGTCCTGTCCTCAGGCCACTTTTCAGAACTGATAATTGAGAGAAAGGGAAGCCCGCTTGCAATCTTGGCAAAGGTGCTTCTATGTTGCAGCTCTGCACACATACTCAACGCACTGTCACACAGGCTAATATAAAGCAATGCAGGTTAGGAATCTCATTACAACTCTGAACCTGGGCGCTGTTTGAACCAGTCAGAAATTAAAACCTATAACCTGTGGCCTACTGTCTCCTAAGGGGCCAGGTTTTAATTTTATCTATAAGGAATGAACCGTTCTTTGAGCAGGCAGAGTGTAAGGGGAAGTACTAAGCACCAGAGTGTACGGATACTTGGTACCTGCTTTTGGGGGCTAGGGAATGGCTTGTTGAGTGGGGTGGGGTGAGGGTTTAAAGCAGAGATGGAGAGAGAACAGCAGAGGTAGCCTAGCAGAGCTCCTCACCTTGTCAAAGAGGAGCTGAGTCCTAGAATTGTTTGGTGACCTGTTCAAGGTCACCAGGCTGCCAAGCGGCAGAGCCAGCCTCTGAGGCCTGGGCAGCACACATCCCTCTGGTGCTCTTCCCATTAAAGGACGCTGTGTCCAAGTGTCTCTTTGGAAGGGATCACCTCTTTCCAGTCACTACCGCCAAGTGGAACTTGGCATCTGCCTTTGGCTGGGCTCACTTCGCTGCCGATCTATCTATTGACGTTTCATTAGAGAACCATGTGCACTTGTTAAGGATGAATGAGTTCATTAGCACTGAGACTAATAAACTTTAAAAAGTTAATAATGTGAATATGTTTGATTTGGAATTATGCACAGAGGCATTCGGAGTCACACACACGCACACTCATGCGAATGCACACACACACACACACACACACACGCACACGCACACATACAATGGCTTGCTTCATGTGCCTGGCTTTTTTCAGTATTTCATGGGTGTCATGCATTTAGGTTTTCTGAAAATTGAGAATAGCACTCATTCCCAAGAAATGCATCCTGCCCATTTCTGTAGCACCTTCTCCAACAGCGGCAGTTAAGGGGTTACCCAAATCCACAATCGGATGGACAGCAGCAGGAGCTCGCCTCTAGTTGTCCTCACCCCGGGAGGTTATGGGGGGGGCCAGACCTCAGCCCCACAGGGCAGTGGGGCGTTCCATGGTTGGGGACTTGTGCGGATATTCCTTTGGGAAAGGAATTGGAGCTCCAGAACCACAGTGTGGTGTTTACCTCAGTGCGGTACCTGCATGATTCTGCATCTGGAGATCTGGACATCAGGGAGTAGCCCCCACCATGCACCTGGGCAAACTTGTGACATTTGGTGCTAGGATTACAGAGCGGATTTGTGGCTGTGACGTGTCCTTTCACTGTTCCCAAAGAGAGAACATGCTTTGTTCCTACAAATACAAATATTCCTGTGGCCAGGAGTGCATTATAAAACAGCTTTCTGCCTCAAATGCTGAGCTGCTCCTGGGCTATGGATGTGGTGGCTGGAGAGGCAGACTGCTTTCACAACTTGCAGGAGAAACTGGGTTCCATTTTGCATTGATGCAAAAGTTGTCTTGTACAATCGCTACAGTTTTCACTTTAATCTTGAGGGTTATCTTAATTTTAAGGGTTTTTTTTTTCTCTTAATTCTGAGAGTGACTCTCAGGTTCAAGAAAACATAGGTTTTGACCACCTAAAAATTTGCAAAGCTAGGAGAAATTAAGAAAGAATTAATAAGGAGGAGAAAGGTGGACGGCCAGCAGAGCAGCGCAGATGACGGTGGCTCCAGAGAAGGGGCTGGTCATGCCGGCAGCCGCTGAGGCCAGGTCAGGGGACTTCCAGCCTTCCCGGGTCTCCCAGCACTGCAAACCATCTCCAGGTCCAGTCATTTCCACGACCTCTGGGAGTCGTGCTCTGGTGGGGCTCCCAGGGCATAGGGATTGGAAGGGGATGGACCTCCAGGAGATAAGGACCAGCGGGAAATCTGGAGGAATTGTATCATTCTCCTGGTAGAACAGAACACTGGCCATGCTGTCTTCCGGTCTCTCCGGGTCAGTGCTCTCTGGGGCTCATGATTCTGCCGTGCGATGTCATGGTCCACCGTCACCTGAACTTCATGAGCCAAGATGGTCCTGGTGGCCTCACATCCCTACCTGTGAGCCAGATAAAAAGCACACAGCCGCAGATACTTATTATAATCTTCCGTTTGAGGCCCTGGCGTGTACCCTTACCCCTCGCTGTGTCCAGCTTTTAAAGAACCTCTCGCAGGCAATTCTCTGCATGGAGCCTGCTCAGTGCGGGGCAGTGCCTTCCCCGGGACTATTCATGCTCTGGCCTCAACGCAAGCCATCCTTCCCCATGAACTATGCTCACTCACAGGCATCCCACGAGTTCTCTGCTGCATGCATGGACGGCCTCGTGGCTCACACATACCACCAAGCTGGAGCAGCTTGTGTCATTCCCCACCCCATTGTGGCTTGACCTTGGGATAACCTCCACACATTGGTGCCGTTCACGTGGCGATAAGATGGTGAGCTCAGGAGGCTGGTGTCTGGGTCTTCTGGCCATGTATTAATTTGCCGATGTGTTATTATTTAGCCCCATCTGGTGATCCATATCCACTGGTCACCGGGACACCACAACAAGATGGCGCAGCTTCTGTCCTGTGAATTATGTATTTTAGGGCACAGCAAACAGGCAGGCACTGGATGTTCAGCAAGAGTGCCCTGATGATGGGGAGCATTCTAAGTGATCAGAAGACTAAAAGACTAATTCATCTTCAAGAAATAATGTAGAAGAGATCCGAGGGAGGAGAGCAGGAGAATGCAGTGGGGAAAGGCAGACAAGCTGACACTGCAGGCCAGGGATTGGGTGAACAGGAGCTGGCCAAAGGCCGGAGTCCAGAGTCACAGGAGAGCCCCGCTGAGAGGAGGTGGGTGAACCGGAGGTGACTGAGAGAGTCCCCAAGTGGACAGAGGGCAGGATCCCCCTGGGAGGCGTGGTCAAGGGAGGAAGTAATGGTGCCCACACTAGCACAGCAGGTTGGGCCTCATGGGGAAAATGAGACGTGAGGTGGAGGTGGAAGATGTGTGTGTGGTGCCGGTGGGGACTGGCGGGTGCCGGCACAGCCGGGTGACTCGGTGGTGGCAGGCGCCTTTCACAGGGAGAGGAAAAGGTGAGAGCAGCTGATCAGAGCTGGAGGGCCAAGGCAGCAGAGCAGTTCTGCGGCGCCTCCCCGGTGAGCTATGGAGCCCTGGAGAAGCTCGCCCCGGGAAGAGGCGGCAAGTTCAGGCTTTGGGCATGCTGAATTTGTGGTGCCTGGGAGACTTCCAGGAGCAGGTAACCGGCAGCCAGATGGATAAATGCAGCAGAAGCTTAGCAGTGAGGGCTGAACCAGAATTTATCAGCCTAGATTAAATGATGTAGAAAATGTCACTGTATTAACAGCTGTCCCCACATGGCTCCCGAGAAAGGCACTGGGTTTATTTAGAAAGAATTCTGTCGGAGGCCTTGGTGAGTTCCAGGCCTTAGGATGGGAGACCTCGCTGCCATGGGCTGCTTTACACATGTGGGAAAAGCAGCAGCATTTGGGTCACAGAAGGGCCACAGGAGATGACCCTGTGAGGAGGCGCTGGGGCAGGGCAGGGCAGGGCCTGGGGACCCAAGCTGGGCAGGGAAGGGCCTGGGCACCGGAGCTGGGGCAGGGCTTGGGGACCCGAGCTGGGCAGGGCAGGGCCTGGGGACCCGAGCTGGGGCAGGGCAGGGCAGGGCCTGGGGACCCGAGCTGGGCAGGGCAGGGCCTGGGGACCCGAGCTGGGGCAGGGCCTGGGGACCCGAGCTGGGCAGGGCAGGGCCTGGGGACCCGAGCTGGGGCAGGGCCTGGGGACCCGAGCTGGGCAGGGCAGGGCCTGGGGACCCGAGCTGGGCAGGGCAGGGCAGGGCCTGGGGACCCGAGCTGGGGCAGGGCTTGGGGACCTGAGCTGGGGCAGGACTTGGGGACCCGAGCTGGGGCAGGGCAGGGCAGGGCCTGGGGACCCAAGCTGGGGCAGGGCAGGGCAGGGCCTGGGGACCTGAGATGGGGCAGGGCAGGGCCTGGGGACCCGAGCTGGGGCAGGGCCTGGGGACCTGAGCTGGGGCAGGACTTGGGGACCCGAGCTGGGGCAGGGCAGGGCAGGGCCTGGGGACCCAAGCTGGGCCGGGCAGGGCCTGGGGACCCGAGCTGGGGCTAACGGAACTCTCAGAGGGACGATGGTGCATGCTGGAGGCACGTGTGTCTGGTGTCTGGAGGACAGGGAAGCTGGGTGGAGGGGAGGGGTGGCCAATGGCATGAATTGCAGGGCAGAAATCCAGCACACAGAGCCAGGAAAGTGTCCCTCAGACTGGTGACATCTCAGGTCCTGGTGGAGGGTGGGAGGGGGCAGCGGTCTGCACTGGCATCCAGGACAGCTGGTCTGTGCCTTTCATGGGTTTGTTTCTGAATTCCCATGCTCCACATGCTTTCAAGGTCTGTTGCAGAGATGTTTAGGGGGTGGAGAATTCGAGTCACTGTGGCCCAGAGCACAAGCAAAACCAGAGTCATCTCTGCTCTGCGCCACACCTGAAACCAAACCAAGGGATTCTCTGCCTCCTTCTCCAGCCAAGGTGGCACAGAGGCTTTCCCACAGTCTCCTACATGGCGCGTGCTTGTGCTTTCTGGGGTAATTTCCTGCGTCAGCTGACCCCAAGTGCAGTGCTGAGTGGGGTTGGTGGCGCCCAGGGTCTGGAAAGCAATGATGTCGCTGTGAGATGTGTGAGATGAACACTTCCTGGTGGAGAACCGAAGTTACCGGGCTGCTGGCCAGGACTGCAATGCTGAAGACCCCACAGCACACATGACACCAAGCCACTCTGACTTGCACAAGAGTGCTTGACACCCAGGGCTGTCACAATGGGGCGGAGCAAAGCGGCCATCAGAGGAACTGAGGAGACTGGTCCTGTGTTCCCACAGGGGAGCACTGGTGTCTCTGCACAGGGAGCACTGGAGTCACTGCACAGGGAGCACTGGAGTCACTGCACAGGGAGCACTGGTGTCTCTGCACAGGAAGCACTGGTGTCTCTGCACAGGGAGCACTGGTGTCACTCTGCACAGGAAGCACTGGTGTCACTGCACAGGGAGCACTGGAGTCACTGCACAGGGAGCACTGGTGTCACTGAACAGGGCGCACTGGAGTCACTGCACAGGGAGCACTGGTGTCACTGCACAGGGAGCACTGGTGTCACTGCACAGGGAGCACTAGTGTCAATGCACAGGGAGCACTGGAGTCACTGCACAGGGAGCACTGGTGTCACTGCACAGGGAGCACTAGTGTCAATGCACAGAGAGCACTGGTGTCACTGCACAGGGAGCACTGGTGTCACTGCACAGGGAGCACTGGTGTCAATGCACAGAGAGCACTGGTGTCACTGCACAGGGAGCACTGGTGTCACTGCACAGGGAGCACTGGTGTCACTGCACAGGGCGCACTGGAGTCACTGCACAGGGAGCACTGGTGTCACTGCACAGGGAGCACTGGTGTCACTGCACAGGGAGCACTGGTGTCACTCTGCACAGGGAGCACTGGTGTCACTGCACAGGGAGCACTGGTGTCAATGCACAGGGAGCACTGGTGTCACTGCACAGGGAGCACTGGTGTCACTGCACAGGGAGCACTAGTGTCACTTCACAGGGAGCACTGGTGTCACTGCACAGGGAGCACTGTTGTCACTCTGCACAGAGAGCACTGGTGTCACTGCACAGGGAGCACTGTTGTCACTCTGCACAGAGAGCACTGGTGTCACTGCACAGGGAGCACTGGTGTCACTGCACAGGGAGCACTGTGTCACTGCACAGGGAGCACTGGTGTCACTGCACAGGGAGCACTGGTGTCACTCTCCACAGAGAGCACTGGTGTCACTGCACAGAGAGCACTGGTGTCACTGCACAGGGAGCACTGGTGTCACTGCACAGGGAGCACTGTGTCACTGCACAGGGAGCACTGGTGTCACTGCACAGGGAGCACTGGTATCACTCCACAGGGAGCACTGGTGTCACTGAGTACCCTAATTCAGTGCTCACAGTGGCTTTGTGGGTCCCTGACACCCCTTTCCAGAGCCCCTGCCAATACTGAGTCCCAGTGCCTTTGATGTCGCTTCTGCATTGTGTGGCAGGCGTTGGGGCGTAGTGTGATGGCAGGCTTTGGGGTGTAGTGTGATGGCAGGCTTTGGGGCGTAGTGTGATGGCAGGCTTTGGGGTGTAGTGTATGGCAGGCTTTGGGGCGTAGTGTGATGGCAGGCTTTGGGGTGTAGTGTGATGGCAGGCTTTGGGGTGTAGTGTATGGCAGGTTTTGGGGTGTAGTGTATGGCAGGCTTTGGGGTGTAGTGTATGGCAGGCTTTGGGGTGTAGTGTGATGGCAGGCTTTGGGGTGTAGTGTATGGCAGGCTTTGGGGTGTAGTGTGATGGCAGGCTTTGGGGTGTAGTATGATGGCAGGCTTTGGGGTGTAGTGTATGGCATGCTTTGGGGTGTAGTGTGATGGCAGGCTTTGGGGTGTAGTGTGATGGCAGGCTTTGGGGTGTAGTGTGATGGCAGGCTTTGGGGTGTAGTGTGATGGCAGGCTTTGGGGTGTAGTGTGATGGCAGGTTTTGGGGTGTAGTGTATGGCAGGCTTTGGGGTATAGTGTGATGGCAGGCTTTGGGGTGTAGTGTGATGGCAGGCTTTGGGGTGTAGTGTGATGGCAGGCTTTGGGGTGTAGTGTGATGGCAGGTTTTGGGGTGTAGTATGATGGCAGGCTTTGGGGTATAGTGTGATGGCAGGCTTTGGGGTGTAGTATGATGGCAGGCTTTGGGGTGTAGTGTATGGCAGGCTTTGGAGTGTAGTGTGATGGCAGGCTTTGGGGTGTAGTGTATGGCAGGCTTTGGGGTGTAGTATGATGGCAGGCTTTGGGGTGTAGTGTATGGCAGGCTTTGGAGTGTAGTGTGATGGCAGGCTTTGGGGTGTAGTGTATGGCAGGCTTTGGGGTGTAGTGTATGGCAGGCTTTGGGGTATAGTGTGATGGCAGGCTTTGGGGTGTAGTGTGATGGCAGGCTTTGGGGTGTGGTGTGATGGCAGGCTTTGGGGTGTAGTGTGATGGCAGGCTTTGGGGTGTGGTGTGATGGCAGGCTTTGGGGTGTGGTGTGATGGCAGGCTTTGGGGTGTAGTGTGATGGCAGGTTTTGGGGTGTAGTGTGATGGCAGGCTTTGGGGTGTAGTGTGATGGCAGGCTTTGGGGTGTAGTGTGATGGCAGGCTTTGGGGTGTAGTGTATGGCAGGCTTTGGGGTGTGGTGTGATGGCAGGCTTTGGGGTGTGGTGTGATGGCAGGCTTTGGGGTGTAGTGTATGGCAGGCTTTGGAGTGTAGTGTGATGGCAGGCTTTGGGGTATAGTGTATGGCAGGCTTTGGAGTGTAGTGTGATGGCAGGCTTTGGGGTGTAGTGTATGGCAGGCTTTGGGGTGTAGTGTATGGCAGGCTTTGGGGTGTAGTGTGATGGCAGGCTTTGGAGTGTAGTGTATGGCAGGCTTTGGGGTGTGGTGTGATGGCAGGCTTTGGGGTGTAGTGTGATGGCAGGCTTTGGGGTGTGGTGTGATGGCAGGCGTTGGGGTGTAGTATGATGGCAGGCGTTGGGGTGTAGTGTATGGCAGGCTTTGGGGCGTAGTGTGATGGCAGGCTTTGGGGTGTAGTGTATGGCAGGCTTTGGGGTGTTATGTGATGGCAGGCTTTGGGGTGTAGTGTGATGGCAGGCTTTGGGGTGTAGTGTGATGGCAGGCTTTGGGGTGTAGTGTATGGCAGGCTTTGGGGTGTAGTGTGATGGCAGGCTTTGGGGTGTAGTGTGATGGCAGGCGTTGGGGTGTAGTGTATGGCAGGCTTTGGGGTGTAGTGTATGGCAGGCTTTGGGGTGTAGTGTATGGCAGGCTTTGGAGTGTAGTGTATGGCAGGCTTTGGAGTGTAGTGTATGGCAGGCTTTGGAGTGTAGTGTGATGGCAGGCTTTGGGGTGTAGTGTATGGCAGGCTTTGGGGTGTAGTGTATGGCAGGCTTTGGGGTGTAGTGTATGGCAGGCTTTGGGGTGTAGTGTATGGCAGGCTTTGGGGTGTAGTGTGATGGCAGGCTTTGGGGCGTAGTGTATGGCAGGCTTTGGGGTGTAGTGTGATGGCAGGCTTTGGGGTGTAGTGTATGGCAGGCTTTGGGGTGTAGTGTATGGCAGGCGTTGGGGTGTAGTGTGATGGCAGGCTTTGGGGTGTAGTGTGATGGCAGGCTTTGGGGTGTGGTGTGATGGCAGGCTTTGGGGTGTAGTGTATGGCAGGCTTTGGGGTGTAGTGTATGGCAGGCTTTGGGGCGTAGTGTATGGCAGGCTTTGGGGTGTAGTGTGATGGCAGGCTTTGGGGTGTAGTGTATGGCAGGCTTTGGGGTGTAGTGTATGGCAGGCTTTGGGGTGTAGTGTGATGGCAGGCTTTGGGGTGTGGTGTGATGGCAGGCTTTGGGGTGTAGTGTATGGCAGGCTTTGGGGTGTGGTGTGATGGCAGGCTTTGGGGTGTAGTGTATGGCAGGCTTTGGGGTGTAGTGTGATGGCAGGCTTTGGGGTGTGGTGTGATGGCAGGCTTTGGGGTGTAGTGTATGGCAGGCTTTGGAGTGTAGTGTATGGCAGGCTTTGGAGTGTGGTGTGATGGCAGGCTTTGGGGTGTAGTGTGATGGCAGGCTTTGGGGCGTAGTGTGATGGCAGGCTTTGGGGTGTAGTGTGATGGCAGGCTTTGGGGCGTAGTGTGATGGGGTGGGCCAGTGTGGAATCAGCTAGTGTGTCCCACAGGTTTGCAGGTCTGTGTCCTTGTGGGGACAGAGCCTGGGGCCAGATAAGCTGGGTGTGTGGCTCCCGGTGGGGCTGGTCCTGCCCTGCAGGTTGAGTCTGCACTGTGGCTCCTGCTGGGTAGGGCACCGGGCGGAGGCATCTTGCTCCGCTCTGGGATGAGGAGTCTGACGTGGAGGCAGTGGTGGGCTTAGCTCAGTGTGGCCGTGTGGGTCAAAGCCCCGCAGTCTACGCCAGGCTCTGGGGGGCAGGGTCTGGAGAGACAGGAACAGATGCTGGTTTCCTCAGAGGGAAACTGAGCTTCACAGCCTAGCAGGGAGCTGATGCTCTAACCAACTTCCTAGAAGCCAGAAAACCACCAAGCATGTGATTCAGGAAAACTCTCTCTCTGTTTTTTATTTTTATTTTTGCCAGTCCTGGGGTTTGAACTCTGCGTTCTGGGCCTGGGTACTGTCCCTGTGCTCTTCAGTTCTAAGTGAGTGCTCTATCTCTTGAGCCACAGTGCCACTTCCGGTTTTCTGGTGGTTCGTTGGAAATAAGAGGCCCACGGAGTTTCCTACCCGGGCTGGTTTTGAACCGTGATCCTCAGATCTCAGCCTCCTGAGTGGCTGGGATGATAGGCGTGAGTGGGACCGACGTCTGCTCCAGGTGAACTCTTGAGTCTTACTTTCAGAGCACTTGTTTTCAGAGGCCACCCTTCCCTGGCCTCATTTTCTCACAAGAGAGAATTTTCCGGAGGCTCTGGGAGTTTCCTGCCATGAGGGGTTGAATCTTGTCCTCCTACCTGGAAACCCGGCTCTACCTGGGGTCACCAGCCATCAAGTGTATATTGATCCATGGCCAATGAAGAAAATGAGGGGCGTCATTCCCTTCCATATTGACCAGTAGCTCTTCTCAAATAAAACCATTTGTTCTGCAATTGACTATGTGCTCTCAACGTCTAATCAGGTTTTCTCCTTTTAAAGAATAACTATAATGTGATCAGAGATTGACCAAAAAAAAACCCTTTTATTTTACGGGGTCCTTCCTTGTGGAAATGTAATTTAATGGGAGCAACACAAATCTTTAGTAGAAATGTACAGCCAATATTACAGCAGTATTAAAAAAAAACATTTTCTTGCCATATTGTCTGGGATCCTCTGTTGATCTAATTTCAGAAAACTCTAGAACCATAACTTTACTCCATTGCAGAAGCAACTGAGCTTTAGGATCTACAAAGACTTTTGCCAGTTTTTATTACTGAATTTTTACCACATTCGCTCCATTTACCAAAATGACTCCAGCGATGTTATTAAAACACAATTGCTATAGTTTCTGTACTCATCAAACTCAGTTGCTAAACAATCTGGTAGAGAGTTTGCTACATCCAAGCTCCTGAGCTCCACAATGAGGAGTCGTGACTGCGATGTTGGTGTAGAAGCTGGGGTGTGCTGTCCGGGGGCACAGCTACCCCTGTTCTGAACCTCCATGCCCCAGAGATGTCAATTATTTGTGTGTTCTCTGCTTTGTTGTGGGCAGCTATGTGCACATGCTCATCTCTGCATGTATGAGCATGTGTGTATGTGCATGAGTGTGTGTATGTGTGTGCATGGGCATGTATATGTGTGTGTGTGTGGAGCCTGTACAAAGATGGGTACAGCTGGCAGCAGTAAGGGAGACTTGGAATCTTGGCAACCTTAACAACCATGGAATCCCTGATGTAGCTGGCTCTCTCTCCTTGCTATTTTTCATTTCGTTTGGAGGCTCTTCTACAGTAAACACAGTTATAAGGTTTCAGCCCTCAGTGCTGACATGTTAATTCATAATTGTTCATAATCAGCACTTTCCCAAGAATAACGTGTTGGGCTCTGTGCACAACGTTGGGAGATCATTTGCATACTTAGTTTTGCTGTTTAATAGGTTGGAGCCCTGCAGGAATACGGAAGGGCCTATCTCGAAGAAGGAGGGAAACCAAGACGCAGTGCACACAAAACAGCATGGTGAACTGGCTTAATGCCAGAAAATTTACTTGCCAGTGGGAAGAAGCTAGTTTCCTTTCAGGACAGCTTTGGATAAAACATCTTTTCTAAGTGTCTCATCTGGTTAGGAAGGGAGACGGCAGAGAAATCCACTTCCCTTAAGCACTGTGCACATTGTAAATGCAGCATTGCGAAGAACCTTAACAAATGGATTGGGAGGGAACATCCCGAGGGCAGAGACTTTGTAAGGCATGCTTCTCTTTTCTACTCTTCCCTCTTCCATTAGACATGGCTACATCATGGCCCTTTATCAGCAAACCTGGCATCCCCATGTTGGGATGTTTTATATGGTGGAGATGTCTTGGGTGCTTACAGGATGAATGCGAAGCTAACCAAGCACAAAGGCATTGAAGGGTCCCTGGGGAGCCCTGACCTCAGTGCTGTCACTGGAGGCCACAAAGAGGTCCAGGTGACAGTCAGCGCTCACTTCACACTGGTGTCAGACAGAGCAGAGGGCTCGCCAGTGTCACACTGCCCCGCATGCACTGAGGGTGCTCAGCAGCGCTCTGAGAGCCCTGCGCTGCAGAAGCACCCAGCACCGCACACTCTGAGAGCTCGTTCTGTGGGCTCTCCTCGCCCTGCCCCTTCCTCCTGTGCTTGGGGGCGCACTGTAGAATCTGGCGGCCCTCGAGCATGCTCGGAGTAGCTGACAGTTCAGCTTTGAGTCTGGAGAATGTGGGTTTGAATCGTTTAGTTTCTTCTCCACAACCGAGTTGGTGCTCCTTCTTGCTGCCTGGAGTTCTATCGTGGTGCAATGGTGCTAATTAGAAGGAGCCAGGCATTCCTCTTGAAACCAAATGGTCCCAGAAGCAAGTGCTGCGTCTTTGTCCCTGCAGGGATGTGCTCCTCTGTCTGTAAGACAAGCCGTCTTCCCTCCACAGTCCACCTAACCAAGGGCCTTCCTTCCTCACTGAGAAGCAGAAAGGGGTAGCCAGACCTCCTCGGTTCATTTGAAACACATTTCTGAAAGACTTGTTGGCCTAGGTTTGGCCAGATGCTCCTGGTACCCGTCCAGTCTGTGTAGCTGGTGTTCAGCCACGTGGAAATGTGGATGCTTCCATTGGATCATGAGCAGTAGGAGTGGGGATGGGTGAGGGGAGGGGAGGGGTGGGGGAGGAGAGACCGCTGATGTTGGCTTCTGGGTAAACCCCATCATGGATGCCACCTTGCAAGCATTGCAGATTGCAAATGTAATATTTAGATGCATGTGAGTGTGACAATTACAAAGACTGAGTCCCAGAGAGAAGAAAGACTAGGAGAAAAAATCTCTAACCACAAGGGGAGCGCACCCTCTGAGTGCATGCTTTCAGCCTTTACCGAGTCCGACCTCTTTCATTTACAGAGAAATTATGAAGGTTAGCTGAAAACGGACTATCTTCTGAGATGTCCAATACTATTCATAGTGAACTTGCTGTCTGTGTTCCTGGAACTGTTTGTGGCTGAAATGCTCACTGGTGAGACCCGAGCCAGGGCGGGTCTGGAGGACCCAGCCCTTCTTCCTCATCCTCCCCCATTGTCTCCTCCTCCTCCCTCTCCTGCCCAGCGGAGGACAGGCCATGTGGAGAGCACTGGTGTGAAGGCGTCCAAGGACATCTAGCTAGGAATAATGGGATGGAATTTAGCAAGGGACAAATTTATGCTGAATTATAAGAGAAATTTCCTAACAGTGAGATCTATTAACCCGGAGAACTGGCTCCCAGGGGAAGGCAGAGCTATGGCTGGAGTCATTTAGACGCTGGCTCGGGTCCATAAGTAAAAATAAATTTGGTTGCCTCACTTTATTCTCCATTTGCGTGGACTTGGCCTCACCGCTGGAAAGGTGGGGAGAAACAACACAGAGCCGTGGTCCTGAGGGAGCTGGCCCAGGGTGGTAACTTTTAATGAACCTGTGCATGCCCGTGCTGACAGCTGGGTGCTGTCCCCTAGCTTTTCCTCTCAAGAATGGTCCTCTTCCACCTAAGCCACAGCTCCACTTCTGACTTTTTGGTAGTTAGTGGGAGGTAAGAGTCTCACAGAACTTACCTGCCTAGACCAGCTTCAAACCACAATCCTCGGATTTCAGACTCTGGAGTAGCTGGGATTATGGGTTCAACCCACCAGCACTGGCCACATTTCATGTTTTGGGGCTGATGTGTTTCCCCTTCAACAGGTGTGTTTGAGTGGCAGGTGTCCCAAACTCTGTTTCTTCATGTGACTCCCTCTCTATCTCTTTAAAATTGTCACAGTCCATGTGCATAGAAAGTTGATTTAGAAAACACTATCGTTAATTACCACCCAGATCATCCTTTCTAATGAAATTACAAACACAATATCACAGTGTCTTTAACATGGTAGAGAATGTTTTCAGACTCTCGGACTCTCATAACATGACCGCAGCTCCTAGACAACTTGCTGCAACCGACTCATTGACTAGCTAGCCAATTAAATTTACTGAGCACAAAGAAATGACATGAATCTGCTCTACCTACAGCTCAGAGGCTGTGACATAGCTTGAAAAGTTTGTGGCTTTTCAACCATCAGCATATTTTCTTTTTCAAATTTTTCTTTTCTTCATGCATTTTTATTGTTAATATAAAGATGATATATGAGGGGTTACAGTTACATCAAGCAGATAAAGAGTACGTTTCTGTCTGGACTATGTCACGCCTTCCTTCACTCCTGATTTTCCCCTCCCCTCCCTACCTGCAAGTTGTATAGTTCATTTTCAACATCATGTCTAGAGAGTTCCATTGTTCACCCTTCATCCAACGCTTTCTGTGTCCCCCTTACCTTCCCAAAGGCAGACAAAGGAACAAATAAGACAAAAGTAAAAGAAAACAAAAACTTCTTGTTTCCATTTCCTGGTGTTCATTTTGATGAATATTATTTCATATGATCAGATGCACATAGGGATAGCACCTAAGAATATCCTCTGTTGGTTACACTGTGTCTGAACACCTAGGGACATGTATAATTTATTATGTCCTCGTGTATTTTTTTAAACCATCAAATGTGCTTTCTCACCTAGGTAAAATACGCTCCTGCAAACAATGTTCTGTAATGTTGGAAAGCATTTCTGTGGAACTCCTGCAGGAGTTAAATGCAGGGGTGGGGTGGGGTGGGAATCACGCTCTTTTCCAGTTTACCACACTCCTTCAGAGTTTACTCCTGATGGGTTTTTACTGGGTAGGATATGGGTTTATACACGTGGGTCGAGATCTAAAAGGATGATAGGTCAAAGGAGACAGAAATGTACTTCTCACACAAGACTCCTTCTTGACAGGATTGCTCATCAATTGTCCAGAGCAGGGCCTCTCTCCATTCTACTCTCCCATGAGCTGTCTCTGTTCACACCTGCCATCATGACTGAAAGTCTAAGGGCCAGGCTGCGAGCAACTAGGAAGTTGCGCAGGGTAAATCTGCTCATTTCTGTTTGCCAGAACTTCTATGCATGGCCTTGCCTGGTCAGAAAGTAGGCTGGTAGAATCATATTCACTCTGGATAACAATGTGCCGGCTAGAAATCTGACCACTCTAATGGCAAGAGCCACCATGTGCTAAAATGAGTAAAATGAGTATGCGTTTCAGAAGACGCAACACGTTCCCCAGAGCATTCCACGTAAGGATTTGTTTTTCATACAAAGTGAAGCTTCCGCTTTCTCTTGTTCTCTGGGGCTGACAGGTGCAGGGTGGCTGCACAAACACGTGGACCATCTTCTCCCATAACCTAGACCAGGCTGGTCTCTTAGTGAGAGCAAGAAGGTATTAAATCATTAATCATCACTGACTCTAACGTGACATCGAGTAGAATCACACCAGAAAGCTAGACTTCTTTGTGCTTATACATTGCCGCACTAACTCGTCCAGTGTTTTGTAATTCAATGCTTGAATTAAAAAAAAAAGCATTTTGTGGTTTCCTGGCTATCTGAATCCTGCCTTCCTTCCCTCTTCTTATCACACCTGCTTCAGGAGTGAGGCCTGGGATTTCACCAAGGAAGTACAAATGAAATAGGAAGTACAGATCTGGCTTGCTAATCCTGGGTCTACAGCTGCCAGAACTGTAAATACATCTGTTTTCCCTCTGGTTGGAGCAACAAAGTATCCATTATGATGATTTGACATAAGTTCTAGTTTCTTGTTCTGGGGATGGCAGACCAGGTAGGAAAGCTCTTCTATCTTGTGTTTCGGACCAGTTAGGCTCCAGTTAAATGAAATAACATTGAAAAATTCCATCCCTTTTTATCGTTGATTTAGCCAAGTGTATAAAAGTCAGAGTATCTTAATTACAGGAATAAATGGCAGGTGTGCTGGTGGCCTGGCTTCTGGTTTATTGACGGGCTCACTGTGAGGCAACCAGCATTATTTCCAATAGTCACATAGTAACTGCCTGGTAGTTACACACAGCGTGAACTGGGGAGTAGGGGACACACATGGTAGATTCACTGAGTAACCTCTCTTCACAAAGCAACCTCCCCCCACCCCCAGCTTGTTAGCATCAAAAGAGTGAGCTACTCCTCCAACGCCAGAAGCTTAAGCAAGCTCCTGTGAACAAGTACTGGTTTCTTGTTTTATTTTAGAAAACTAGAGGTTGGCAGTTCTCACACAGGGGAATGGTTTCCAGAAAATGTTTGTTACCACTGAATACAGAGCCTGGCCAAGAATCAAATGAATGAGTAAATGAAGGAAGGAAGAGTTGGTGAAGACCAAAAGCAACTTCTGCTCTTACCCCACCAACGCCAGAGATCCAGGACTAGGGAAGTCATCAGGAAGAAGAAGACTTTGACTGAAGTTGAAGGAGACTCCGTGGGGTGACCAGCTTGCATTACAGCATCCAGAAAGTGCAGACTAGAGGTGTAGGAGACCAGCTCTGTGATAAATCAGGGATGTGGACAGACATGGACAGGAGATCACTGACAGGTTGGGACGCAGCATTTATTAAATGAGAAGGACATCTGATCCCGTGGAAGGAAGAGAACTCTTCACAGAGAGGGAGAAGTCCCAGGGCTGTTGTGAAGCATGTAGTTGAACCTAGTGGAAGGTGAAGGGATGCAGAGGGAAAACAGGAAATGATAAGTGAGGCCCAAGAGGAGGAAAGTCATATCGCTGAGCCAAGGAGGAGTGGTGGCCAGGAAGGAAGGCCATTAACCTGTGAGGGGGAGCAACAGTATGAGGCCTGGAAGGTCACACCGCGGTATGGTGGGAGGAAGACGGCGGGGTGTGCCTCCTCTCCTGGGGCGATGTTCTGAGGGCAGAGGTAGGTTGAACCTAGACACAGAGTGAGACATGAGACGGAGCCAGGGCCTGGATGGGGGAGAAGTTTCATGAAAATGGTCAATGTCAGAACAGCTTTGTTTATCTGTGAAGTGGGAAGCTGGACATTGGGAAGAAGATCCAGGTCAGAGGTCAGGCCTGAGGCACTGAGACGCGATCAAGAAGATTGTTGGGAGGCGCTGGAGCCCAGGCTCGGGAAGACCAAATATTTACAGTGGACCTGGATATCTTCCGTGGGTGGGCTCAGTGCCAGTAGGGAAGGTGCTCCTAGTCAGGGTCCACAGTCTGGAACTGGGGTGGGGGGTCGGGGAGGTCAGGACAGAGCCCAGAGCATCATCCCACATAGCCTTGTGTCTGGGGTAGTTGAGGACAAAGGGGTATTAACAATGGTACTCGGTGCTTAAGCCAAGGGGGGTGTCTATTGCTCATGCTTTGTATTCACGCTCCTGGCTCCCTTCCACAATTGTTTGCCTTCTCCGAGGAGTGTCACTCCCCTTCCGGAGGATTCTTGGCGCTGTCTTCTGTTCCTCTGACTGCCTGTGCAACCGACGGTGCTGATAATGTGCATTTTATAGGTCATTCAGCAACATAGCTGGGTTCTTTTGGTCTCTAAGGTAGTATACCTAAATGTAATATGTTAACTATGCGTCTCAATTTTATTCCTATGGAAAACACGTTCAATATACATTTCCTTGCAGCTTAATGCTCCTGGAGCATATTTGTGACCGAGCAAGCTTCTTCATGTTGACATATTGTTTATCGGGTTTCATTAGTCAGATGCTATGCCACATCACATATGGAACATGAGGGAAAGTGACATTAATGACAATCTGGTGACATTCAGTAGTATGCAACACATCAGGTTAAAAATAAAACAGGAAAAAAATCAGATCTTTCTTATTTCCAGCAAGGTCTTTCTTTCTTTCTGTCTTTCCTTCCCCCACCCCCGCCTCCTGTCTGGCTCCTGAAGGCACGGCTATGTTTGGACCAGGTGTGAGTTGTTACTGGGTAGGTTTTGTGGGTGCCTAGTGGTGCAGTGTCCACCCGCCCCTGCCCGTGCAGGTTGGAGGGAAGGAAGAGGAGGAGTCTTCCGACGTGTGCCCATCTAAGGCTCCAACTTTCCAAACCACACTTCATCCTGTGCCTGGCGGCTTGTCTGGGGCCCAGCTTCCCAAGGAGTTGTTCTAGCAGATTGAAGGCTGACGCACATACAGGCTGGTAGAATCGACTAAGACGTAGCTGAGAGCCAAGCATGGGCTCCCCGAAATGCCCTGGTACACAGTGCAGGCCCTGTTTCAGGCGAGGAAGGCTTACCAGGCTGTCCTGATCTAGTCATAGTGCAAGCGGGTAAGACAGGAAGAGGCTAGTAGGGGTCAGTCAGAACCTTCTGGAATCTTCTCTTTACGAAGAAAAGGGCCTTCTGCTTAGTGCCAGAGGATGTGGTTCCTTTATCTTCTCTCTTGGGGGCTCCACAGGATGAATTGCCCCTGAATTCCTTCATGACCACCCAGACATTGTGTGGGGTCAGTGTGACCTGTGTCTAGCTGGAGGTCAGAAGTGAGCAAGAAGAACAGCACATTGTATTCTCAGTGTAACCCCACCTTTTGATGTTCATGTTTTGCTTTGTAAAATGCAGACGTGAATTGAGTTCTTCATTTAGAATGCAGGTAGAGTGCCATTTCCTAATTGTCTTGAAGTCCATGCATCTCATTCTTATCATGCACTTAAGTTTATCGCCGGGTGGTTTGGGCAGCATTTCTCACATGGGTTGGCCATGTGAATTTCTGAATACTGGCTGAAGGGAGGGGTTTCTTGTTCTGGTTTTTCATTTCTGCTACGATTGTTCACAAGGAAGATTCCAGACAGCCGCCAGTTCCTTGAGCCTCTCATCAAGTCTGGATCCTACAGCCTTTTTCTTTCTGTCTTCTCTTCAAAGAACAAGGTGTCCAAACACCTGAGATCTCTCTTAACCTGGTACAGGTACCACGAGCTAGCGAACCCCCTGCACTTCAGGCTGCAGGTACTCTCCCACCAGTCTTCTTGTCTTGGAGATGAACGATACAGAATGAAGAGGGGCAAGAGCCAAGTGGGCATGAGCCAGTGGAGTTCAAATTTATGCCCATCTCCATGTGTTTGTGTGTCCACATTTGATTTTATCCATAGCCCTTTAGACCACTGTCCATGGTGAACAGGACCATTATACCCTTCTTCAGGTGGAGTAGGGGTTGAAGGCAGGACAAACAAGTCATGTATTTGATGATGAGCAATAACACACTCAAAACAAAGATGTTGTTTGGAGAAGGAGACTTGCCCAATCTCGTGCTTTATCATGATGGGCCTGATTTGTGTGGATTGTCTTGCTCTGAGCATGAGTGTCTCAGGACTGCTGTAGAAACTACCGTAGATGACAGACTTAAATGTCAGAGACTGACTCACAGTCTGGGAGGCTGCGGCTGACATCTGGGTGTCAGGAGAGCGTGGCTCACTTTGGAACCAGCAGTGAAGGATCCTCCTCCTCTTCCCTCTTCCTCTTCCAGTCCAGGTGCTGGCTCTCAGTCCTTGGTGGACCTCCACAAATAGCTACAGCCTACCACTGCCTCCTTTGCTGTTGCATGGCATTCTTGTCAGGGCACTCCTCCTACTGGAGCAGGAGCTCATCTCATTCCAGTAGGACCATACCATAACATACTCCTGCTAAGATTCCACTGACAATTCAGGTCACGTACTGACACACCGGAGGGTTAGAACTTAACATAAGTTTTTGAGGAACATGATTCAGCCCACGACAGACTTCATTCACACCTCCTCAGAAGATAACCAAGATGGCGGCACTTCCCCCCTCCCTCCCCCCCCCCCCTCGGTGAGGTCATAGACTAAGGCTGTTAGTTCATCAGCCGCAGTGACCATGACCCTCATCACCCACCTGGGAGGGGGCTGCAGCTCCTTCCTCTACACAGGGGCTCTGCAGCTCTTCCTGGCAGGGGTTCATTGTCTGCAGCTCTTGAAGGATTCTGTGTGTCATGAGCCAGGATCATAGGAGCCAGGATTCCAAAGGAACTGCAACTGTCATGATAGTGATGGGCATCTGGACGTAGGAACAACGGCTTGCTTATCCTCAGCCTGTGGTGATGGGCAAGCCATGCACTTCTTCTGGTAGGCCTCTCTAGGCCTCTCGCCTCTTCAACCTGTCCTTTTCCACACAGCTCAGGTAATCTTAACCCTCTCTGGTCTTCATCGTGGTGCTGGCTGGTTAACACAGGTCAGGAGAAGGACCATGTGGTTAGGAGCAGCATGCTCACCAGAGCCACATTTTGTCAAGCCAGGGACCCACTGGTAGAACTCGTGGTTATGGACCTCAGAGCTCCTCCCACTCGAGGTTAGTAGGTTCCAGTGTTGAGAAGAGGGAATCAGTAAGGAGGAGTCCAAGGCTGGTGCTTTTCAGGTAGCCAGAAAGACCAGCCCAGTGGCTGGGCAGTGCTATACAGGCTGGGGCTGGAAGAGGCTGAACTCAGGGCACTTGAAGGACTTAGAGGAACCCTTGTCAGTGAGGGGCCTGGCCCTTAGGGGATGGGCCAGCGCTGGGCTACAGAATACCACTGCAGTGCCGTCCTGTGCAGCCCACATCTTAAGCTTCAGGACACCAGAGTTCTTTTTTTTTCTTTTTGTGCCAGTACTGGGGCTTGAACTCAAGGCCTCAGTGCTGTCCTTAGCTTTTTATGCTTTTTCCACTCAGAGCTGATACTCTACTACTTGAGCCATAGCTCTACTTTTGGCTTTTGGTTGGTTAATTGGAGATAAGTCTCACAGATTTATCTTTCCAGGCTGGTTTCAAACTTTATCCTTAGAAATCAGCCTCCAGGTTATGCTGAGAAGTGTAAATAGGAGGCTTGAGGTCTAGGTTTGTACCTGGACAAACGATGATTCCTTATCTCAAAAAAAACCCCCAAAACTTAGAGCTATGGGTGTTGGCTCAGCAATAGAATATCTTCCTAGCACGGGTAAAGTCCTGAGTTCAACCCCAGTGCTGCTCAAAACAAATAAACAAAAATTCTCTCCAACAACAAAACTGTTCATTTGATGTTTTATTGTATTATGCCTGTAACCTATGGCTCAATCTTTCTATGGAGGATCACCACTGGGTGTTGAGGGGAGGGGTCACTAGGGGTCACGGGGGTGGGACACACCCTTGGCCTCTCCTGGACTCCTAAGGTGGAGTTTCCATGAGTGTCGCCTTCAAGATCCAATAAGCACCTAGAAAAGATGAGAGTGTCCATGTGTAGCGGCAGTGGAGCACCTGTCCCATCACAAGATCGGGTCACGGGAGGGCTGGGAGCTCAGGAAAGCACCAGACAGAGCTGTGCCTGACCAAGCTCTCAGAGGGGGTGGGCACGGAAAGCCCGGGGTGGTGAGTGGGGATGATGGAGGGCCAGCCCCTCTCCGGCACATGCTCTCTCTGCGGTGAGTCTCCCCACCTGTGGTTGTTACGGTCAGGATGCAGCAGAGGCTGGGCATCAAATATGTGTGCAGGGAACCCTGTGGGATGAGCAGTCAGTGAACAAAGCCGGGCTTCCTTTCCCTTCAGCATGGTGTTATCTGGGATATTTTGGGGATCACTTTATGTGCCTCTATAGAGTTTCTTGCAGCAGTGTCTGCCAGCTACTGCCTCTGCTGTGTCATTGTAGACACTTGGGCATGAGTAGGGTCTTCTCCAGGAGGAAAAGACTGGGGACAAGTGCATGCATGAAATGGGAGCCTGAATATGTTTGGTGATGCTCCAATTCGAGATGTCAACCCAGCCAAGAGAAGTCCTCTGAATATCATAAAATGGTATAACCTCATTTACAAATAACATGCCCATCTATCTCTCTCCTTTGTCCATCTGTCTGTATGTCTCTCTCTCTCTCTCTCTCTCTCTCTCTCTATCTATCTATCTGCTATCATCATCACCACCTCACCACCGTCATCTATCAGTCTGGTAGGTATGTGTATTCTGAGAACTGTCTGGAATGTAATTTGCCTAATGTTAATAATGACTACTTGTGGTTTTATAAGAGACATCTTTGGATAGATGGATAGATAGAAACAGTTGGTGGTAAGGAAGAAGGACATTGACTTATTTTCTTTTATGCTACAGTGGATTGTCTGAGTGTAGATATGTAACCCGGCTTTTGTTTTCTACTTCATATAGCTTGGAATTTAAACAACTAACATCAGTCATCAAGGATATATTGATTCCTCTCAGGCTGGGCCCAGTTGGACCTTGTAGACCCAATGGCGATTGGAATAGATAGAAATCTTGTCTTCAAGCTTACATCTTATATGACAGATTTGATAAAGTAAAATTAGACCCAGGGCGATAATTGTGCTATTGTCTTCAAAACAAACAAAATTAGACTCCATATATTTTTAACCTAAAGGGATTAAGTCACAAATAAAAGGATCATATTGGAAAAGAAATCTGTGGTGTGAAAAGGAGACATTTCAGATGCTGTTAGGTGTCCCATTTTATTCTGAAGTGGAAGGATAATCTGAGAGTGTTGTTTCAGTGACCCAGGTTCTTCCGCAGTCTGAGTCTGGCAGTGCCCAGCGAAGACTTCAACAGCTGCCCATGAATGTAAGCATTTCAGTGTTGTAGGTACTACAGTGCTGATTTCCTGCTGCCTGGGGTTACTGCTGACCTTCGAATTGAAAAATAATGATGCTAGTCTCTACTTATATACCGGATCACACTGGACAGAATCAGGCATCCCCATAACAACATCATCATCCAGAAATTGTATTTGTATATACATCGAAATCCATTTCTCCAAGTGTCCCTAAATTTCAAGATTTATAGAACATCTGACAGAAAAGAGCAAATTACTGAGGGTTGGGGGTGATTTCATAGCTTCAGCGCTTTGGTTAATATAATGAAGCAATTCTCCTCATCTAGATCATACTGAATGTGCTACTAATGCTTGTCTTTACACTAGTTCAAGGCAGTCAGCTCTGCCAGGGTGGGGGTGGGGTCTTTGGTGGACACTGATGCCATTTGGAGACTCTGGTCTTCACGCGGCTGTTGCAGTTCACACTCAAGAGCTTGGATGAAAGCAATGCAAGAAATGCATTTTCTGGCCAGATCAAAAGTCCTGTGGAAAGTGATGTCTGATGTGGGACATTACATGGCCATCAAACAGAGTTTTTCATCATAGATGACTGTTGTCACTAGCAAAATCAGAGATGGACAGCATCAGTAGTGTTCCCATGGAGTGAAAAGGGGTGAGGAATGCATGCTACAGCCTCAGGACTCACTGCAGCCATGGGAGCCGTGGGAGCTGTGGGAGCCATGGGAGCCGTGGGAGCCATGGGAGCCGTGGGAGCTGTGGGAGCCGTGGGAGCCGTGGGAGCCGTGGGAGCTGTGGGAGCCATGGGAGCCATGGGAGCCATGGGAGCCGTGGGAGCTGTGGGAGCCATGGGAGCCGTGGGTCATCCCACTAGCCACCTCCTTGTACATCTCCATCAGAAATAGTAACTGACAACCATCCTGAAGGTGTCATGGCAGCACAAAGTGAACTTAACATGAGTGGGTTGAGAGACGCAAGGCAAGGCTGTCATTCATGCTGTCAGAACTTCCCCAGATTCCACGCAATTCCCCTCCCATATCCTCCTGAGTGTTGGCATGCACCTGCTCTGAATGACTTGATCTGCATAGCTTCTTTGGAAGATGGGCCTTGGGCTCCTACAACCATGGTGGTTACCTGTTTCAGATTCAGTGAGCTACCCTATGTTAGGTAGCAGACTGAGTTCAGGAGTCCCCAGATCTAGCCCCTTTTACCATGGCAACCCAGAAAGATCTGGCTGAAGTCTCTTGCAACAAAATTTTACTCATCACATCCTAACTTGGCCATTTCCTCTTTTCTGTCCTGCCTCCTTCCTATGTCCTTTGGCTCCTCTTTGCAGATCCAGCTTAATAAATAATCTCAGAACATGAGGCTGATTGCACATTTCACTTATCCAGAAGGCTAGCATCCCAGAGGGCTGGGATGGTTTTTCCATCACTGTGCGTAGCACAAGACACAGATGCAGTAGACAAGCATGTACTACACGTTGACTCCTCTTATTCACCTTCCAATGAGTATATATTTATGGATAACTTACAGGAAATGAAATATTTGCTTACTGCAGTGGAGATGTGCTTTGCCTTTTTTGGGGAAAACTTTCAGGAAGCTATTCTTTTCTTGAAGTCTTCATTTTATTTTGACATCCCCCAGCATGAGTCAGAGACCCCTCCTTAGAAAGAGTCCATCACGAGCTCATCAAGGTGAGGAATGACACGGAAGGAATGCCTCATGGCAAGAAAGATTTTATTTTTAAAGTAAAGTTTGATTTTCAAAGATCTCACAGCATACAAATGAATTTCCTTTCCACTTGGCTATCATAATATTCACAGAAAATTACTGTAAGATGAATCATTCACATCTGTCAGAAATCCATGATTTCAAGATCTCATACAATGCTTCTGATAAGATAATGTATAGGGAAAGAACATAATTGAGGTAGCAGACAGGACTGTGCCTTCGATCAAAATGACAAAACCCTCCCACTGCAAATATGGGACCCATCTTTTTCTATCCTCATCCCAAATGCGTCTGTGAGGTAGATTCTTGGCTGCCCTTGGTGGTGTGGTGTTTCTTTGGAGGAGAAAGCTGTCCCCGTGAAACACCAGGGTTACAGAAGGCAATGCAAATAGTAAATTGGGCAATGGACAGATAGATGGACATTTAGAAGAAAAGACACACTGCCAAATGCAAGCAATGCTCCATGAGGGTCCACTAAGAAGGAGGAAATACCAGGAAATACTCGTGGGGAAAATGCTCACTGGTGCTGTCATGGCATTGTTAGCCTTCCCATCTTCTGCATCGTAGGTTTCCACTTCCTCTTCAATCCCCTCAATGCTGGGTTTTGTCACAGGCCAAACTTGTCATGAACTGTGCGTGTGTTGAAGCGCTACTGTTTTTTGTGAGATCTTCCTCTAGACCTCTCTTCCTTCTGCACTGCACTTGGGAATACCTGCATTCCTAGGAAGGGGATGTGACCATATTAGTCCTACTTTGTACCCCATGGTGATCACCAAAGCACGTGAGGAAAAACTGTCCTAGGGTATAGAGTTTTTTGGCCCAAGGGTACAAAGTTTCAGTTAGATAGAAGAAGTTCATTTTAATACTCTACGTGAGTCTGACTATTGGGTGGACCGATTCCAGGTCCTGCATGTACACAGTATTCTTTCTTCTCATAGAGAACTAAAGGCCCTTTCCAATGACCAAGAGATTGTGAAGCTCTTCCGGGCCACAAGACAATTTGTTGTAGGGCTGCTCCAAAACACCACTTGCCAAGGAGCACTTCCCCCAACACGTCAAGAAGGAAGATACCATTTTGTGTCTGTTCTACTTGACCTTGGCAATGGCAGTGAGTCCACATCATAGCAGAGTTAATAGCAGAGGCCAATCTAATTTCCCAACCTGAGTCATCATTTATCTTTGGGATTAAGATTTTACGTTGGTAGGACATCGTCGAGGGCTTCAATTTGTTAAGAATAAGGTCATTGGTTCAACGAATCCAGCTCTGCTTTTATGTATTGGCTATGTAATCTTGGAAAGCTGGATCCTATCCATAATTACTCCAGTACTGGAGGAAGCTCCAACGTGGGCTCAGCATTAGGAAGGAGTGTGTGAATTTTAGGAGGAATAGTTTCATTCTGATTGGTTCAAGAGAGAACTTGATTTAAGAAATGACTGAATTTAATCATGTCCTTTAAAAAGAACCCAGAGACATGTTTTTATAAATTTGCATAGAATATATTTTCTCAGTGGTTTATGATTTAAGAAATAAGTGAAGTGAAAGTCTGTGTGAGGTGGAGAGATCTGCTGAAAATGGAGTGAATGAGAGAGTGTAAGAGAGAAACTTTCTCAAGGTAAATATCATTGAAGTTTATTCTCCAAGGAAACAGATGTTGTGTTCCTCCTTTCTGACACTGACCACATCCTAAAAGGACTCTCATTTTCAAAGAATGCCTCTCTCCCCCTCCTTCTCCACCTCCCTCCTTCCCTCCCTCCTTTCCCCCTCTCCCTCACCCAACAACCCCAACTTTGTGTGTTTGTGTAGAATGTTGGCCAAATCACAGTTTAAGTCCATAAGAGATTATTCTCTAATTCAACACAGGTTTAACTGATCTATTTTTTTTTCAGAGTAACCCTAATACATTTTCATGTAAGCCAAGATCTACTGTGTTTTAACAGAACATAAATCGAAATCTCTCCAGGTGGGAAAGGGCTCATGCGGAAAGCAAGTTGCTGCCTGTGGTGGTATCGATGAGGTCCTTGGGGAGCTTGTGTTTCAGAGATGAACAGTGAAGCAGAAGGCTTCTCAGGTAACCCTGCTTTTAGAGCCTGGAAAGGGACTAAGATGCTCTCCAGTATGCAACAATATGCAACTGATGAAGGACATTGGTCTATGGACCATAGCTGGTCGGCTCCATGAGTGCAGGTTTCTACAAGCAAAATGTAGTCTCTGCGTCTCCCCTGACAACCACCCTGATAGGAGAGAGCCCATAGAAAGATCAAATGGATTCGTACCATATTTTATAGCATTTTTGAATCGAATTTCCCCTTTTATTCCTGATCAAGCTATCTGTCTTTTAACTGTGTATCTATTCTTTTTTGCATAAAACCCTCTGGAAGGCTGGATGAGAGTTCAGGTCAGGCATGTTCACTGATTTTCTTTTCATTCCCATTTATTTGGAGAGTTTTCGAGGCTCCCAATTTGAATAGAGATTTTTCTGTTTTGCATTGTACTCATAAATTGACACACTGAATGGAAATCTCTTTGTGCTGCTACTTAAAAACAGCAATAATGAATTACATTAAAAAGAATCTCCCGGTAAGGATTTGCTTTGTCAGAACATGCACAATACAACAGAGTCAGGACTGAGAAGTGGGAAGGAGGCGTTTCCCAGACGCCTTGCCCTTCCAAGTTCTTTGGGGTGGGAGGGCCTCAGTGGTTTCCTTGCCCACAGTGCACACTGGATGGCATTGCGTGGGAAGGCTCAACCCCAGCCCAGCCACAAGTGGAGAATTCTACTGAAATAGAAGAGACAACATGGCCCAACTAAGTTCCTAGGTTCTGGCCAAGAAAATAGCATCTTTTGTTAACAACTGTGAGTGGCCAGTCAGTTTAATCCTCTAAGACTGAGAGAGTGTGGTGGCTGCCATTGGGAGTTAGAAAATCAATGTGGTCTCACATATCCTGTGGTTTGGCCAATGTGGAAGCCACTGTTTTATTGGCTCGGGATAGACACAACCACAACCACATGCACTCCTTTCCAAACATCCTACAACAAATTCTGAGGGAACTCCACATCCTTGAATGGTTCCCTGAAGACCATTTTATTTGTGTTTATGTCCCCAGGGTCTGTACTCTCCTATTCCCACAAACCCTCATGCTTGATTTTTTAATTCATACGACAGGGCTAGAAAGTGCTAGAAGGTCACTGTGGTTTTTGGCTTGAACTCAGAACAGAACGAAGAGGTCATGGGTGGAGTGGGAGAGAGGAGGGACACACCAGAGTGGCATCTTTGAGAGGAAGGACACTCGGCCTGCTCAGAGAGACCAGGCCTTTCTGGAAATGCCTCCCATCTCCCCAACTCGGCCTGGGGCCAGAGTGCCTCCCAAGAGACCTCGAAGCCAACTGGTGCCTGGGTACGGGGGGAGCTGCTCCACGGTCCTGGGCAGGGCCTAGTTGGGGGGGGGTAGGAGAGCAATAGTCACAGGACCTGCTCTTACCCTGGGGTACCACATGGTTTGTCGTTAGAAGAGGAAAGGCTTGTTCATTTCTTACCTGTCCAGACAGATAATATATTCAGTACTACATTTGAAAATTAGTTAGTGAGTGATTAGGATTACACAACACGCTGTCCCTCGGGGACAGTATTATTGCTGTTAAAGTTGTCTCTTCCTGCTGTCTTTTCCTGTGTTTTCTAAGGAGGCCGTTCTGGGCACAGAAGCCCAGATCCTTGCTCACAGAAGCATTCATATCAGGAACATTTTCTCATTCATTTAATAACAGGTCCCATTCATGGATAAGTGCCATTTTATTGCGTGGCCTCAGTCAGCGTAGCTGCTGCCTCACTGTCTCTGGCTCGCGGAGCAGGTGCGGTGTCCACCAGGAGTCTACGGTGTGCAATGCTGAAGTTCACGTGGGGCTGAGGAGAAGGAAGAAGGCCAGAGATGGGACCCAGCGGGTCCTCTGGCCTGCCGTGAGAGGAGAAAGACAGCAGTGGAACCCAAGGAAACATTTTCTCCTATAGCTCTGGACAGAAAGCATAAGCCAAAGCAGGACCTTTTCCTGCCTTGATGATCCTTTTCCTTCCTTTCTCCAGTGTCCATACCAAGACAAGAACCCAGGCCAGTATGGCAGTGGCTCACCGTGCTTGTCCATAGGAACTTGAGGGAGAAAGGGGTAGAAAAACAACCTGTCATGGAATCTACTTTCTCATGTCCATACCATTTGCTTTGAATGCCATTTATTCCTTTCCTTTCTCTTCCCTCCCCCCTCCCTACACTTTATGTACATAGAGTCAAATTTACAGAGCTTTACACCAAACTGGTACAGATATGACTTACAATATGTATGCATTGCTAAGACATTGACTAAAACATACCAAGAACTGGGAGATGTAGACAATAGAAGTTTATTCTCTAGCAGTTGGGAGACCAGATGATGGAACCAAAGTGCACATCAGGGCCATGATGCTGCTCATGGGGAGGTGAGTCTATCTGTTTCCTGGTTTGTAGTGGAATCTTTCCCGTCTTGGCCCGTATGGTTATCTGAGCTCCTCCTGCTGTTCCTTCCCTTTTATGGGCCCTCACTAGGACTATCTATTTAATTTCATCGAGAAAGACTCTGTTTCCAAGTAATGTCACATTAGCAGGTCCTTAGCCTTAAGCTCTCTTTGTGATTTTTGTGTGTGTATGTGGACAATTCTGCTCACTATTACACTCATATTGCTTTCTATGAAGAATAATACCTCATTGCTTTATTTTGTTTGAAGTCTTTGAAAGTAGTGTCTCCATCTTAAAAATTGCCCACGTTTAATTCAGGAGCTGCCTGAGGGTTCATAGTATGATGGGCCTTTCTGCCATGAGCAGTACTTTGTGTAGTCTTCTTCTGTCTCTCTTTGAAGGAAGAGAAGGTGTCTGTGTAGCTTGCGCTCATCTACACTCAGCAGAATGCTGTGTGCACCTGGGCTTTGAGTACCAATTTTCTAGCACAATGATGATACAAACTAGTTTCAACAAAGCATGTAATTATTTCTCCTGCATCTTCACCCCATTGACTCGGCACTGTGAGTTGCTGGCATGTTCCTTATGTGTCTGCTGATTTCAGCTTTCTGGGGCTTTCTACATTCTTCCATGTTGGTTCTGAATGCTTTGTCCTTCCAAATCTCTCCATGTATGTGTTACGGTGCAATGAGTGTTTTAGCTCCTCCACACGAATGACCGTTTTCTTTGCTGGCAATTCTGTCATGTACTCTTAAGTAAGGGCTAGGGAGGCGCCACCGTGAACCTAGACTTGTAGCCCCAAATCTCAGGCGAGCATCGCAAGTGTCCCTCCATCGCCAAGCCTGTGACCACCGAGCAGCCTCACAATTCCTCCTGTCTCTCTGTTCCCTTGAACAAAGTCCTTGTGCAGACCCACGAGGCTGGCAGGCTTTTCCTTGGAAACAGAGAGTCATGACCCTCCATCCTTCTGTGGTAAGCTGCATCTGAAGGCTCAGTGCCACTGCAGCCAGGGGGTGTGGGGGTGGAGGCTCTGCCGTGGATTTGGGGGTGGCCTTCCCTGCACCCCTCAGCCTTCCACCTCCTCCCCACGATTTCGCTTGCAAATGCTCCCGAGATGTGCTAACTGCAGCCTCACTGGGAAGAGCAGGAGGCTGATGCGCTGTGCCGATCCTGAGACAATCTAACAGCTTGCTTATGCATCTATTTGGCTTGGATGGAAAATTAGAACAGCTTTAATCTGCTACCAGCATCAAACAGGGAAGCACTCCCCGGAGTGAGGAGTTAGGCTCAGCACAGCAGGCTGTGAGAAGGCGGCGGCTGTCCTGTGGATGCGGCAGCCGCGGGGCTCGAGAGGGTGCTCTCCCCTTGGAGACAGAGCGCTGCGTCCGAGGGGGCTCATCCTCACCGGCCCAGAGCCCAGGAGCTGCATAATGGAGAAACAGCAACAGGGATTTCACTTCTCTGCGTGCCCACATCAGTGTGGGTAATTGAATTGAGGTCTTTAAAAATGGACGCTTAATGCAATTCGGTCAGACGAGCATTTTAGATTTTAGTAATTAGTAGCTCGGGGCTTGATGCGGTGTGGGAGGGAGGAGGGAGAGAAGTCTATTTTAGGAGATTGGAGTGATAAGGCCTTTGCATGTTTCCTTTTCTTTTTTATCAGTTCATGTAGAATCTGACATATGGTAAACAGGAAAAGATAGTATTTAAAAACCCCATAAATACACAGGGTTGGGAAAAAATCACCCAAGTAGAGAAGAGAATGTCTGCCAGCACCACTCCCCGCTCGGAGAGCGTAGGGTGGCACAAAGGGCTGCGTGTCACTGTGGGAGCGGGGTCCAGTCATACAGAGAGCGCCTGGATGCCACGTTAATTAATCCTCGCCGGGTGTGCCCACCTCTCCAGGCTCTATCTGCCCACCGGTCTCTCTATTTAGACTGCTGGGCTTCACAGATGCCCCCTATGGCAGGAGAAGCCAAGTCGAAGGCTGACTTGATGTGGCGCATTCTTTTGTTTTATAGCTTTCTGTCAAAACTCCCAAATTAATGCAATGTTATGTTGACTGTTTTGTTTCTCAGTGCAGTGAGGCTGTCTCGAAATTACAGTTGGATAGAGCTTTGTAGAAATTTGCACTGACATCATAATCATATCATAATAAAACTGTAATGGAGCCTTACAGTTTTGCATGGACCTCTCTATTGTCAAGGTATCGTATTAAGAGAGTCTTTATGTAATTTTTAATATAATTCTTTACTGAAATATCTTTTTAAGGTGTCAAGGCAAGCGTAGTCACCACAAACAAATAACGTCTGCCTCTGTCATTGAAAACAATGCCAGTCAGATCTTTGGGCACTCGCACATAGGGGCTTGAAAAAGTGCTGTAAAAAGTTAGAAGAATTAAGAAAATATTAAACCCAGAACAAAGTATTTTTGGTAAATGGGTAATGATGGCAGTGTGAAATAGTTCATTTTGACTGGAGCTAATTCAGTATTACAGGAAATTCTAACTATATATCTTCCAAGTAAAAGTTTCCATCTTTCTTCAAGACAGGAAATTGTACCACAATGAAATATGGAGGAAAAGATTTTATTTTTAGTATTAACCAAATTATGTTAAAGTATTGTACTAATCTTCCACCATGTCTGCACCCACACGGGAGCACACAAGCCTCTCTACCGAGTCAGAGTTGGAAGCCAGCACACAATCACTATTGCTTGGGTTAATAGGCTGCCAGCACGCAGGATCTCCTGGTTCTGTTTATTAATTTCTTTTCCTGATCTGGAAACAGCTGGTTGCATTTGGTATAAAGGAAGAAAGCCTTCGAAGCAAGTCTGTGAAACGTGCCTACAGTTCAGCATTGGGCTTGGGCTGGCTAGGGTGTGCTGTGGTCACTGTGCATGAGGACAGTCCAGTGGACGGTTATAAGGACATGACTGTCCAGATGCGGGCCTCCCTTGGGAACAGGAGCAGCGTGGGAGCATTGCAGGCAGTTCCACAGCACCGTTTCCCGTGTTCATGCTCATGGTCATCACATCGCATGTTAGTGCTCAAGTACGCTCCAGCAACACGGGCTGGGTGGAACACACGGCTCTTACTCTGATCCTCACATAGTTTGCATCTTTGCCGTCATGTAAGCTACACACTCTACACATATTGGCCACCTACATTTTGTAAGAATTACTTTTCTACATCATGAAGAGAAATGATTTGGACCTTGTGTGACTGGAAAGAGTCTCTGATAGTGCTCAGGCCGTGGAAACAGGGAGCAGAAAGGGGGAAGGGAGTTGCTTCCGAGAGTGCTTTAGCCACGCTGCTCTGGAAACTGAGGGAAGGCCTGGAATCTGCACGTGACCGGGCTTGGGAGAAGCCACAGGAGCAATGGGCTGGGCAGAGGCTGGGAGTGTCACAACCCAGTGCTTTCTGGCCCTTGCTAGGCCCAGTGCTTGACTCCTGCCTTGTGCCTTCAGCACACAGGATGGACCATTGGCTGGAAAGGGAGCAGCACCGCAGCCAAAACCTCAACCTCCGAATGAGATATAGCTAAGCAGGGAGAACAGTTGACTTCATTTAAAATACAAAACACATTTTGTAACCCCAAATGGGACACATTGGCCTGCACTGAAGTCAGAAGTTATAAATGCAGCTCTTAAGGTGTAACTATATGATCTTTAAGCACGTGGTTAATTACATGCCTTTAAATAAACTTAGTATCTATAAAGCTTAGCAGTTTATTTTAATAAAATAGTCTGTCATTTCTAACACATAGTTTTTCCCTGTTAAAATAAATCAGTTGGTTAAAAAAGCAGAATTCATAATCTCTTCCTTGGTGATAAAATATACATTGACCCAAGTCAGAGATCCATTATTCACAGCCACCCTGCCACAGGGGGCCAAGCATTTCTAATGTGCATTTATGGACTCATCCAACTATCTAGTGAGGGTTTGTGGCATAAGCATTGGAATAAACCCTGCTTAATTTGAATGCACCTGTAATTGTAGTTCTACTTTGAGAACTTAGTCACCTGGCAGCCTCACCACCAGTTTAAACTTAAGTCAGAGGCACTGACAAATACCACCGTGTAATTGAGAAGAGTGGCCTATCGAGCCGCATAGATTCTTATGCTTACAAGCACAGTCCATGGTACCCTTTCTTTGAAGGATCTAGCCTTGATTTATCATTCCATTGACGACAGACAATAAAATACACTAACTTGTTTCAATGTCACACCTTTCATCACACAACTCTTGGTCTTTTTGTCCTGCTGTGCATTTTGTTTTGACTCTTGACTGCTCCAAAGTGAACTCAAATGGAAAGAACAGGGCAGGGAGCCCATCTTCAACACTCATCGATGTGGGGTGTAACCCAGATGCTGTTGGCATACCTCCCACCTCCGGGGTTTTAGAAACCTGTAGAGGAATAGTGACATTCACTACTTACTATTTTCTATAACTGGGTTAGAAAAATTCACACAACACATTTCTCCATTAGTGGCATTCACTACGTTCATGATGCTTTGCAACAATCACTGCCGTCTGGATACATTCTATTTGGTTTATTCACCAGCTAACAGTATTTAGACTTTTTTTGGGGGGGGGGGTCCGGTTGTGGGACCTGAACTCTGGGCCTGGGAGCTGTCCCTCAGCTCTTCAGCTCAAGGCTAGCGCTCTACCACTTGAGCCACAGCGCCACTTCCGGCTTTTTTCTTTTTGCTTATGTGGTGCTGAGGAATCGAACCCAGGGCCTCATGCATGCAAGGCAAGCGCTCTACCACTGAGCCAACTTCCCAGCCCCAGTATTTAGACTTTTTATATTTTGGCTATGCTGTGACATTAGGGTATAGGCTTTTGTTTGAACATTTATTGTCATTTAGTTTGGATATACATTAGCTTCATTGAGTATAAATGTATACTCTTGTTGATGGCTTTACTTTGTGCCATGTCAGTTACCCATACTAAACTGTGCCTGACAGTATTAAATGGAAAATGTATAGAAATGAATAATTCATATATGTTAGTCGTGTGCTGTTCTAGGTAGTATAATGAAGTGGCTTCTCTCCCACCCCGGATGTGCTTCCTACATATCCCTTGCTCCTGCAAACTGCATATGTTACCTGACTGCTATTCATGTAGCAGCCACTTTTGTTATCAGATGAATGTCCATGGCCTTTCAGGGCATGTACTCACATAGAACCAAACCAAGCACACACATAGAGATATGCTGATAAAGATAAGCTTCGAAGTGCTTCCTTTCAGTGAAATGGTGGAAGTTCTCAACGTAAGCAAAGAGAGAAAGAAATGAATTATTGCAAATAAGGGAAACCATGGGGCCTATGGGTCTGGCTTACTTCACTTAATATGATTTTTTCCCAAGTCTTTCAATTTCCTAACAAATGGGGCAGTGTCATTCTTTCTGATGGAGGCATAGAATTCCATTGTGTATATATACCACATTTTCGATTCATACACTGAGGGGCATATGAGTTATTTCCATATCTTAGCTATGGTGAAAAATGCTGCAATAGACATAGTTGTGCTGGTAGTTTTAGTGTGGCCTTGTTTGTGGACATTTAGGTAAATGCCCAGAAGTAGGATCATCTTAGTAGGTGAGCAGAATAACTCAATAGCTAAGTACATATAACCATATAAGATGATGTTAAGCAAAATGAACTCCAAGACATGGACACAAGAGGTTTTTCTTTGTTGTTGTTGTTTTTTAAAGTACTATGTGAGTTCTTGTTTCTTTTGTATGTTCTTCCACCTACGGTTTATCCGCTGTTCTCACTATATTTGGTTTTGATACCCTGATATTGTATATACATTTATCTGAATTATGGAAGGGAAAAGGAACAACAGAATTGTGAGACAAAGGACAAGGGGGAACCAATGCAACAGTGACATTCACAAGACAGCATGTTGGAAATGATCTGTACAGCTTGGGGGGTGGGGAGGGAAAGTAGGAGAAACATGAGGGAAAGAGTAACAAGTTTTTACAAGAAATGTACTTATTACCTTACTTATGTAACTGTAACCCCTCTGTACATCACCTTGACAATAAAAGAAAAAAAACACCCCAAAGTGAAAAGGATAAAAAAGAAGAAAAAATGGATATTAAGGTTTCTAAGGACTTCAGTAAGAAGTCTTCAGTCTGTGACGTTGTGGAGAGGGAATGGAATCCATGCTAATTTTTCTGTTGCACCTCAAACTCAAAATTATGGCCACAATGTGTGGTAAGTGCTCAGTTAATGAGAAATGGCTCTCAAATTCAGAGTTGCTACTGTCTGTGGCTTCAGGCAACCATGGGGGTCTTGGATTACAACCCCACAGCAAAGAGGGGGTACCCCATACTTGAGACATAACTGAGCCATACAGATTTTATGTTAATTGACTGAGACGCTTCTAAACTGTTCCAGAAATGCCTACATCACTTTATATTCTCATAGCCAGGGTGTAAGGGGTAAACAATCCACACATCTGCTTCCAGGTGTCCTTCTATTATTTGTTAAAAAGACTATCTTCTCTCTGGTGTGGTTAAAAATCAGTGAATAATCTATGTGTGAGTTATTTTTAGATTTTTCATTCTGCTCCATTGTTCTAATTTTTTCCCTGATGAAACATATTTTTTAGACAAAATACATCATGCATTCCTATTAATAAAATTTAAAGTCAAAACTTTATTCAGAACTGTTACTCAATGTCACCAGCACCATCTGTAACTTTTTATCCTCTGCTGACAAGTCTGGTTCAGCATAAAACCAATATAATAACTTTCTTGCTTTGTCTGATTACACATGAAAAAGCTTCAGAACAAAAGGTGCCGACACCACCACGGTGTTTTGGAGTGTACATTGAGTTTGGGTTCTAGGTTGACAGTTCACCTTCTGGTTCTTTGAAGCGGTTACTCCACTGTCTTCCAGCTTGCATTGTTTCTTGTGGAAAATCACCTGTCACCTTTCAGTTTTGTTCTACTTTGCTTTTTCTTGCCCTTATTTCTTTCTAAAGCTTTACTTCTGGCTTCAAGAGGTTTGATCTTGATGCACCCTGGTGAAGTTGCTCCATGTTTCTTGAGCTTGTGCCTGGTCAATATTTTGGATCTGTGAGCTTATTGTTTGTATCAAATTTGTAAATTTTTAATACATGATGTTTTCAAAGTCTCTTTCACCTCTCATTTTTCTGTCAGGAACTAAGATTTCATGCATATTAAGTCCCTTGATGACGTTGTCCTTGGGTTCACTGAGGCTCTCTTCTTTCCTATCTCAGTATGTTTCATTTTAGTAGTTTTTATTGCTACCTTTAACTTTGCCTTTTTCTCCATTGTGGCTATTATATTGTTAATCCTGTTCTGTGTCTTCTTTTAACCACAGATACTTTGTTTTTACCTGTAGTTGTTTAATTTTGGTCTGTTATAATACCTTCCATGTGTCAACTTCTAATTTTCAATTTGTCCTCTAACATTTTAAACATTAGGAATACAATTATGGTGCAGTCATCCTTGGTTTCTTTAGGGAATTGATTGCAGAACCTCCGGTGTGTCAAAACCTTCAGATACTCGAACCTCTTCTATAAGAAAAAGTTGTAATATTTGCATATAATCTACAATCTTTATGTAGACTTTGAATCACCTGTCAATTACTTACACAATGCATATATTATGCAAATAGTTGTTACCTTTTTATTGTTTAGCAAATAACGACAAGATGCTCTCTGTACATGCTCAACAGTTGCCATTTATTTTTCAGATATTTTCCTTCTGAGGTTGGCCACTCTCTGGTATCAGTGAAAGGCTGAGTGGCCACATTCTGCTCTTCTACCTAAAGAATTCCTCATCCTAGGCTTCAGTACCAGGAACAGGTCCACATAAATGGTGAAATAGAGAGGAAGATAGGATTAAGGATCTTGAGACAAATGCATTATTCTGAATTTTCCAGGTGGTCCATTGTATTCCATGGACCCATACAAACAAGACAGTGGAAGCTCAAGACAGAAAAAGGAGCTGGGCAGTGCTGAGCTTCTGGCTTTGGTGATAGAGTTGGGACCAAGAGCCAAAGAATGTAGTTGACAGCCCCTAGGAGCTGAGTAAAGCAAGAACATAGAGACCTCCAGACAGCACAAAGAAGGGCAGTCTTGCTGGTGTACTGTAGACTCTTAGAACTAAGATCATAACTTGTCTTGTCTTAAGCCAAGAGGTATGTAGTCATTTTGTTATCACAATGGAAATGAATACCATCTACTTCAACTTGAGGATGCTTCAGCTCAAGGGGGCCGGTGGCAGCTGCTTCCTTCTTCCTTCAGCTGCGGTGGGGAGGGGTAGGGGACGCAGTGGCAACTTCTTCCTTCCTCCCACAGTGCAGTGTCCTGGAGATGCCCCAGGCAGCAGGCTGGCAACTACAGGGCTATTCTGTTTACCTGTCATGTCTCAGGGCTGGTGTCTTGTCTTACCTGCCATGTCTAACATCTCGAGAATCACGGCATCTCCCTTGATTTGTGTCTAGTGTCTGGCCCAGGTACCAGGGAAAAGCCAACCCTCGTGGCCTGAGAGGAAATGCCTGTAATGGGTTTTGTTGCATGGCTACACCTCCAGTTTGATACACAATGGAACTTATTTTAGCAAAGTTGTTTGTAATACTTATGGTTACTTTTGTTAAGTTGACGCTATAACATTGTAAAATATGTTTTAAATTATTATATTTCCTAGCACAGTTATTCTTGTATACCATAAACTTTCTGTGCTTAACTATCAAAATCACTGAAGAACAATTTTCTATTACTGAAAGACACTGACACAATCATACTAAGCCAAAGTCTGAATTTGTGAACAAAGATTATCTGTTATGAGAGTATAACAGCCATTTGGAAACAATATGTCACCGAAGATTTTGGATACCCCATGGGCTCACCCAATATTAACTAATATGTTAATTTTTATTATACATTAATATTAATATGTTTGTATAATAATGACAGCAGATTTTTACTCTCTTTTGCCAAAATATCAATCATAAAAGGTGAATTTATTTTTTCATTTTCAACATCTCCAGGGTAAGCATATATAGCATGTCTTCACTCTTACTTCTCAGCATTCCTTTGCCTGGCCAAACATCCTGCATCATGGTGATGGAATTATGCAGGGGTCTGGTTACGAGGACACATACCATGAATGAAGCAGCATGCTCAGGTCAGCGATTTACCTGTGTGAGGAGGTGTCTGCAGGTCCCTTGGGTTTAGCATGTAAGATGTATGCAAATATCTATCTCCCTCAACACTCTGATCCCAGGCTGTGTTTACTGAAATTTAATTCATAAAAATGATGCTAAACTGTGCAACTAGGTAAGGGAATTAAGGCTGAATTATAAGCAAATATAAGGCCTAATCCCTCTGTGATTCAAAGCTATTTTGTGTCACTCACAAATGTTTGGTATTTTCTATTGCCTAGGCATTTTTTTCTTTTAGGTTTGCAATATTTGCTTATAAAACATGTACCAGTCTACCTTTTATGTTTTATCTTCTCATTTGTTTCAGAAAATGTACAGAACTGTGCTCAAGGTACTATATCTATCTGGAAATTTACGTAACTGGAATAATAAGTTAATGCTGTTGTTAATACATTGAGGTTATTCAATTGCCTGATCTATAATTCAATAACAGAAAGTAGCAAAATGTATTCAACAACACAGATGTTTCTGTTTCTGGTCAAAGACAATTGTCTCTGAAGAGCATAGGAAGAGGGCATCTCGCCCTGTCTGCAGGAAGTGCCCGCACAGCCCTGGGCAGCCAGCCTCGGTGTTCAAAAGTTATTTGGCACCTGATGGGATCCCTAGAGATGGGTTGTGTCTGTCTCTGCCTTATCATTCTCTGCATACTCTCACCTTGTTTGGAGTCAGACCTTCATGGCACCTCAACATCTCTTTGGTGCACAACTATCTATTGATGGTTTATTGATTTATTGATTTTTTTCTTGCCTGTGTTTTTATGTTCTTGGAAATTTGACAAATTTTTCTAAGTGTAATTTTCTATTCATATGCTAAGGTCTTATATAAGTTATCAGAACATTCTACATGTATTACTTTTTGTTAGGATCTCACAAATATATTGACAAATCATTATTTTTAAATGCATCTTTCAAAGCACATGCTTAACTTTTGGTGTTCTTCGTTGGAAAGGAACTCAAGATGAGACTTCTCCAAATTGTTCCTAGTCCTTTTTATGCTGTTGTCTTTATGTTTTTGTCCCACTTCACACATTGATTAAAATGCTCAAAATAATTATTGCAGCTGTATATGCTATCTCTGTAAGCCCCTTCACAAACTTTAAAAAAAATGCACAGCATCTTACTTTACCTTCATGGAAATTGTGTACCTGCAATCCATTTGCATAATTTTTTAATCAAAAGATTTCCTTGAGTATCCAGATGGAACCAACTGCAAATTGTACACATATCTTTTTAGCAGCAAACAATTCCATTACTATTATTTTTTAAATATTTAATTTCTTTTTTTAGAATTTTTGGCTTCTGATTTCTCTAGTACAACAGTGGGTTTAGAATCCTATAAGCACATGACACATCGGAGAGCTCAGGGGAGGAGCACAAATCTCACCTGAAGATCAAGAGTTATGAACAGGATCCTCTGAGCCTCGGTGAAGCAAGGCCGGTTCCGTGAGTGGTCTGTGCTCTATCGTCTGTCCGTGTGTCTGTGCCATCCGTGCCGTCCACGCTGGCCAGCAGGCCTCCCCCAACCCCTAGCAAGCACGCCAGGGTTCACTGTAGGAAAGCATGCGCGACCAGCGCCTGCTTACAGTAAAACCCTGGTGCTTTGGCAATCTGTCTGTCATAATTTTGAATTCCTTTCTTACAGTGCTTCCCCTCCATGATGTCCGCTCATTTTAAGCACACTTGCTAGTTTTATAGTGTGCTACAGCTAAGAGGGAAACATCTGCTAAGCTTAGCAACTAGAGAAGAGGTCTAACAACGAAGCACAAGTTCTCCGGTCACTGCAGGAGAATTTCCCACCCCCAGAAGTGTTTTGTCTCATTCTCACTGGGGTCCGTGGATCCAAGGTTAAGCTTTCATGTCAATAAATAGCTACTCTTTGGGTTGCATAATTAGCATCTTTGCAGGTTTGTAGAAATAGAACACTGACCTCTATATTCCTGTCATTATTACACTGTTTTAATTTGCTACCAATTTACAACTTATTTCAGGCAACTTGCTTTTTTCAAGTCACTGGATTTAATGATTTCATGACATACATGCCAGAATTATTGTAAGATGGAATGGCTACATCTTCTTACACCTATCCCTACAAGTTACATTTGGGGGCTTTTGTACATGTACATGTGCTTCTATGGACTGAAGGACTCATAGTAATTTTTACTCCTTTATAAATTTCTTTAAGTTCCTTGTTATTGAGATGAATTAGGCACACAATTTAACAAAAAAAACACCAAATCAAACCAAACCAACAACTAAACAGATGATTCCATGTTTGCAAGCTATCAGGGATAGCTTCACTGTTTTTTCCAGAACTTTCACATATTTGGTAATATTATTACATGCATTACTTAAAGACTGAAGTAAAGACCCAAAGTAAAATGGCTCCAGTAATGAATGTATGATGGTGTAAATAACTCATAACACTGCATGAGTCCAGTGACAGGATACCTTTCACAAATGGTTTCAGATTGGAAATGAGTCACTCCATGTACTTTCCTGCCCTTTTTGTGAGATGGAGCAAACCAAGGGATACTATTTTAAGTGTAAGTTTGAGAGTAAGAGTTTTATTTAAAATAATAAAAAATAGAATAGAATCACAATGTACCCCCGAGTCAATGTTACCCTCTCTAATGTGGCTGGCAGAAGAATGCTCAAACCACATAGGGATTTTATTCTTCTTGGAGTCAGACTGGGAACTCCTGCATGACTGGCCTTCAGTCCAGGGCACGGAGGGGCAGAGCACTCAGGAGGGCTTTCCTTCTCTCCTTGATCATTTCTACCCCATACCTAAGCCGAGCTGAACATACACAGGGAGCAGGAAACCCTCAAGTTCCAGAAGACCCTATGATCAGATCTTTGGCCTACTGAGACCTGCGGCAGCATTCTCCTTGTTCAGAAGGCAGAGTTGTCACAGAGTAATCTAAAAGACCAGTGTCCAGCTCCTGAATAACCCTCAGACAACCTAGGGTAAGCAAGTCTTGCACAATATGTAAGTCCTGAAGATATTTTGTCAGGGCACAAATCAAGACTGGGGGTTCTCTCATCATTAAACTTCCATGCAACTGAGTGCATCTAGTGTCATCTGCTTGGAAATTACGAAGGCTGTGCTCAGGGTGGAGCAAATAGAACAAGCTTGGAACACCCCACCTTTTTGTTGTTCTCTGACTGTTTTAAAGATACTGAACTCCCATGTTTTCCTGAAACACACTTTCTGAGAACCAAGGTGAAATGTTTCCTGCATTTTTTTTGGTTACAACACTCAGCAAATTATGACAGGTAAATGAAGGTCCACAGTAAGCCCCACCCCCTATTTGTAGATTTATTACATATGGTTTTGACGAAGTGTGGTAAAAAATAATAATTTCAAGAACAAAAACTTTAAATTCTTGGCTGCATGTGACACAACACCATTGATGTGAGCAGTTCAATCAGTCCTGCATTATGACCAGTTGTGTTCACATAATTGTATGATTTACTGAGTGTTTTCTTGCCCTTAATTTTTGTGAAAACATGGCCCATCAAAAGCAATTGGTTCTCAGAAGTGAGGTAAAAGTGAATACTTTTAATCTGAGTGATAAGGTGAAAACCTGAGATCCGTGGAAAGGTGGCGTACCTTCAGTGGAAGTTGGGCGGCATGATGGGAAAGTGAGTTGGGTATCAGCTATGTCGGTAGCACTGACCCAGGTCTGCTCTGCTCACTCCTTCACTATAACGTGAAACAGCAAATGGCACCGAATGGATGTTCCCAGTCATTGAGATACAACAACAACAAGAAAACCCAAGCTAGAATGACCAGCCAAATCTATATGTGCACTTAGGACGTACTTGTGGATCCAGGAGTACATTTTTTTTGCCAGCTTTTTAGTCACCTAATTCAGTACCATTCTTTCCTCCTGAGATCGACCCCTCTCCTGGTCCCACAGGAGAAATGCCGTCTCCGTCTGGACCTAGAATACCACACCTGGAATACACACAGAGGATATCTTCCAGGTTAGAGAGCTCGAGCTCCGAGTGATCTCCTTAAGATGTTCGATTTGCCTCCATGCCCGACCGTCCCAGTACAGGGTGAGAAACGAGTGTCTAGATTCAGCTTGGGATGTGGTCATCTGTTCTCAATCACAGAGACAAGGGATTTATGCCAAGTGGGAAAACAGATGTCGAAACCCTGTGATTTCAGGTGTAGGCTACCCAGGAGACAAAGCAAGCGAAGCGCAGCACTCAGGCAGGGGAGGTTGCTCAGACATGCAGCACAGGAAAAGCAGAAGTTGAGAACACCGTCTAGAAGGAGGCAGCGGGGTGGGCCAGCTCTCGGTGAGGCTTAGGGTGTGGACACAGACTTGGGACTGGGGCCTCCATGCACATAGTGGGTGCGGATGTGACCTCAGTGTGAGAACCACCCACAAAGCACCCACCTCCTCCTCATCCTGGGACCCGAGAATTCCGCCTCCACCCTTGTGGCCGGCTGGGGGCCTGCTGTGAGCTGGCCCCCTGCACTGCTGATCGGCCCTGGAGACACGGCTCCTGGAGGTCCCCAGGGCAAGGCTGAGGGTGAAGGGCTCAGCTGAGCCCAGCAACCTCCCAGACGCAGACCAGGCGGTGCTCTTAGCCACCAGCACCATCTCACTGAGCTCACCTCATCATTTCTAAACAGTTCCTGTTGCTCCAAATTCCTCCACACACCACAAGCTAAAATACTGCTACTAACAATGTGATCTACCCATACGTGAACTATCGAATTATATTGATGATCGCACAGCAAATAACTTAGTGTAAATTGATGACAAGTCAGCTGACAGTGTAACTAAAGGGCTGTTCACCAACAAAGCACTTTTACAAATAAACTAAGGCCAACATCAGAAGCCATTAATTTTTTTAAACGAATTTGAGACATGTTTTGAAGAGTGATTTGACAAAAACAAATACCGTACTGTATCCGGGCGTAAGGCAGATGTCATTCTAGATCTGAGAAAGACAAGAAAAGTCTCTCCCTTGAGTCTTATCCTCCTGGGAAATCCTGCCAGACTCCATTTGTGTTTGTGCTGCTAGACACAGCCACAAGGTACTTTTATGACCATCTGTGATATAATGAAGCTGTTTTATGCTCTGGAAGGTGCAGGGGCAGTTATGGAGTAAGGTATTTGGGGAGGGATCCTCATCATTTATTTGAATCATCCTCATTCAGTCACTTGTGGGTGACAGCAAAGGAGTTGATCCTCACCCACTGCCTGCACTGAACAGAGGGACAATCCTTGCTGGAGAGAAAAGAGGGTATTGGGTGCGCAGGCGGGCAGCACGTAGGGTCTGCGGGAGTGTGCGGCCTCCGGGGCCACCTCCTCCTCCATGGGGCTTTCCCAGGAGTCTTTCTTCCAGCATCCTTCTGTACGAAAGTTCTTACAGAGAGTGAGGAACAACACACACTAACAACATGCCCTTGTCAGACTTACTTATCTTGAGTCAATTAATTTAGGAGTGGGTCTCGGCCAGCCGTACACATTCCCCTTTCTAACTCCCCTTCAAACGTTCCCAGAAGGCTGAAACTCACAGAGGACGCACTGTTCACTGGGTGTGGTAGAGAGGTGATGAGTGACCGGCCAGGCTCTGGCCTGGGGTACAGGGCACTGCTCTGCCAGGTGGGCAGTAACCTCAGTAATGCTGACTCGGAGACAAGACTGGGTGTGGGGGCTGGGAAGGGAGGTGGGTGACGGGACCCAGGCTGCAAGCCGGTGAACGCTGGGGTCCGATGGAAGTCTTTTCCTGGAAGCGGCCTTGTGGCCGTGGAGACTCTCAGAGGAGCTGAGGTTCAGAAACAGGGCAACGGGGCTGCAGCAGCCCAGCTCACACCCAGTGGAGAACTAATTGGGCCCAAAGGCGCCCGAGTAGGAGCAGGAGGCTCGGGCGGTTTACAGGGAATGCAGCTTTCTAGGGTATGAAATATAACACCAATTAGCAGAGCTGTACTGGAAGCCGGCCACGTTACCAGGAGCAGGAGGCTTTAAAAGTCATTACTGCTCCAGCAGCACTGTCTGCAAATGGCGTGTCTGCAGGAATCAGAGCGAGTCACAGATCCCCCTAGTACACGTGGCGGCAGACCATTTGCACAGAGCTTTCTAAAAAGCAATAATCTGTTTTCTTCCCTCCTCTGCCCCCCCACCCCCGAAACAGAACTTTCTATGCTAAGCACACTTTGGTTCAAAGGTTTCTCCTGCTGCTGGGAACCTCTTTGTGCCCCAGCGAGGCGAGTGAAGCAGGGACTGAGGGATGCTCCGCATGCTGCCCAGCGTGGGTTGTGTGACCTTGTTCCCAGGGTCAGAGTTGGTCCTCTCTGCTGCTCTTCTTCCTGCTCCTCATCCCCATTCCTGTCTGCGCTCACTTGCTTTTGTGCTCCATCCTGTCTCTGCAGTAGTGGGGTGAGGTTTGGAGGCTGCCAACCCTTGCTAGGAGCCGTCCTCTGAGCACCGGCAATACCCCACTGAGGGCCTCACCGACATTTCACCTGCCTGTGAGGGTGTTTCCCTGAGTGTGAGCTAAGATGCGTGATTAGATCCAAAGTACCTTGACTTCCTCAGAAAATAAATGCGAACCCATTAATGAAAATTGACCATAAAAACCATTTCTTTTGGCAGTAGCACAATTTGAAACCTGGGCCTCAAACTCATACCATTTGTGCCACACCCCTAGACATGTTTTACTTTTGTTATTTTTTTCAGCTAGCTTCTCACTTTTTGTCTAGGACAACCTTACATCATGATCCTCTGATCTGTCATTCCAAGTAGCCGGAATGATAGATATTGATCAAATTTTCCCCTTTTATTGCCTTTTGGAGGAGCTGGTCATCAAGGTTCACCTACTGCGTGAAATAGTGTAGATTTCTAGCTTCCTAATTGTGTCTATCCACTTCCATCACTGTGACAGAAGGCCTGAGGTAAACAAGCTCGAAGGAGGAAAATCTACTGGGTTCGCAGCTTCTCAGGCCTTAGTTCTCAGAGGGGGGCTTCCATTGCTTTATGTCTGATGCAAGGCAGAATTCTGGTGTCTATCCACCCATCGACAATTAATCCACTGATGAGGTCAGATTCCCAAGACCTGGTCACTTCTCCAAAGCCCCGCTCCAAACACTGATTCACTGAGGACTGCAATTTGACATCTTCACCTTTGAGTGACACAGCCCAGATCTTAACAATAGAACAAGTTATATTTTCATATTCAAAAACAGACTGATGTTCCAATTTTTGGAGGTTTAGAGTTTGTGCACTTGCTTCTCATTTAAGTACTACATAACACCCATTATCTTTGACCCATCCTTTTTTTAAATCTTTATGCCACAGTATTCACTGACATAAAGGGACTTTTCACTGGCTCCAACAGAAGTGGTCATTATTTAATTGTGATTGTCTATAAACCCAGCATATAGCAGGTACAAGACAAACGCTTGCCCATTTCAATTAAGTGGTGGGTGATTGATTCAATAACTCATAATGGGAATCTGCCTTCTTTCCCGTAAGAAGCCTTGTGCTCCGTCCTTCGGATCATTTTCACAGACACAGTTCTCTTGTTAAAATGTGCGACCCCACGTTCGCACAGGCCGGTGTCTGCCCCTGGGGTGTTTCCTTTGCCTCTCAGAGGTTGGACATCGTCCGGTGCAGCTGAGTCAGGGCCACACAGGCCTCTTCCTCCCACGTGAGCAGAAGCTTCGAGGCTGTTCTGGGGGTGTCTGCAGCTGACTTCTACAGAAAATGATAGAATTTGCACAGGGCACATGAAAACATATTCAATTCTTTAGTTCTTTGTTCCTTACTGTGCCTTAACAAAACTCTCAACCTCGAGAAAGAACAATATCCTAGCAGCTCTGTAGCAGGTTCTTCAACAAAGTACTTTTCAAAACCAGAAACTTTTGGTAGTTGTAGCTACTCAGTTGTTTGAAAAGACCATGGTAGAGAAAAGTATAGAACTTGTTTGGCCATACGTGAGCTCAGGAAGGAAACAGACAGAACTTCCTGGTGTGACATGGAGCTGTGGATACAGCACCATTGAGACTCGCCTGGGTGGCGGAGGAGGGAAGGAGGGGGGAGGGGAGGGGGCCCGTCCCGGTTCACGAGCCTTCGTGGAGTGAGCCCTGTGAGGGCTTGAGTGTGAGGCGCAGCACCTTCTGGTTTCCATAAGAAATGGTGGGAAGCAGAGAGCAGTGGGCTCCACCACCGGCCACGGCCCCTCCGCCACCTCTGCGACTGCCCAAGCTTCTTCCTCTGAGCACACAGGATGGCCACCCGATGGCTCGTGCGTGTCCAGAGTCCCAGGAATGCAGATTGCTTTGCACCTGTGGTGCCGTGGCTGCTAGGAGGACGCACACAGTTGGAAGTCTGTGTCTGGAGAATGGAGGGGCCTGGCATAGAGGTCAGTCTTGTGAACAGCATGGCCATGATCAGACTGGGTCTGAGAAAGTCACCGCTGCGAGCGGACACTCAGGTCCCAGGCCCGTGCTCGGGTGGAGAGGAAGTGACCACTTGGAAGGAAAAGACCTCTTTCCACGCAGAAAGAAGAACAAGTTCCTCTCTGAGGGTTTGTGTCATGCCTGCAAGCACCATGCTGATACACTTGAACACGAGGTCAGTCATGTAATCCCAAATCCTTACTGGACCTGATCTTCTGAGCTCTGTCAGTCAAGATGGCGCTCATGTCAGTCCAGACTATGAGGACAGACCTGTGTCCCCAGCCCAGGCCACGGCCTGGAACTGAGCCAGCACACGGACACCACAAAGATACAGTCAACACAGACATGCACCCCTCCTGGTCCTCTTCCTGCTCCTTCTTCTCTTGCTTCTCTTCCTCCTCCTCCTCCTCTTTCTGTTCCTCTTCTTGCTCCTTCTTGTCCTCTTCCTGCTCATTGTCTTGCTTTTCTTCTCCTGTTGCTCTTCCTTCTTCTCATGCTGTTCTTCCTGCTTCTTCTTCTGTCTTTTCCTCCTACCTCTCTCCTTTCTTTTCCTTTCCTTTCCTTTCCTCTCCTCTCCTCTCCTCTCCTCTCCTCTCCTCTCCTCTCCTCTCCTCTCCTCTCCTATCCTCTCCTTTCCCTTCCTTTCTTCCTTCTCCCCCACCTCCCCCATCTCTGTCTTTGCCTCTCTCCATCACACACCTCCTCCCCGCAAGTTTTAAATTTCCTCAGCTAGTGTAAAACTTAATGAAAGCTCTAGAGTACACAATAGCATTTTGGAGCAGGGATCTGGCCGCTATGAGCATTCACAGCGGGGACCGACCATGTGAACATGGGCAGTGCAGGCAGAGCCCCTCGCTTTTTTACTGGGATTTATTACAGTCGGGTCATTATTTACAATGCACCATTCACATCCTCTAAAGAGCCAATAAACTGGCTGCTGAATATGCATTTTGCTCTGTGGTGAACACAGATGTTTGCAGCTAATATCCATTTCATTTAATTTCTTTTCTCTCTCTCTCTGAAAAAAAACTTCTAGCTTGGTATTTCTGCAACAGCTGGGAAGCGGTCTGCCCTTCTTCGGTTTGGGAGTCACTTCTCATATTTATTGTTACTGGTGCCAGTCACATCGTTCTACTTAAAGAGTCCCTCAGCATTTCCTTTAGAAGCTACTCTTTCTGTGAGTTCAAAACCAGGTTGGTAGAGTTGTCTGGGGGTTAAATGTGAACATCTGAGATCCCAGCTTGGATTCAAATCACTTTAACAAAGTATAGAAATAAAATCAGTTAGCGTGTTCTAGTGCCATGGTTTTGCAGGCTGCAAAGAATATGGTAGGATATTGAATATCAAAGTTATTTTGATTTCTATGTACCAAATATTGCTTTTTTCCAACTACCTTTTTTAGGCCATTCACCTTTTAACATTTCTTCTGTTTGCAGGAGAATTAGCAGTGACGATTGAGGGATTCATTTCCAAGCATAATATAAACTGTGGCTGATAATCCCATCCGTCCCCTTGGCTAACACTCAGCAGGGCAGCATCCCATGCCCACGCTGTGTCTTCAGTGTGGCAGGGTCAGTCTGCGATGATCAAATTGGATGTACTGTCCACAGTGGGTGTTTTAACCCCTAGCTATGTCCTATGCACTGTGTCCATACATGAGGCACCACAGTTCCATGCAAGCAGAAGTATTTTCTAAAAGGCCGCGGGCCTCTTTCTGGCAAGAATGATAGAATAAACAAATTCTTTTTTTCTTTTCTTTTTTTTTGGCTGGTTATGGGATTTGAACTCTGGGCCTGCCCACTGTCCCTTAGCTCTTCAGCTCAAGGCGAGTGCTCTACCACTTGAGCCACAGAGTCACTTCTGGTTTTCTGGTGGTTTATTGGAGATGAGAGTCTCACAGACTTTCCTGCCTGAGCTGGCTATGAGCTGTGATCTTCAGATCTCAGCCTCCTGAGTAGCTGGGATGTCAGATGTGAGCCACCGGTGCCCTGCTCACAAGTATTTCTTAAGCATTTGGTTATCCTGGACCAGAGTGCCATGTGCTGGCCTTGGTGTTTTCTTAGTGAAGCCTTACAGGACTTCTTTTTAAAAAAATGTTTTTTTTAAATTGTGAAAATACTGTAAGAGGGGTTACAATTACATGAGCAAGGTAATAAGCACATTTCTTATCAAGCGTTGTTGCCTCCTCCTTTGTTTTCCCTTACCATCCCTGCCCTTCCCATCTCCACGACTCTACCCCCCCACCCCCCACGGCTAAGAGCAGATGCAGTCTGTGAAGGCTCTGAACCATTGCTGGGTGTTGACTTGCAGGTTGTACAGAGTCACTCAGCTCACAAAAGCAAGGCCTGTCCCCAGGACCGATGTCTCCTAAGAAGCTCCTGTTTCTGATTTTCAAGGAGAACGTTCTTAGCTCTGAAGGTCTGCTCACACTCAGAATGGGGACTGGAGCGGGAGACTGGCCAGGGGGACAGAACGCAAAAGAAGCAGCCATCTCAAGATGAACCCAAAGGTATGTCAGTGAGAACACACAAGACCAACCATCTCGCTTAAGGCGAATTAATTAAAGAAAATACAGAGCTCACACAGTTTCTGAACTTTATTACCAATTCATTTCATATCCCAAATACTACATTAAGATAGTCAGTTTTGGCATGAGCTAAGGTCATCTTTCTATGAGTATGGTCATATTAAATGAGTGCTGAGATTATTAATGAAGTATTAAGCGAGGATTAATGGAGAATGGTCATGCTGAATACTTAGTGAGTAGGAGAGTACATTGTGCAAATTTAGATGTTCAAATTATTCTGGACTTCAGATGATCTTAGCAGCATTTTCATAAGAAGTTGAAATAGCTCTTTTAGCTTGATTAAAAACTAGTCAAGTTTACATTTTAAAAACAGCTAATTTATAACTTTCACAGATATTCATTAACCTTGAAAAAGCCTTTCGGATTGAATTATATCTGTGCAAAGTCCTGCGATGTATGTTCCTGTGATAAGCAGAGCTTTTAAAATCCCTCTCCCTTAGGCACAATGGCTTCCTAACTTCTGTCTTTGTATAGATGGTCTTTCGAGCAGCAGCATTTTTGTCTGTTTCCTTACCTCAGAGAAATCTCTCCATTTCTGTCTCCATGAAGCAAACCTCAGAAACACTTGAGAAAACTCACTTCTATGCCAAAGCAGAAGCTAACATGCCACTGACATGCCACTAACATGAGACTAGCTCCTGAGACCGCCTCCCTCACCGGCAGCTCGGATCTGGACATTTTCTGGGTGTGGCTCTCCACTGAGGCCGCCTCCCGTTGGTAGTAAATTTGATTTTTCAGCGTCAAACTGGGTGATTCTTGGTCCTGCTTCCTTGTCTCCAGTCCCTCCCTGCTTTCCTTCCTTCCCTTCCCTCTCTCCACCTCGGCTCTTACTGATTTCATGTTCAATGTGTTAGAAGGGAGATTTAGTCACCCAGCCAACCTGCATTCATTCATTAAGTGTTAGTTTTTCTTGAGGTTTTTGCTCCTTTAAGCCTTACAAATGTTCATTTTTTGAGTTTTTCCCCCTCTATAGGTCAATAATTAAATTTAAGAATGAATGGTACTAAGTATAGTTTCTTGTAAGACTCTTGTAATGGTAATTGATGATAACGATGGTAATTGATGGGTTTACCATGTAAATGATGCAAAATTTTGGACTGCTCTAAGTTACCCTGTGGATGATTAAATGGTTATATAATATTGTAAATGCTTATTCTACCAAAGGAGGCGTTTGCTAGTTCCTTTATTTGTTCTTATTGTTTTGTAAAGCTGACTTCAGAGGAGCACTGTGTATTTTAAGCCTCAGCAGCAAACAAGCTCATTGTGAGGTATTTTAATGACTCTGACTCGCTAGGGCACGTGGCGAGCAGTCCAGGATTTGGCATCCTCCGTTACTCTGCTGAAGTCCCTGCAGAGAAAGACAAGAACACTCCCCTCAGCAGCAAAAGCCGTCAGGACAGAAGGGTAGTCTATTCTCGTGAAGACAGTGGGATATTCTATTTGCCTCAAAGGATAGGGAATGGTTGAGTGTACTATAGCATGGACTTCATACGACATGAAATAAAGAAGACACAAAAGGAAAAAATGCGTGGTTCCACTTATTTGAGTAGCCAGCACAGTTATTATGGAGACAGGAAGTGGAACAATAAACTTGCCACTCAACAAACATGAGGGAGAATGTGGCTCGCAATATGGCTAACTCAGGTTCTAAATTACACTTCAGAGTGGAAAAAATCCACTCAAAGCCAGCATGGTACTTCCTACAGAGCACAGTACTTCTTACAGAACATGGTACTTCCTTCAGAGGACAGTACTTTCTACAGAGCACGGTACTTCCTATAGAGCATGGTACTTCCTTCAGAGCACGGTACTTCCTATAGAGCACGGTACTTCCTACAGAGCATGGTACTTCCTTCAGAGCACGGTACTTCCTACAGAGCACGATACTTCTTACAGAACATGGTACTTCCTTCAGAGCACGGTACTTCCTACAGAGCACGGTACTTCCTACAGAGCACGGTGCTTCCTACAGAGCATGGTGCTTCCTTCAGAACACGGTACTTCCTATAGAGCACAGTACTTCCTATAGAGCACGGTACTTCCTTCAGAGCACGGTACTTCCTACAGAGCACGGTACTTCCTACAGAGCACGGTACTTCCTACAGAGCATGGTACTTCCTTCAGAGCATGGTACTTCCTACAGAGCATGGTACTTCCTTCAGAGCATGGTACTTCCTACAGAGCACAATACTTCCTACAGAGCACGGTACTTCCTACAGAGCATGGTGCTTCCTACAGAGCATGGTACTTCCTACAGAGCATGGTACTTCCTTCAGAGCATGGTACTTCCTACAGAGCACAATACTTCCTACAGAGCACGGTACTTCCTACAGAGCATGGTGCTTCCTACAGAGCACGGTACTTCCTACAGAGCACGGTACTTCCTACAGAGCACGGTACTTCCTTCAGAGCATGGTACTTCCTACAGAGCATGGTACTTCCTTCAGAGCATGGTACTTCCTACAGAGCACAATACTTCCTACAGAGCACGGTACTTCCTACAGAGCATGGTGCTTCCTACAGAGCATGGTACTTCCTACAGAGCATGGTGCTTCCTACAGAGCATGGTGCTTCCTATAGAACCCTGAGCTACAGAACACGAAGCAGCACGCAGCAGGTCTGGGTCACAGCAGACCCAGCAGAGGCAAAATCACTGCAGTCACACTTGTTGAAGTCTTGTTCAGTGGGGCCCACAACACAAGGCCAGTTGAAAAAGTAACTTGTATTCCTGTATAAAAGTAAAACCTCCTCTTAGGACTTCTTTGAGAACATGAAATACTTAGTGGTGAATTTTTAGAAATAATAATGCACAGGGGCTGGGAAGGTGGCTCAGTGGTAGAGCACTTGCCCTGCATGCGTGAGGCCCTGGGTTTGATTCCTCAGCATCACATAAGCAAAAAGAAAAAAAGCTGGAAGTGGCACTGTGGCTCAAGTGGTAGAGTGCTAGCCTTGAGGTGAAGAGCTGAGGGACAGTGCTCAGGCCCAGAGTTCAGGCCTCACCACCGCCCCCCCCCCAAAAAAAAGAGAAGAAATAATAATGCACAGGCTGGGTGTCAGTGACTCTTGTCTAGAATTCTTGCTACCCAGGAAGCTGAGATCTGAGGATGCGATTAAGGGTCAGCCCTAGCAGAAAAGTCCATTAGACTCTTATCTCTAACTAATCAGTAAAAAGCCAGAAGTGCAAGTATGGATCAAGTGGTAAAGCTGCAGAAAAAGCAGCTTTATATATGTGTAAGGCCCTGACTTCAAGCCCCAATCAATTCTGGCACACACACATGTACACACACACACACACACAATACATATATACATACATACACACAAATGTATAGACTTGATATGCTGAAAACAACAAATAACAGATGAAAAGATTCAAAGAAAATAATAGGAGAGAGCTAATATGTCCATGGATTTTGAGCCATGGGACTTTGAACCATCTTCATTGTCCCCTAATTAATATTAGGTTTAAGGAACAAAGTCATATATATATATTACATTGCATAGAATATATAATTGCAATATTACATGTAGAATATGTTCACATGCAACTGCATATGCACGCATACGTACAGAGATGGAGGTAGCGGAAGTGAGTGGAGAGGGAGGCTTAGGGATATGATGCAGTGGGTGAGGTTGTTAAACATGCACTGAACACGTCGAGGGAATCATCGCAACTAAACTCCTTTGTTCTAGTATTTATGTATGCCAATAAAAAGAGAAATGAAACGCAAATGCATATTATACGTTTAAGAAATGAAACTGCATATTGTATTTCTCACACCAAATTATCAGTGCACATTAAATCGTTGTTCTTAAACTCCAGTATAGTAATGATAGAATTGTCCAGGAGACCCAATAAATGACCCTAAAATATCTGAAAGGACAAATAATGAAACTGATCTATAATCACTTTACTGAGGAATAACTTATATGCTGTGTAATTCTCTCATTTTAAGTGTACAATTCGATGATTTCTAGTAAACGCACAGGACTGTGTGACTGTCACCAGAATCTAGCTTTGGAATACTTCCATCAAAGCAAAGGAAACGTCATTCCCATTTTCGCTCTCTGTCTGTTACCATCCCGGCCCTGGCAACCACTAATCTACTTTCTGTCTCAATAGATTTCCCTCTTCTGGACATTTCATATAAATAGAATCATACAATACATGGCCTTTGGTGACTTAGCATAATGTCTTCAAGGTTTGCCCACCTGGTAGTATGTGTCAGAACTCCATTCCTCTCTACCGCTGAATAATTTCCCATTAGGTGGATACACGGCAGCTTCTCTCCTCATTCTAGTTAGAGGGACATTTGGGTTGTTTCCTCTTTTTTTGACCATTCTGAGTCATGCTGCTGTAAACATTTGTATGCAAACCTACAAGCTGGAGCCAATCTGTGGTTTTATTTCTCTCGGGTAGATGTTCGGGGATGCAATAGCCGGGTCCGAAGATAAATTTGTGTTTAACATTGTACAAAACTGAAAGATGGTTCTAAATTTTGTGCATCATTTTTGAAAAATGATTTTTAAGATGTCAAAAAGGAATGATGGCAAAAGATCTACCAGCTATTGCAAAGCTGATACATTAAAAATAGTGTGCTGCATATAGGTATCTTTATTAAATATAAGATACGTTTCTAAAATATACCATGAAGTTAATACAGTTTAAAATATTTGATTTTTTCCTCAAGGTTAGTGCTCTACCACTTGAGCTGCAGCTCTGTTTCTGTCATGTTGGTGGTTAATTGGAGGTAAGAATCTCAGGGACTTTGCTGCTTGGGCTGGCTTCGAACTGCAATTCTCAGATCAGCACCTCCTAAGTAGATAGGATTACATAGGGTTATATGCATGAGCCACCAGTGCCTGGCACTAAACACATTTTAATAGATTAATGAATTAAATATTTTAAAATGACACCAAAAGAACAAGACTTTCTGTTAATGATGTACAAAGTATAAGAAAGAAATTCCAAAGAACCAAAGAAATACAAAAAATTTTAAAAAATGATTTGAGAATTAGATAGGAGTCTATAAAGATTCAATCACCACTAATTAAAACCTCAAAAATACCATGTACAAAATTATAAAAGGATTATAGCCTACATAACAATAAGTTACACAAATGCTGTAAACCTGTAAGAAAAGTATTAACATCCAGTTCTTAGAGACAGGAGCATGCAGTTTGCAGAAGAGATTCAAATTGAACCCAAATGTATCCAACCCCCTCTGTCCTAAATTAGGTTAAGAAATCACATCTTCTCCCCGTGACAAGACATGTGTGTCGTAGCCAGGGAGGGACTGTGTGCCGGGGGAGATGTGAGGTAGATTTTCATATAGGTAGGAAGAAGTAATGCACAATACCGATGCATGGCCTCGAGAAGCTTCATTCGCTCTAACTCAATAATTCCATGCCTAGGAATGTATCTGAGAGAAATGACCAGAAATTTGCTCAAAGATTTATGTATGGGGGTAATCATTGTAGCAATGATTTATGAGAGAAAACTAGAAACCACCCAAATGCCTACGAAGGGAGAAACGGGGAAAAGAAATTATAGTTTAGCCATCACAAATATCCTGTAGCTGTTAGGAATCCTTTCACAGCCTACTTAGTACCATATTAAAATTCTCACAACACATGAAATAAAGACTCAGCATCCAATAGTGCATATAGCATGATCCTAACTTTACAAACTAAAATTACAGTCCTGTTTGCCTCTGTTTTTCTTTTGAATCAATGACAATAAGGGTAGAAATAGATTTGCTAGAATGAAACTGTGCTTGTATCTGGGAGGAAGAGCTTTGGACTTTTTTTTTTTACCTTTTGTTATGTTTTTTTCTGTCATTTCCAAATTTTCCCCCGAATACGTGGGACACTTTGATACTAGATAAGAAAGGGGACTTGGGTCAGGAGAGAGAAACCTCTGTGCCAAAAGCTCTTTCTGAAAAGTTCAGAAAAGAAACGGAATGCCCTGACACACTGAAAAAGAAAAAGGAAGAAAAAAAGAAAGGAGATACAAAGCACAGAATAATCAAGCACCAGTCAAGGTGGATGGTAGGTGAGGGGAGGGGAGGAGTGGGAGGGGAGGGATGGGGAGGGGCCGGGAGGGGCAGGTGGGAGGAGAGGCCGGCTTCTGCTTCAGGTTGCTGGCCTGCAGGGTCTGCGTTCCTCCTAGGCCCAGGGCCTCTCTGAGGCCATGGCTCTCAGACAGTGGTCCAGGCCCCACTGCCCTGTCCGCTGCTGGCCTTTGGGCTCTCACACCACCTCCAGAAAGGCAGGGTCTGGAGCTGTCCTGCACTTCCCCTGCTTGCTCTGGTCCCACGGTAGGTCCTCCCTCTCCTCGCTCGTCTGCTGGGGGGTGAGAGGCCTGTCCCACCCGTCTCACTCCCCGGAGGGGGGAGGGCCTCACAGGGAAAGCTGTGCGTCCCACAATTCCAGTTTCCCACGCTTCATAGGCAGGAGCCTGGCCGGCAGGCCTCGCCACTTAATGAGCCCGCAGCACACCGCTTCAGGGGACCCTCCGGCCAGTAGCCCATGGGACCCCCCAGGACGTGCCAGGCTCGGGGGGCGCAGTGTGGCCGGAAGGTGTTTGGAGGAGGGAGGAGGGCTCAGGCCCTGGACCACACACTTCAGAGCATTGCTGAAGGAAAAACAGGCTCGGCCCCAATGAGACCATGTGTGCCTCCCGGGAGGCCTGGGACAAGCTCTGTGGAGAACACAAGAACGTTCTAGAAGAACAAAGGAAGCCGCTCCCTCTACGGTGTGGCCCCAGGACGGATCTAGCAGCATCTCTGCCCTGCCCCGTCCCCCTCCTGCCCTGGCGCGGGCGCTGGGCGGCCAGGCCCCTCCGCAGCCGCAGGAACCACAGAAACCCGGCTTGAAAAATCAGTTTTAATAAAGCCCCAGCGCTGACCCCAGAAACGCAAGTATTTATATTATTGACTTCCGTCCGGGGCGATTTGTTACGAGGGGCTGGGGAGGGGCGCCGTTCTGCTGGCGTCTCGAGACCTGAGGAAAAAAAATAACCAAAATTAGAGAAACGGGAGACCTCACTGCAGCGAGCAGAATAAAGCGAATACCTCTGGGCTGTTCATCGGCCGTGGCCCTCGTTTCCGATCTCATCCGTTAGAGGAACGCGGCCGCTCTTCCCTCTTTGATGGTATCATTATGTAGAGGCTACGGATTCAATTCCATTTACAAGTCAATGGTGTGAGATTTTATGACAATTCTTTTTAGTGGGTTGATTCTGTATGATCCTCAGGAAGGTTAAAAAAAAAAAGGAAAAGAGAAAAAGAAGGTTGGATGACTGTCTCTGGTTGTGGGGCTGGCTTGTGTGTTGGTTGTGCTGGCTCTGTGTGCCTGGCTGGCTGACACCGGTGTGGCTGATGACAGGCAGCCAACCACGCACACAGGTAAAGGCAAACGCCGCGTGTGCCGGGCAGAAAACACGATGATCCAATCTTTAACACGAGAAGGAGTGAAAAGTGGGAAGAAAATCTGGGCTGAGGAGTGGGAAGAAAATCTGGGCTGAGGAGACCCAAGCTCGGAGGCCGTGAAGGGCTTGGAAAGATTGAGATGGCACAGTGCTCAGGGTGTGATTGAACCTTGTGCTCGGGCCCCACATTCACCTGTTCAAATCCTCATGACGTTCTGAAATTGTCTGTGTCTGGAGTAAAAGCCTGGAACGTGGCCATCCCGAGAGCCTGACTCTAATACGCCTCACGTCCTTGAACTTGGAGAAACTGGGGCACCTACGGACAGAGGGGTACCGCCAGGAGATCAGAAGATGCAGGGGGCCTGGGGAGCTCCAGGAGGGAGCAAGATGCCATCTGTGCCTCACAGTCCTGAGATGGAGCCATGCTAGCATGCAGAGACAAAGACATTTTCAGGGCGTGGCAAAAGGCAGGGGAGGCAGTGGCCACAGGTGACCCCTGGGGACCTCTAGATGCTTGGGTTCAACATGGGGGGGGAGCTGTGGGCACACTCTGAGCTACAGTAGTCACCCATCGGCCACTCAGCAAACATTCAGCAAGTACCTGCTGTATGCTCCATGCCAGGCACAGAGACCCAGGACGATAACTTCCGGATGACCACACAGAACACTGTGATTCCGAGTGAAAGTGCTGGGAGACTTCAGAAGAGGAGCACAGGTCATCCTCCCCAGTCCTCAACTCTAGAACTTTCTGGACAAAGGGATGACACCACAGGTGGGAGATTTTATACCTCAGCTCCTATGAGGAGTCCCAGCCCAGTTGCAGAAACAGTAAACATGTGCACCCTGGAACCTTGAGACCATGTGCATCCCACGAACACGAATCACAGCCGTATCGTGTGGGCGGCTTGAGTCTCATTCTTGAAGTGGTCCGCTGTGAATATGGGAATATCCGGAACTCCACAGCTCTAAGCCAGCTTTCATTCCGTGCGTTGTGGGTAAGGGGCACAGAGCATGCAATATCATGGACCCGACCTCAAGACAGATTGCTGAAGAGCTGTAGGACTGGAGGAGAGTGGTGAGTAGAGATGCAATTCCAGACAGCAGGAAGGAAGGCGACTCTGGAAAGAGCCAAGGAGGAGCCGGCCCCGCTGTGCCGAGGGACGGGCGAGGCAGACTGGACTCCAGGCAGGGTGATACGAAACTCGGTGGAAAGCGATAATGATGGAGGGTTTTTCACTTGAATTCACTTCCTTGACAGTATTGGTCCCAAATCTATTTTTGTAACATTTGGTGAAGTTTAGGATGTGGGGTGGGTGGGGGGGAAGATTGGGGCAAATGAATTTGCTCATCATTTTATGTATGTAGCAAAACTTAATAATTTCCACAAAACTGGAATTTAAAACAGATTTTCTTTCATAAGACTTAGGGTTTCAGCGGAGCATTGACGTTTCTCCTCATAAAAATTACAATATTGTTACTTGTGCCAGAAAACTTTTTTTTAATGAAGGAAGTGAGCATATTACAAGTTTCTCTGGCTAACAAGTTGTACTGTGGGTTACAGGCAGGGCTGTATTTGCCAGGTGCTCTCTAGCCAGCTAGTCTTCCTTCCCTTTCCCTGCGTCTTTTATCTTGGGGTAGCGGAAACCAAGCTGAGGGCCTGCCAACCCCCTCCCCCACAGAGGCATTTTGGAGAGGCAGAAATCAAAACTGACAGATTGTTTTTAAAATGTTGTGTACTTAAGCATAGAATCTGGTTCTTAAAAACACGGCTAATTACATGTATGCTGTGATGTTTTCAGTTCTTCTTTGACACTTCGTATTGGATGAGCCCTTCTCTCTCGTTCACGCCTGAGATCCAGGGAAGTTCCTGCCCCGCACCGCTTTAGTCTTTCTGGGACACCCAGGAAAGACCTTGCTGGCCATGAGCAGGAGGACACTTGGCAGAACTTGCTCAGCGATGTATTTTCACTCCCTGCACTGTCCCTCATGCCTAAAGACCCCCTGGCCCACAGACTCCCAGAATTACCCCATGGCACATCCTGCAACATGGGCGTGGGGCCGCTGCGCCCTTCATTCCACCCGTGCCACAGGACAAAGCCCGCAGCGCGTGTGGGGCCCTGGAGTGGATGGCATCCCAGCGTTCCCATCCTCCCACAGCCTTGGGAGGGGGCCTTCTGTGGAAGCCCAGTCTGCACGAATGCAGGGGTGGCGTGAGCCCACGCTGGGGTCTAGTTGGGCCGGATCTGATGAGCAGAGTCCCTACAGGAAGAGGAGAGGACACACAGAGACACAGGGAAGAACACAAAAGCCAACATCACCAAGCCACGAGGCCCGCTTCTGGGACCAGCAGATGCTGATAAGGAGGGGTTCTTCTTAGAACTTCTGGAGGGAGTAGAGCTTCGACACCCCCACCCCATGCCCGCTCGGCTCCATGTCCTCCCCCGTGCCCGCTCTGCTCCATGTGTCCCCTTCCCCACCGCCTCCTCGCGGCCAGCAGCTGCTCCCTGCAACCCACAAGACCAGACAGTGTCTGAATGGGGAGGAAGTGAGCGACCTTGAGTTTCTCACTTCTCCAGTACAGAAATAGCACCAACCCCCATGACTGGCCCGGCCCTCTACCTCCACGGCATGGCTGGCCCTACCCTCTACCTTCCTCGTGTTCTACACAGATGCTCTGGTTGGAAGCATTCTGCTTCTACTCTTTTCCATAGAGATGGAAAAATGCCCAGGCCCAAATCTCAATTCTGCTGTTTACAAGCATTTCCCAGAGCCAGCTGCCAAGTTGCAAAGAGAAGATTGGAAACTGTAACCATGACTTCACGTGTTTTTAGAATAAAATAAATGAACACATGAAAGGCTTAGAAGAGCCAGGCACGGTGGTGCATGCTGTAATCCCAACTGCACATGAAGCACAGGTAGGAGGATCACAGTTCCAAACTAGTCTGTGCAAAAAGGAACTTTTCTGGTAAGGAATCTGAAACAAAAAGTGTTGGGGTTGTGTTCAAATAGTGGAGCACCTATCTAACCAGCCGAAGGCCTTGAGTTCAAATCCTAGTACTTACAAAAACAAAAATGCTCAGAACAAGACGGCATATAATGAAAGCTCAATAAGTCCTAGGTCTTAGCTTAAGAAATGCCAGGATTGTTCTTTCCACTAACTAATTGAAGGCCTCAAGGAGCCGGCCGGCTCGGCCCTGTCTTGGCCTCCTCAGGAAAGCTGGTGGATGGGAGCTAGCTCCATAACAAGGCTGTGCTGGCAGTAAACGCAGAGACAACTTCTGAGTGGAACTGGACGAGTGTTTGGTAAATCTGATCATGAGCAATGGCTAGCCACCGTCCATGTGTTTTGTGCTAGGCATGACGGAGTTTCTGGGTCTCTCTCCCACACCCAGCTCTTCCTCCTGCCCAGTCACAACCAGATGCAGGGTGGCTTCCTGGCTCCCTTTGGAAGGAAGGAGCTGGGCTGCATGGCAGGGTGGACAAGCGCCAGGTGCTGTCAGCACAGGCTGGACCGCAGGAAAGCCAGTCTGACACCCGGGTTCTCTGGTTCTGGGGCAGTGCCGTGGCCCTCATCCATTGCCCAAGGGTGTGGCCATGAAGTTGGGGTGAGAGCTAACCTCCTTGACTTGGATTTGTGGCTACGAAAGCCGGGGCAGACAGTTTGGTTTAGGCACGCCAGCACGCTGAGGGACTAGGCTCACCCCTTTAATTCATGAGGTCTGCGGGGCTTGGCTGTCTGGCTCTGCGAGACTCACCACTCAGGGTAGGGTGTCCAGGGGGATTTGTCACTGTGGCCATTCAGGTGGAGGCCCCACCGGAGAAGTCCCCTGGAACCTCTGCCTGCTCGACGCCCCTGGGCACAGGCCTCTCGGGTATCACATGCGTGACCTCGGGTATCCAGGGGGCCTGGTATCTCAAAGAGAATGACTCACAACTGGCAGAGGACATTGCTTGTGCGTACGGCAGATGAACCTACAGACCAGGTAAGTTTTGGGTAAGACGGACGGGAATCAAATCTCAGCCAGTGCAGCCGCTACACCTCCCCACACTTGGGCTTGTTTGTCCACGAAGTCTGGAAAAGCCACCTCTGTCTTCGGGGCTCACTGCACGGTAAGCTGAGGACACGGGACTTCGCCCTCTATGGAGTTTCTGCCCGGCACTCTGGCAGACACTTGCGGCCCCCGGATCTGGACCGGGCTCTTGCTCCCTTCCTCAGGGATCGTTTTACTTAATAGTTAGCAAGAAGTAAGCAGGACAGGTCCCTAATTTCTGGGAGGAAGCTGTGGAAAGAAATGAGAAGTGGCTGAGTAAGGTCCCCGGGCCTTCCAGGCCCAGACGCCTGGGTCTGCCTGGTGAGGTGGACATCCACCCTCAGTGACACTGCCCGGGCGAGCGCCAACTCCACGTAGCCGTGCGATTCGTTGATGTACTTGCACAGTGGTGAGCTAGCCGGAGGGATCCGAGTAGGGGCCTCTTCCCTGCCCCCAGGGACTACCAGCCTACCCTGTAGAGGACAGTCGGAGGATTCTAGGTCAGAGCCCAGGCCAGGCTCGGGTCCTCCTGCTCTCCTTCCCAGCCCTGCGTGCGTCCTGGGGAAGTCCAGAGCAGACCCTGACCTCGGTCCTAAGCAGAGCTCTCAGTGGTTTCACAGCTGTGAGGAGGAAGAGCACCAGCCCCAGGCTTCCCGTTTGCTCGGGTTCCCCCCAGGCTTCCCCGTCTTCTACACCTCCAGGAAGCCTTCAGCAGGAGGGAATGGCAGACGTACAAGGGCACACCTGTCCTGAGGTGTGTCACGTAAGCCATGGTCTCCTAGGAAAGAGATCAGAGGACTTGCCACTCAGAGCCCAAGATAGAGCATCCGTGTCTACATATGCTGTGGTGCTGGGGTCCGGCTGGGGCTGGGGAGTGTCCGTTTCTTGTGGGAAGCTTTTCACATCTCCTAGCACATTAGATGCCTCCACTGCCTCAGCCATGCCAGGCATTTCCATTGCTTTATCCCCCTCCTTGGGAAAACGGCCCCCTCTGCATAGCTCCTGAAGGAAATTCTGTCTTTCCAATGTCATGCAGTTGCTGAGAAAGCTGCCCACGACTTGAAGTTCGCTTCTCGTGAAAACCACCTTAGTCTGTCCTTGGCACGTCACCCCAGCCAGCTCGAATGAAGGAAAGATAACCATCAGCAGACCTGGGCGATCTGCTCTGTATGCCATTGTTCCCCGTGACTACAGTGCCCAAACTTGACACCGGAGCTTGTCTTTTATGTGAGCCCAACGGATTCATCGCTTGCACTTTGCACGCTGGCTTCCCTGGCAGAGACCACTGGGCAGGTTCTGTTCGTGTCTGAGCAGGGGGCTCCATTAGATGACAAGAGTCAAGGAAGGGGAAAGAAGTAGGCAATCCTTGAATACTGGAAGAGGAGGAAGCCGCACCCCTAACTGGACCCAATCACTGGTCGGCTTAGATTTGCCTTCCATACAGATCCGCAAGTATCAGAGTGGATGACTGCCACCACTTTCCAGATCAAATCACTAGCCAGAGTTCTTGTAAATTGCCTGGGCCCCTGGCTTTCAAGCTTAGAAGTCTGCAGCCCCTTCTCCTTGACCCCTTACCCTACTCTGCGTCTGCCTTCCCTGCAGCCTGGGAGATGTGCTCTCTCCCCCGGGCTGCGCTACCTCTCGCGCTGTACAGGGCGGGGTGGGGCTTCTCAGGATGATGGATTTGGAAACTGCCTATAAAAGATGGGCGACGAAGCCGTAGGTCTCGCGTCTGAAGCTGCCTGGCTCCCTGTCAGGCTTTGAGATCCCCGTGTTTAATTTTCTGCGCTTGATAACTACCTTGTTGAGAGAAGCATGACAAAATTTAACAAAATAAAATGTGTAAAGAAGCATATCATTAATCCATCTACCGCGGCCGTACTTTCTGCCGACTTCTCCATCTGTAACTGGATTCTGACTTAGATGATGTGTGGTAATGCTTTTCTTTTCTTTCAGAAGACTGTATTTATGTGCTTGAAAGCGTTGCAATGAAAAGTGAAAAATGTGGCTTCCTCTCCTGGATCCCTCCTACAGCTGTATATTTAAAACACACAGACAAACTTGCATTTTCGCCTTTTATTCATGATTACTCTTGAAAATGGTCTGCGTGATGCTGTTCTCTGGGAGAGTTATCATTTAGGCCACAACTCCAAATGGAAATTTTTAATTATTTTTTTTAACCTTAAAAATATAACTATAATCATTAATAGCTTTATAAATAAGTTAATTGCCTTTAATAGCATTTGCATTTTTTTAAAAGACAGTTCTGTTTTGGTTTGCAAAAGTTAGCATTTTTCTTCTCAATTGTTCCATGCACTGAACATTTTAGAATAAATTGTGTGTGTGTGTGTGTGTGTGTGTGTGTGTGTGTGAGTGAGTGTGTGTGTGCCTGTGTTTTCATGCTTGGAAGAAAAATTTCCACAGGCAGATGACCAGACATTTCAATGTCATCAGAACCAATTGTGCACCCTGTATTCTACTGGACACCCCAAACAGTAGCCACCTCTTCCTACTACATCACCATGACTGTGTTATTTCCCTGCTACCCTGGCATTTCTCAACTCCCAAGATTGTTCTAACCAGGCCATGGCAGCGAATTCATTGTGGAAATGTTCTGAAGATTCACCAGTTGGTCAACGAACACCAGCATTTCAAGTGGGAGAGCTTTTCTACCCAGTCCGCAGCTGGTGCTGAAGACCATCTGAAACCAGTTCTGGTTTCAATGGTTCTGAAGCAGGGTGGGTGATGCCAGCATTTGGGGGCAGCATTAGGGAGGCTGAGGCAGGAGGCAACAAGTTCTGGGTCAACCGGAGCTACATAGCAAGATAGCCATACTCAAGAAACTGGTTTTGTCTCCTCCCTCTGAAAGCATATAGCTTTGCAAGGCCCGTGGGCCCCCCCCACCCAGTGTGGTAAAGGGTAAATTCAGATTTGAGTCATCTGTGCCTGGTATTGCTCCTGCTTGGGAACCCGATTCCAGCGATCATTGTTGTCCACAGACCCTTCCTGAGACCCTACAGAGCCGAATCCCAAACTGGGTACGAGATCTCCAGAGACTGGCTCCCAAGCTCTTCCTCTCCGCAAGCCTGAAGACCCTCAGGCCAGCACCCACCGCCCCAGCCTCCTCCTCTTGGCCCACATCCCAAGGCACCTCCCCAGGGGGGCTTAGTGTCTCCCTGCTGCTGCGCCTGCCATGACCCTGCTCACAGAACCCCGCTGTGCTGAAGGAACAGAAGAGTGCCCACCTCTTAGGACCAGGGCCCTGCACAGAGCACGTCACACGTCCTCTCCCACTACCACGTGTGCCCGTGTTTGTTTCCGGATGAACAGGAAGGCCAGGTCCCAGGAGACACAGAGATAGGTTGCCTGAAAAATTCACTGACTCATTCCCTATCAGCCACCACACCCAAAGCGAGAGCTGTGGGAATGCATGGGTCCTCCTCACAAGGCTGGGAGGTGCTGGTCACACTCACGCACTTTAGTTTCTCCTTCAAATGGAGTAAATCAAATGCACAGAGGGGACAGGGTGAGATGCTCCAGGTGTCTTCACAGATGCTGGGGTAGGGGACTCCAGCCACACAGCATTTGCACATGAGAACAAATAGGCCAATTGTCCAATCTTGCCTTTATTTAGACCCCATCCGTTTCTAATAAAGATCTAAGGCTTTCTTTCGAAAGATATGAGCAGCTCAGTATACTAAAGAAATGAAAAAGGACACACATAAATTTATTTCCGGACTGACCATTGGGCAATGCCAGGGTAATTCAGACCATGGATGCAAAATCAATACTGAAAGGAAAAGCAATACAAAATGCTCCACTGGAGTGCTGACCGCTGAGAGCCAGTCCCCACGCCCACCGGTCTGCCCCCCACTCCCCATAGCCAGCGTGCGGTGTTGGTCTGCAGAGCAAGCAGGGCTGGTGGCAGGTCCATGAGAGGGAACTCAGTGTTTTCACGAAGTATGGTCTCCCAAAAGACAATTCAAACGCCAAGTGGGAAGTGCGGTGACTCTGCCATCGGGTGCCCAGGTCGCAACTGATTCTGCACTCTCTGTGTAGAATCTGTAACATCTGGAGCAATGGGGCTGGAGCACGCTGCCCCTTGAAGTGTGAAGTGGGAGACTTATTCTGCATTACCTCTCTTGGAGCTACGACACGCTGGGCCCACCGAGGAACCAGGCAACGGCCCACGGTCATGCTTAATACAGAATGAGCTGTGTGTAAATAGCGCTTCGTCTCAGAAACACTGTGTGTATTTGGCATAGAGGAGCTCTGCTTCAAAGACTGCTCTATGTTAAGACAATTTATGCTTTCTGTTAAGTGAAGGCCATGTGTAGTTACTCCTGTCAAGACAAGAAGGAAACAACGGGGTAAGTGCTACATGCCAAAGGCTGAATGAGAGAATGGGAAGGGCTCAGCAGAGCTCAGATTTATGTGGGACACAATCTGAACCAGAAATACAGGCAACAGACGGCCACCAAATTAGCGAGGTGAGGCCTGTGCCTGACCGAGTCTGAGTGTATCTTTCACAGGATGGGTCCAGGGTGGATCATCAATGCTCTGTACGGTAAACATTTCCTCAAATAGTTTGCTGCCGGGCTGGGAAGGTGGCTCAGTGGTAGAGCGCTTGCCTCGCATGCATGAGGCCCTGGGTTTGATTCCTCAGCACCACATAAGCAGAAAAAGCCAAAAGTGGCGCTGTGGCTCAAGTCATAGAGCGCTTGCCTTGAGCTGAAGAGCTGAGGGACAGCGCCCAGGCCCAGAGTTCAAGCCCCATGACTGACAAAAAAAAAAAAAAAAAGTATGCTGCTGTATGCATTTATGTCTGACGGTTGATACGTCAGTATTCATTTCAAGGAACATTTATTGAGTGGCTTCCTGATGGCCAGTCCGGCGGAGCCGGGCTCCTCTGGGAGTGTGGGGTGCTCCCACCCACTTTGAGAGCACCCCTTCCCTCTGGCAGGGATACAGGACACAAAGCACACTTGGGACGGGAGTGAGGTGGGAGCTACATGTCTGCATCCAGACGGCAGAGCAGCGGAGGCGGGGCGTGGGGAAGGGCTCGCGGGAGCCAGGCCAGGGGGGAGGAAGACCTCTGTGGAGCTGCACGGTCGGCTCAGGGCGCAGAGAGATCTCTTCATGGTGAAGGGAGAGGACAGAAGGGACCATCTCATTCCCATGACCAGGCCGGTGGACTGGCACCGGCCCTGGTTTCCTGTCTTGGGGCCCGCACGGCCCCCTGGGCTGTCTGGAGCTCTCTCCTCTCTCAGGCCCTTCTGTGAGGGAGGGACTCCCACCTCGAGCACCTTCAGGACCTGCGTTCTGCCATTTCCCCCTCTCACTTTATTTTCTTATCTGTTTGAGAGCTAAGGGAAAATCACTTCCTGATCATTTTTAATGTGCCACCTAGATGACATGTGGACCATAAAGACACAAAAGCATGGCAAACCTGTTATAAATTATATAGTTGTTTTTTAAGTAACTTATAACACAACCTGTGTTCATGTCCTTGAAATTGTGAAGGCTACCTCTCGCTGTCAGCTGGGAAACAGAGTCCTGCTATCAAAGGTTCAGGCACAGCTCAGACCTTCATTAGTGCCAGCCTTTAATAATAGGATCTTACACATCACTGGTCTGTCCAATGCACCAAAGAACTACAGATATACGTATATATCTGTCTGTCTATCTATCTATCTATCTATCTATCTATCTATCTATCTATCTATCTATCTATCTATCTATCTATCTATCTATCTACCTACCTACCTACCTATTCAAGCCTTGGGGCTTGAACTCTGAGCCTGGGCACTATCCCTCAGCTCTTCAATTCAAGGTGAGTGCTGTACTACTTGAGCCACAGTGCCACTTCCATTTTTCTGGTGGTTAATTGGAGATAAGAGTCTCACAGACCTTCCTGCCCAGGCTGGTTTTGAACTATGATCCTCAGATCTCAGCCTCCTGAATAGCTAGGATTACAGGTGTGAGTCACCAGCAACTGGCCAGGTATATATTTTGTATGTGCATGTGCCAATACTGGGGCCTGAACTCAGGACCTGAGCTCTATCTCTTAGCTTTCTACTTAAGGCTGGCATGAGCCACTTGAGCCACAGCTCTAATCCCAGATTTTTGCTGGTTAATTGGAAGTAAGTCTCATGGACTTTCCTGTCTGGACTGGCCTCAAACTGCCATCCTCAGATCTCAGCCTCCTCAATAGCTAAGAATACAGGTGTGAGCCACTGGAATCTGGCTGGTGTAATTTTAAGTAATATTACTGGAGGCTCCTTAGAGATAAACATACTATACCTTTGGATTGATGGTGTTAAAATGAGACAAATTTTTATTTTTTAAAAGGGGATAAATATTGTTGGGGACTCAACCTTCTTATGTTTGGAATGAAGTGATGAATGGTGGTATGGAAGTCATAATAATAGAAACACTGGGATCAAACTGGCAACTTATTTCTAAAATCAAGGTGACATTGATTTCCATCAGACCTATAAAAACCATAAGATAATTCACAGGCCAGTGACACCTGCCACTCAGGCGGGAGGGAAGTGCAAAATTTTTGACAGAGTGGAAATAACGGCCTTTTCTTTTGTCAGTGAGCAGAGACAAGAGACAGAGCAAGGAAATTACAATATCTGAGAAAAAACAAGTCCTTTGGATTTGGCTACAACAGGTTCTGGACAAAGAAGAGGCGCCCTGGGGTTGCAGCTAGGAGCAGGATTCCTGGAGTCTCTCATTTGTCAGGACTCATTGCAGGGCAGTCCAAGGGCCGGCCGGCACTGGGGAACGATTCTCTTGTAAGAAATTCCCAGCTCAGAACGCAGCCAAGATGACAGCCGCTGTTAAGGCGGGAGGCGCAGGCTCTGTCATATTGCAGGGGGAAGCAAACGCACATTTGGTGCACGCCTTCCCACGGTTCCCCCAAACTTCTAGAAGGTGGTACACAGAACTTTGAATTTCACTGGGGACTGTGACCTGGAGCCCCCCCGCCCCGACCCCGCCTGCCGGGTGGAGGAAGCAGCAGCCAGGATCTCCCCAACCTTCCTGGGGTCTCCACGCAGGGCCCCGCCCTGCATTCTGAGTCTGTGTGCAGCTTGTTAGGAAGGAGAGAGAGAGAGAGAGAGAGAGAGAGAGAGAGAGAGAGAAAACAAAAGAAAGAATCTGGCTGGCAGTCAGAGCAGCAGGAGCGGCTGCAGATGCTGCTATTTACACTATTTGCACGTTCCCTCTCAAGAACAAAGAGCAGGAGGCTGCCAACAAATCTCAGAAACTGAGTGATCACCCCCCACAGCAGCTCGGCCGTCCAAGGGGCTGGGGCAGGCAGGGGACCACCGCGCAGACCCGGCCAGTCCTGTTCCAGTGGGGCACCCACAGCCCAGGGCAGGAAGCCTTGGGGACTCTTGCTGTGTGCTTGCGTGCTGGCTTCCAATCTTCTTTGGGGGACAGTGCTGGCAGCCCCCCCTCAGTCAGCCCGAATGAGTGATGGGGGTGGGGGTGGGGTGGATGAGTGGCTGCAGCCCTCCCCGGGCCTGGACTGGAGGTGCACGCAGCCGGGGACCCCCTGGTCACAGCTCCCGCTGCTGGGGGCTGCAGGTTGGGCTGGGCATAAAGACAACAAGTTATTTATTTGGGGACCAGATTACCACAAATTAATTCCTGGATTAAGTCCAAGAGAGTCTGTGCAAGAGACGGGTAGGAGGAAGAGGAGTTGGCGTTACTCATCACGGCAGCGTTATCTTGAGGACACGTGCTATATTTAGCCAACAAGAGCGCGTCCTGCGAGAACGGTCCATTATCACGGAGCCAGAGGCTGCCGGGCTGGTTGCGGGAGCACTTACCAAAGTGGAGCCATCTTAGCTCGGCTGGAGAGACGAATAGTTCTCTGGGGAATTTCATTGGGTACGACCCACTAGTCACATCGCCGGCAGAGTCCGTTTGTTCTCCCCGTTAGGAGATCTGTTGAAAGCATTACAATAAAAGTTATTTAAGTCACATAGTCTTTAATCTTCCAGCAAAATATTGTGCCCATGCCAGCAATGAATCATATTGTATTGTTATGCCTTTTTATAGTCTGATAATCTGTATTGTGTGTTTATAACCCTTGTATGCTATATTTTATGGGGAAAAAAATCTTACAAGCAGCAACGCACGAGCCATGAATTTACCACCTTAACTATGTGGGATCCTGGCGAGGGGTGCCCATAGCTGAGAGTTCTCTTGGCATCACGCTTGCTTAGCCCAGGACCCTGGGAGTCCTCCTCAGATCTTCTTTATTCCATCGTGATAGCTACCCACAGGGAGTGGAGAAATGGGCATAGTCATAAGTCAGGGCTGATTGCTGGTCTCTGGGTTGGCTTGAGGCCGGTGCTGGTCACGCAGCCTGGGCTAAACTCCACACGGCAGTTTACCTGCCCAGTCTCCAGATGGCTGGATTACAGGGGGCAACTACCAATCCTGGCAAATTCAGGACTTGATGGCCAACTCCAGTGTTGCTTTTAAACTTTGTCAGGGATGCGGACACAGTCAGACTCTTCGTTGAGCTCTAGAGGCTTCTCCGGTCCAAGATACAGTGTCTATTACTCTCCATTTTCTCCCAGTCTGCAAGGGGTCGGGGGAGGCTTCTCCAACTGGGCCAGGGGCTGTGCTGCACTGATCCCACAGTGTGCTTTGACTTGCCTTTGTGGCGAGGCCCCTGGGTGAGGGCACCAAGGCCCGTAGGTTCATCCAGTGCCTCGTGTCCAGTTGGGAGCCTGGACCCATCTCAGAGCAGACGGGTGGAGAGTGGCAGGTGAGCTGCAGCCCCGGTCCCCTGGTTTCATCTGTCCAGGGTGCTGGTTCTCTGGAGCTCATGTCTGTCCCATCACTCTGGTATCTTCCTGTCAGGGAGGACTGAACACCGGGGGGGGGGCATGTGTTCTGGATGGGCCCCCCTCATCCGCTCTCCCTCCCTCCTAGCCGTGACCTCTGGTCAGTCTCCGTTCCTTGCCCTGTTCAAGCTTCTGGGGGAGGTGGACCACTGAGGTCAGGGCCCATCTTGGAGCACTGAGGAAGGCTCAGGTTCCTGCACATGCAGATGGCGCTGTGCATCTGCTCAGCAGTGCTTGAACCCTGGCTTGTTTGCAGGCATGCCTACAGCCGGGGAACACCACATGCGAGTGTCTGTGGGACGTCCAACCAATCACAGAGGAGACTGACCCATGACGGGCCTTAGGCCACTGAAGAAAGGGGATTTGGAACCTGCCCACAGCCAGGTGAAGGTTTGCTCTGCTCAGCAAGGCTGCCCACAACCTGGGCGTCTCCCTCTGTTCAACGCCCTCCCCTCTCAACGTGTCCTCACACCTGTCCACGTCAGTCACAAAATAGTCGCAGCTCGAGCATTCTGTCCAAAGGAGGAGAGGTGTTTTGTCCCGCATGCCCCTGCTCTGACTGTGCAGGAAGAGCAGCTGCAGCCGTGTCCGGAGGCCCTGCCCGCCTCCTGGGCTCGAGCCTGCAGGTGGCCTTTGCTACTGGGAGGGTAAGACCCAAGACCCTGAGAGAGAAGCCCAAAAGCAAATGTCTAGGAATCTTCTGGGAGAAGAGGACATCTGGAGGTACACACATATGTGCTCGCACGTGTGTGTGTGTGTGTGTGTGTGTGTGCGAGTGTGTGGAGGGTCATGGTGATACCTTCCTTGGTGTGTTGGTGTGTTGCCAAGCCTACAGCGGATGGAGTGACGGAGGCTGGTAGGCATCAAACACAGGACTTTCTCCACGCTGGAGGCTCAGAGCGGGTCGCTTCCTCCATGTCAGACTCTGTTTTTCCTCTGGCTCTACACCGGAGTGAGCAGGGTGGGAATGAGCTGAGGAACAGACGGAGGTGTTTGCACCATTTGATCGGATCTAGACTGAAGCACACACACACTCCTCACCCTTCACCCAGCTCCCCCACTCCCCTACCAACTTCTGCCAAATCTACCCAAGAAAATGTCATTCGTCATTGTGTTTTTAAATCATTGTAGTGTTTTCACGAGAAATGATCATGTACACGTGATAAAAACTTTCCAACAATGCGATGTAGAATTTGAAATGAGATGAAAATCATCCTGACTATTCCGTTACTCTTGGGCTTGGTGGATGTGGCTTATGACAACCCTCTGTATCTATAGATAGAAGTGTACTTATTTGATGAGGCGCGGGGGCACTTTGATTGAACCTCGGGCCTTACACTTGCTAAGCGAGCCCTCCACTATGTGAGCTAGCCCTTTTATTGTCTATTCTGTTTTTGAGTCTGGGGGGTCTGTTAACTTTTTGGCTGCCTCAAGGCCAGGCCACAAGAAACACATGTTATTGACCTTCCACTGGTGCTGTCCGCCCAGTTTCTGTCCTCTACAACTGGAACCGGCCACCTCGGCCTTCTGTCTGCACTCTCCAGGGGCTGTGTCGCCCCACAGGAAGCCACGTTCTACTGACTCTACAGGTTCCCACGACCTGGCTGGAATAGCGTCAGGAGCTCTTTCTCTTCCTCCCCTTCCTTCTTGCTCCAGTGCCCAGTGCCTCGCACCCCTCCCTCTCTGATCCCCGCTCACACTCAAGCCTGGCCCCACACTTTTCTCTGCCTGCAGTGCCCTCCCCCAGAAAGCAGCACCAATCTCCCTCCTGCAATCCCTGCTCAGCTATCCATTTCCCAGCTAAGAGAGAACCCCAGCCCTCCTCCTTCAAATAGGAGCCCGAACCTCCCTATGCTTCTGGCTCACTTAGCTAATATTTTGTGTACTTTTCTTATTAAAGGTTTTACTTCTCAATCCAAGTTTAAACCTCACAGGGCCAGGAACTGTGTTGGCCACAGTGCCTTTGTGGTGGCACATGATAAATACTAAAGTATCTACAAAGCAATGGGCTGACCACTTTCCAAAGTCGTGACCCACAAAGCTCATTTTACCCGTGAATTGGCAATCATCCAATGCCGATTGTGACAAGAGAAATCAGGAGGCACACTTCCTTCGTCTACACAGTTCCATTTCTGGGAACCAACTTGGAAGAAATGGTTGCATGAAGACAATCAAGGGAGCAAGTTCACAACAGAGAACATCGGGGGACAAAATGGAGCCTTGGGAAGTTGATGACAGAAATCTCAGCAGAGGGACACAATGAAATGTTTAGGTGATAATTAAAAAGTATGGTGGCTATAGAACCAAGGTCACGGTAGTGGAGGTGATCAGAAGTGGTTAAGTAAAGAATGTATGTGTGCACACACGTTACAGGCCAGATGTCAGAGGTGGAATAGCATGTATACACATGCACTTACACATGTAATTTCATGATTTATATTTATATTTATAAATAATCTAGTTAATACCTAATATAGAATTGTATATATAGGGGGGGGGGAGAGAAGGGAGAGAGATTGGAATGGGCTCTGAGAAAGGAAAAATCAAAGCTTTTCACTGGGTAACTGTCTGTTGGTTTGATCTCCACTCTGAGGGAAAAACCGTATGCTGGAAACAGGTAAAATGCTTTGGCATGCTCTGTTCACTACATGCACATGTATTATGGACTGAATTACATCCCCCGCAGAATATATGTTGTAGTCCTCACCCCATGATCTGTGAAGATGACCTTGCTGAGAAGCAGGCCCTCTGCCGGTGGAATTGTGTAGGCTGAATTCTCAGCTGCCTAGGACAGACCCTGTCACCAGTGTCCTCATGTGAGAAGCCAGGACTGGGAGGGGCACGGGAAGGGGGCAGTGGGTTTCGGAAACAGTGCATGGTGTCCAGTGTCTACAGAAGGCAGAGGGAGGCACGGAACAGACTTCAACACAAGTCCACACCTGGACGTGCAGATGGTGAGGACACATTTCTGCTGCTTTGAAGCTCCCCAGTGTGGGGTCCCTGGTTAGAGCAGCTCAGGGCATGCACACAACATCCACAAGACAGAAACCCAGGCACCACACGCTCGGGAGAAGGAGGTCCTGCTGGAGACGGAGATGCATGCAGCAGCGGCTCGTGGCAGGGGAGGTCCTGGGCGGGGTGGGGCGATGGCACTGAGCGGGCAGGCTGGAGCTGGAGACAGCACCCAGGTTAGAGAGGGCTCTGCTGGTGATGGGAACTGGAGAACTTCGCAGAGGTCATGGGCGGCCGTGGGGAGAGCAGGCCAGGGAGGGGGGAGAGGAGACAGGATGCCACACCGCCCGCTGCGGGCTTCAACGCCCTCAGAGGCGGGTGGCCGGGGTCAGCAAGTGTGGACAGTGTCTGGGCTTTGCTGCAAATGGCTCCACTGGGGTGGAGCCCAGTGGGCGGGGGTGTGGACAGGAGCAGTTCTTCTTTTCAGTCGGAGGAATGAGGGCTGGTCCTCACATTTGGGAATGACACAGGATGATGGGGTAGATCCTGGAGTGTGTCAGAGCGAGCCAGTCTGCACCCGGTGGGCAGCAGAGGCCAGGGGGAACAGGGAAGGACCCTTTCCCGTCACCCAGCCTAGCCGGGAGCCAGGGATGAGGGATGTGGAGGGCAAGTTCTCCGCCGGCTCTCCCTCCCTCAGCGGCACAGAGACAAGGTCACTGGCTGGGAGACAGAGAATGGGGAAGAGGTGTTGAAAGTTTGTAGAGGGAGGAAGGTGTGAAGTAATTGTCTGGAAGACTTAATTTGCTTTTCAGTTCAAATGCAAAGGATCTTTTTAATTACGCGAAATAGAAGACAGAGAAAAGTACACAAGCAATATAATAAACACCTATGGTGCAATACAAAAAGCATTAACCAGGCTAAAATTTCGTCATATTTGCCCCAATCTATTCTGAGCAGTAAAACATTAGGAATGAAATTGAGTTATCAAAATTTAATGTTAATTACCTCTCTGCACAAGATGAGGAAACCTTGAAAGTTTTAACTCTTCACTTCCAACACCTTTGTCTTTCGTGGGACTGCAGTTCTATTTTACAATACCTAACGAGGCTGGATACACTTGTTTCTTATTGTTTATATTTGCTGAGATACCAACCAATTCATCTGTGCACTTCTGTTAGACACAAATAGTTCTTCATTATTTGAACTCAACTTCATAGTGCTTGAAATTTATCTTTTGGGAATCAATGAGAGCTCATATCTTGTAGTCTGCATGCATGTGAAAATGGTCCTTCCTTAATTGTATATATTTTAGGTGAGTATAGAATTTCAAGTTCATATATTTTTCTACCAGGACTTAAAAAATATTGTTCCTACTGTGCACCAGTGGCTTACGCCTGAAATTCTAGCTACTCAGGAGGCTGAGATTTCAGGTTTGTGGTTCAAAATCAAGCCAGGCAAGAAAGCCAGGCAAGAAAGTCAGGCAAGAAAGATAAGAATCTGAAGTTAACTAGCAAATAGCCAGATGTGGAACCGTGGCTTTAGTGGTAGAGCACTAACTTTGAGCACAAAAGCTCAGGAACAGTGAACAGGCACACAGGTTCAAATTCCAGGACACACACACACACACACACACACACACACACACACACACACACACACACACAGAGTACATATTCTATACACTTGATTTGTTCTTTCTTTAATGTTATTACAATGACCTTAAAGTCATCTTTCCTTTCTCCTCTCTTCCTTTCAGACACCATTTTCTTTTTTCTTTCCTTTTTTCCTTTGTTCCCTCATTCCTTTTTCTCACATAGATTTAGTGAGTGACTTTTGGCATGGTGTAAGAATAAAAAAGTAAGATTACAATCAATTCATCTTTCCATCAACTACTTGTGTTGCTACTAGCACCCTGATAATAGTAACACAAAAACATGAGTTGATTTATTTTTAATTTTAGATGCTTCTTCCTTATTATTGTTTAAGTAATTGTATAAAGAATTTTTATTTAACAAAGCATTTTTTATGAACAATATATCCTGATCAATGTAACCCTGTTTCGCATTCCCCCTGACACCCTGCCTGTTTCTCCCCTCCCCTTATTCTTCTTAACTTTTTTTTATCAGTGCTGGGGCTCTGGCCTTGGATGTGGTCCCCAAGCTCCATTTTGCTCAAAGCAAGTGCTCTACCACTTGAGTCACAGCCTCACGTCCAGCTTTTTCTGTGATTGGAGGTAAGAAGCTCATGGATTTTCCTGCCTGGGCTAGCTTCAATCCATAATCCTCAGATCTCAGCCTCCTGAGTAGTTAGGATGACAGGCACGAGCCACCAGCACCTGGCTCTTCTTTATTTTGTAGGATATGCTTGGGATTCTTGGGAGTAGTTTTATATGTGTGACTTTAGTTATTTTATCAGTACTCATCAATAGATGTCAAAATCCATTGAGCAAGCGTTGGACCCGTCACTAGTTTGTGCCAGGTTTTGTGTTAGGCACTGGGGAAATGGTAAGTGAGTCACATGAGGTCTGTTCTCATACATTACAATCGCACACAAGAACTATACCACAACTGCAGAAAGGATTAAAAGGATGGATTGAATGGAGGCGCAGGGTAAAGGAGCACCTTCAGAAACCTGAGAAACATTACTTTACTTATGTAACTCTAACCCCTCTGCACATCACCTTGACAATAAAAAAAACCTGAGATACAGCAGGTCTGGCTCTGACAAGCCTCGGGAAGCCACCTTCACGCTGTGCCTGGACGCATGCCCGTTGACCTACTAATGCTCCTTTCCTCACCAGAGCAACAAGTCTGTGTCCAGACAGCTTTCCCAGTTGCCCAAACCCAATGTGCTGGAATTGACGCAGACTCAGTTCTTAGGACACTTATTTGTTTGACCTAAGTGAGTATCACACGTTTGTGTAGGAGTAAAACAATGATAACCACTCCTAGTCTAGCAATCCTAAATTGCCTATCCGTTTCCCTTCCTGCTTTCCTTCTGTCCCTTCTCCCTTCACTCCTCATTTTCTTCCTGAAATGTCTTTGCTCTTCTCCTTCCTGCCCCATCCCTCTCCCTCCTCTCCTCTCCTCCTCAGTTTGCTTTCTCAGAACATGGCCTGGGGAATGAGAAGAGACACAGGTCAGCCTGCACTGTGGTTCTCCCAGCCTTACTCTCGGTCTTAGCCATTCTCCCTTCCTGGATTTGTCCTGCAGCACTGTCTTCTCTCCTTTCTTTTTCTTGGTCACCCATTCATTTATTATTCATACATAATCTACTTCCAAAAAGGATTAAGAGCAACCCCTTTCCTTATTCAATATTCCTTTGAACTACTTCCCTCCTTTCTCTTCTTCCTATTTTCCTGATCATTTCCTTTGGGCATGATAGTGTCAAGATAATTAAAGCGTGCTGAATCCTGTGCACTCCACTAAAATTGCTATGTGCAAAATAGAACTCCTTGTATATTCAATGAGATTGTTTGAGAAAATAACTCATCTTCTGGCTCAGCTGTTTCAGGGTTCAGATTCAATTTGGCTATCCATCCAAAAGTTAGGATTTTTAATAAAAGCTTTTACAAACCACTTGGGTATTCAAAAGTTTAATACATAACAAACAATAAAAATCATACTTGGAAATATAGGAGAGTAAAAATGCTACAAATATTCATGTTCAGACATAATCTCTACCTCTTGGACTTGGTATTGAAAAGCACATTTTAAATTCCATTATGCATATCATATTTACTTATGTACTTGTTGTTAGAGCAAGACTTGGGGAAAATGTGAAATTTTCCATAATTTAAGTACCTCCCACACTTTCCTTGGCATGAGATGAATCAGGAAGTTTGACACAATCCTGCTTCCTTTGGGCAGGGCGGGAGAGTGAGCATTTTTTGTTTTGGGCTAGGTCCTAGCGCACAGAGGAGAACCCTGGCTTAGCAGCACCCGTGTCCGGTACGGCAAGCGAGGAGCTCACGTGGGCCTTCCTTTGATCCTCCATGAAATAAAAACAAAACCTTCTTCATGGTTTGTTGAGATGATTAAATGATGATGCCTTCCACGTGTACGTTTTATCTAAAAATCGTCACTAAATTTTCCAAATCCAATTAGAGACAGACCTGGAGTCTCTGATGAAGGTACTATCTGATAGCCCTATGATTCACATAGCTATACCTACAGCTATGATCTAGCCTGTCTCTGTGGAGCGCTAGGCTCTGTGGGATCGCATGGAGAAAGCCATGAGGATTTCCTGCCATTCTGTTATTTCTCACAAGGATTCCAGAACGCCTTTGGGCAATATTGGCCTGGGTCACATGTCTCTTCATTCATTTATATGGTTGGAAAGTAGACTGTACACTAAGTGAAGATCAAAATCCCTGTCCTGGTTGCATTTTCTGTGCAGGACAGAGGCAGCGATTATGTAAGGCCAGAGCGTGTAGAAGCCCCTGGGCTTGTCTTTTCTGAGAATCTACATGAGGAAAGTTGGACAGAAATGAAGGCTTTGAGGGGAGAAAGGGAAGAATAGAGTCTCTGACCGGGAGGGGTTTAAGCCTGGCCAGGCACAGGGCATCTAGCCTGGCTACCTCCTGCGGTCTTCCTGTCCCCTTGAATGCTGAAAAGAAACCCAAGGATAATTCTCTTCCAATGGGATCCTTTTGTGTTAAGCTGAACTTGATTGGAACATTAAAACAACAGCAGCCAAGAGGAGCATTAACTCGATTGGCCCAGCTGATTGAGGCTGAGGATTCCTGCTACACTAAGGGCTTCAATGACTTGTTCAAGGTCACACGTAGGAGAAGGGCCAGAGGCCGGGAGGAAGGTTCTGGCTCACTCCTGGACAGCACACTTCCTCTGCAGCCCTGTCTTGGGAGGTTACACAGGGTTTGATTTTGTTTTGTTTTTCACATAGGGTTTTGTTAGTGGAAAACCCCAGAGCACATGGATGTCATAGGACTTTAGGATTGGCTCAAAAGTATTGGAATATACAACACAGCTCTCAATTTCAAAAGCAAATAAGGCATTTCTTTCTGTTCTGGAGAAGGCTTCCCAGTTTCCTCTTGAAGTTAGCACATCTAGGTAACAGAAACAGAGAGGGCTTCTGTCCTTTGATTTGTTGCATTGCCTGTATTTTGAAAGAAGTCTATGGCAGTCTATAACCAGGTTACGCTGTAGAATTATGGAGCGAGTTAGAAAAGGAAGGGATAATATTATGGGAACAGCCCTGACAGCACACCCTTAGGTTAGTGCTACATAGAGCAAACCACAAACCCGAAATACAGACTTGATAACTGCAACAGATGAATAGGTGGTAAATGGGGAAAATGCATTTTCCAAGGGAGCTTGGGGAAATCTACTGCCTTCACAAAGTTTTCCCAAACCAATTACAAATAAAGAGCTATTTTTTCTGTTCCTAATCTGCTATTTTATTCTGATGAGCTCTTTTCATTAGGTGGAAATTACTTGCACTAATACTTTTACAAATTGGAAATACATAGTTTGTTTTTCGGTGGAAACAGAATTGCGTGTGTGCACACGTCCAAAGTGAGAGGCGTGGCGGCCTCCTTCCATCACTTCTGTGGCGGCTTGGAGGCGGCTCTGGTCCATGGCCAGGGAGATGCCCCGTGAGTCACGTGACCTCACAGTGACCTTGCCTGTTGCCCATTGGGAAGGTCGTAGGGTGACATTGGCGTCTGCCAAGGTGCTGTGCCTTGAACTGTTTTGGTGACCTCGTGTTAGCGTCTTCAGCTCGCTGTCAACAGCTGTCTGAGCTCCAGCCACAACAAGCAGACAATGAGCTGGGCCTGGAGTGGGGCTCTGGAAACAGAGCAATATGAAGCCAATGGGAGATGCTGGTGAGGAAGCACCAGGAAGTGGAAGGAATAAGGGGGTGCCACGTGCAGATTTAGAAACCAGGGCACACTTCTGGTCCTGTGCGGAAGAGGCATGTGGAGGAAAGGGGGGTGTCGGGATGCATGGAGGAAGAAAACCAGCCTGGGCACACGCCGCGCTGCCCTCAGAAGCAGTGCCCCAGTGGTTCACCATGGATGATCAGGGCAATCAAGCGAGTTGTGAAAGGCCCAGTCTGTGTCACCTTGCTAACACAGTCACCCTAGAAAATGCATTTGCTGAGGCTGACTGGGAGTCTGTGCGCTCTGGCCCCTGTTTGTGCTAGCGTGCTCAGGAAGAGCACAGGGGGACAGGATGATAGGCTCCACGCTTCTTTCTTTCTTTTCCTTGTTTGTAATTTATCTGAAATCACACAGAACTTTTGAAGAGGTGAGTGTGTAACAGTGTCATGCCTCGTGCATTGCTTTTCTGGCATCTCTTTTAGTTTTTAAGAATTAATGCTGTCTAATTATTCAGAGGCGCTCTGGATGAGGAAGTATACTAAGTGTGCATTAAATAGACAACTTTAAATAATGACACTTGTGCTAAGAAGTGTATTTTTCTGGCAAGCAACTAATTTATAATGGTCATAGATAAATGCATTAGCGTATGAAATGCTTGTCTTTATTTATTGATTTGAAGGGGTAGTATTATATTTTTTGAGTATGTCTTCTTTATTGGGCCTGGTTTCCATCTTTTTGCTAAGTTGCTCATATTTTATGTTTATTGACATTTGCTGCACTTAAATGTTGGAAAATGAAAGCAATTTGACAGTAAAAAAAAAAAATTCAACATCAATAATACTCGGCCCTGGCTTCCAGGCACCAGGTAAGCAGCACCGGCCCTGTTTCCTTCTCTCCACTTTCCCTGGGCATCTTCTGCTCCTTTTAAGAGCACATAAGAGGTAGAGAGAATGAGATTAAATGACCAAATTCACTGCATTTTTTAGTGCATAAACCACTACCCTAGATCTTTCTGAGCCAATTTAATTTTTAGCTTTATTCTTGGACTAATGCAATGTTTTAGTTCATTGCGCTTTTTGGGTGTGCAGAAGCAAAGATAATGTGTTACACTACATTCATTTAATGTTTCATCGGGCTTTTTTTTGGTGTCTCTACCTTTTGGTTATTTTAAAAATGTGTCATCCTTATCACTCCAGTCATGAAATGTAGATTCATTAAATTACTGTGCCGGGGTGGTTCGGTGGAGAGCGTGATTGAAGATGTAGCTGAGCGCTGTCATCAGCCTGACAGCTCCTCCCAACACCCACTCAGAAAGAAATTCTGTTTAAAAGAACAGACGTGTTCCTGACTGGACTGGAAAGTGCCCCAGGTCTCTGGAACTTTCCTGGACCCCTTATGAACATGAGAGCAAAAAAGTCATGAACCACTTGCGTGTGACGTAGAGGGCCGGCGGCTCTGTCAGTAGTGACGGTCAATGTATCATTGAGGGGTAATTGGTTGTGGATGTGAGAAGCCAGGTGTCTGGCAGTGTCTGCAGAGCCAGGTGCCGGTGGCTCATGCCTGTAATGCCAGCTACTTGGGAGGCTGAGATCTGAAGATCAGTTTGAAGCCACACCAGGCAGAAAAGTCCTTAAGACTTTTCTCCATTAACAATCAAAGAGTGGGAAGTGGAGGTGATGTGGATCCAATGGTGGAGTGCCAGCCCTGAAGGAACAAACCATCTAGTGATCTAAGGGATTGTGTCTGCCCCACGCATACACACAAATAAAACATAACTTCTCGACATACTCCTTGAAATCGCTGTATCTGCAGTGTTGATTGGATGGGAAGAGATGCAACCATGTGAAGGGAATGAACAAACCTTTGGAAATAAGTCTGCGCCAACTGCATACTCAGCTGAGCAGATCCACGTTCCCCTTCTTGACCTGGGTGTCTGAGGACAGACAGCTGGCTCACCGCAGTAACAGCCCAAGCCACTCTCCCTGTGGAAGATGGTGGAGCCGATTCTTCCCTTTGCTTACAAAACATGTCTGGCTGAGCAGTTCTCAGTCTAACATGCTGAGGAGAGACCAAGAACCACCCATGCAGGTCATGCGTTTCAAGTGACATATCACACAGTGCAGGATATTTATTGCCTAGAGAAGTCTAGCAGCTCACATCCAGTAAAAACGACTGTGTCCGGCTAGAAATAACAACCACAGAACCCTATGTATCAGACATGAAGTTAGCAGTCCTGTAAATCAAGGGTTCTGATTGGTTTGAAGGCAGGGAAGACATGGGCCCCACCCTCCTGGTAAGCATGATGGGTAAAGTATTCAGAAGGGAAACACGGGAGCTCTCATGCTGCTCAGACCTGGACCCCAAAACAGAGAGTGTCTCTCCATGGCATCCCTTGGAGTTTTTTTTTTTTTTTTCAGTGAGCATAATGGAGAGGAGCGTTCTACATCAACAGGAAGCCTCTATCGGAGTCTGAATGCATCAGAGGAGATGGCAGGCGTCAGGGTTACTTTATGTCACAGCTGTTTCTGCCTGACTGAATCCGAAAATAAACACCTTTGCTCCGTGTCATTACTGTTTCATTAACACCTTGGCCAGGTTCTGTGGCCGAAGAGACTGGATTTTAGTGTGATGCTAAATTATTCCAGGCTAGTGTGTAATAGCCCTTGATAATTTCATAGCCATTCTCCTCTTTCTCAATGGAAGCATCCAACACCTATCACACACACACACACACACACACACACACACAAATATGCACACATGCACGTATACATGCACATATGAACATGCACACATGCACAGGCACACACACACACCACAACAAGCATATATAAATTAGTGATTGTGCACACAAAAAAAAGAAAAGGAGAAAAATAATAAACAAGAAAGCTATTTAGGGCACTGTTCCCATTGGGTTTCTCTGCAAAGCAGTTTAACTGTAGTTAGTAAGTGCTCAGTGTAATCTAATAAAAGGCATTTTGCAATATTAAGCAAAAAACATCTGGTACCCAGAATTCCCTGATCATTTTTAACTAGATGCAATCTCTCTCTCTTCCTCTTTCTCTTACAGACATGTGAAAAATAGGCTAATAAGGATCCTTGTGGTAAGATGGGATGGAAGTGAGGAGGCAGAGCCGCACGTCTCCGCCAGCTCGTTGGAAGCAGTTCCTCCGCGTTGCACAGTAATAATCAGTGCTGGCCTGGTGCCGCTGGATTATTTTGTATATTCATGAAGCTCCTCATCAGCCGTCAGGAGAATGTGCAGTAATCCTTGGATGAAATAAGGCCAATCAGTGGAATAATGAGGAAGGTAATATCTCCCAAGAGGCCTGGAGTGGGTTTTCATCAGACCCAGCAGTAACTCTCCAACTATTTGCTTTACAAATGCAGCCTTTGATCTTTGATTTGGGGAGCACAGGGGGAGAGACCGACCTGCTGGTGTATTGTCCGGTCTGGGAGGATAACAAGCTGGCTGGAGGAGGACTGAGCTGAGCAGAAGGTGGCTTTCAAGATGGGTCACTTCTCCTTAACTAACTCCCCAGCCTTTTATTTCCTGGGCCTTAATATCTATTCTCTGAGCAGGCCTGCTGTCTAAAGCGTCCCTCCCATCTTCCTTAGATTTATCAGTGTGGCTCTTAACAAGCCTGCCTGGATCCAGGGGTTTGGGGCTGAGATAAACGTCGGCTAGTGGTTTTTTCTTTTTAATCTTCCCGAGAAAACAACGATTTTCTCATGAACCCACAATGCCATTTCAGAGCTGTAAGATCACCTGGTAAATTAGAGGCCAACGTTTCTCATTTATTTTAATAATGTCTTACTTCCTGCTCATTGTGGCCTCCAAGCAAAAGCATACGCAAGTGGAGGGGTAGAGGAGAACAAATAGAAAGCACTCATGGGTTTTTCTCTTCACAAAGTAAGCCAAATGGGGCCAGCCAGGTGGACAAACCACACACGTGTGTGTACGCATGCGCGCACTCTCTCTTTCTCTCCCCCCCCCCCCCCCGTCTCTTCCCATGTGCCTGGCTGTGGGTTATAAAGACATGTCTCCAACAGAGCTTGGATAAAGCCAGGAGACAGATATCCTGCTGGTTAGCTCTGTTGGTTAGAACAAGGGCAGGAACAGCAGGAGAGAATACCTGGCTGCTATCGCCAGCATGCTTTCTCTCCTTCCTCCCCAGAGCCCACTCCCTTTCCACCTTCTTGGTCTTCCTCCTCCCATACTCTTCACTGGATGCTCATTCTCATTCCCAGGCACTACAGAACGCCTCCCACCTTGCAAGTTTTAGTTATTTCCCTTTCGTTCTCTCTGTCTGCACAGAACCCATTAACTAACACGGTTTTGAATTGCTGGGAGAAAGAAGTGAGTTAGAGGTTGAGCATCAAAATGGTGGTGTTCATCTCAACGGTACCTTTTAGAAAAGAAAAGAGATAGCACCTACTTATCTACCGTACTGGGAAAATGGCACTGGGGTAAACACATGCATCTCTTCACTGCCACAAAACAGAACTGCCCGGTTAACTACCCCGTCCCGTCTTACCCCTGGCCTGAGAAGTCGCAGCATGCGCTGTCCAGATGCATTTCTCCTAGTGGGAAAGGTTTTGCTTAAAGTTTACTATGCATTATTAAGCCTGGAGAATTTCTGTGTAAATAAGCCACAGCACACCTCGATTGTTAGTGAAATATGTCTGATCGTCTAAAGAAATACGCAGTAACATTTTTTTTCCCCAACCTAAATTTTTTCCCAGTCTATTATTAAAAAACCTTTTATTAGGGGAGTATTGCCATTCAAAAGTAAGATAATATATGAGCTCTTAGTAATATTAAAGCAGCGATAAGAAATTGAAGAAAATTTCAGTATATTAAAAGCACTTCTTAGAAAATTAAGTATAATGAGGTGTACAATAAACAAGGTCAAACAAGTTAATTTGAAACGATGAAATGGGGTGAAAAGGAATTAAGGGAGATTGCTGGAACAGATTTATTCACTGAATGTATGATGATGTCATTAACGAATGCTTGTGCTACATTACGGGCAATTGACACTGGGAGCAGCACAAACGGTCTTGTGACGGGGAGATTTCCTATTCCTCTCCTCAATGGGCTTATTAATTGTGTTTCTGAGCACCTTGGAATGAGCCGGGAGGATTTCCATGAGGAGTTTGAAGCTCTGTTGCCTTTGAAGCCGGGGCTGGCGGGAGGAGATGACTTCGGCCTCCAGCTTTAATTCCGGCGGACCGGGTGTTAGCGTGAGGCTGTTTGAGAGTGTGTGAAAGCACTGCATTTGACATTTGCTTCACCCTATTCTGGGATTTTAAACTGTGATGTAAATTAGTTTGAAACTGGTCTTTCTTCCATTTTCTCTTTTCAAAATGTAATACAGTTAAATGACAGAGATTAATTACTGAAGTAATTACTGCTGGGAAGCAGGGGGACAGTTGTACGAGATGGGCTTTCTTGTGATGACCAAGTCTTTCTTGACAATTATGCTTAATTCCAGCCGTGATTGTTCTGCGTGGCAAAGTGTACACGCACAAGGGCAGGCAGGCGCCGGGCTCCTTCCTCCCGTCCCAGGGAGTGTTAGAACGAGGTAATTAGAGCTGACGAGCTGCAGTCCCTCTTCCCACGGGACCACCAGGAACTTTTCCTGAGGGAGAGTACCAGCACCCTCCTTTGTGGCCTGACACCAGGACACCACGACTGCAGAGAGGTGGAGGGTTCGAGAGCCTTCTCCTTGTTCTCAAATGTCTCACTGTGTGTGTCAGTGCCGAGGGTGAGGATGAGGACAGGTGGGAACACACCGGCTGTGTGCCGGAAGACCGAGGAGACTCGCGGAGCAAGGACACGCAAGGCTGAGTAAAAGTCTGGAATTGGGAACACCGGCACATTTCCCATGAATGAATTCCCGACCATCGATTGACGAAAAATGAGTGGATGAGCCCAGGGGAAAGGACTACTGACCAAGATAATTGGCCCGCAGGTCTCAAGCGGCCCTCTCCCACCTCTGACCCTCCCCGCCATGGCCGTCTTCATCGTGGCCACTTCCCTGGACAGGATTACGAGGTGCTGTTAACATCAGCATCCGCAGTCTCCGCATGAGTGGCCCTGCCTCTTGTAAATGTCCCACATAAACCCTGCAGGCCATTGCCAGAGACAGCATGGCTCCATCCTTCTGTGGCCATCCGGCTCCTGGAAAGACCCGGCAGACATCAGGGCTGCAGCCCTCGTGGCTGGAGGGGGTGCGTGGAGAGGGTGGGCACTGAGGGAAGGAGAGCAGGGAGGGTGGACCTGCCCCGGAATGCAGTGGGCGCGTCTGTATTGAAGAAGAGCAAAGACAAGGCACTTGACCGCGGGCTGGGGCTGGTGACAGCCCATTCCTCTGCAGCCATGCCAGGCTCCTGAGACCATCCCTGGAGCTGTGTTATGTTAAGGGAACATCCAGCCGTCTCCTGAGGTCCCAGAGAAAGAATGGAAACATTGGATATTTGGAGCTGGCCTGGCACAGGGGGTGGGCCATGGGAGGAAGTGAGAGGAGGGAGGGAAGGGGAGAGGGAGGCCATGGGGAGGGCAGAGAGGAGCAGGGCCAGGAGGACTTCAGGCTCGGCTGCTCTTTCCAGGTGCCGCTGCCTGCACGACTTAGTCCCTGAACCATAATCAACTTCCTTAATGAAATACGTAATTAACATATTATAATTGTGGTAAAGATGATTTTGACAGAAATCATTTTCCATATCTAATACTATGCTAATTTAATCTGTTCCTTACTCCTCGACATGACCTTTAGTGATTAAGTTTCATGGCAGAATTGTTTTCTTTCTTTCTTTTTTTTGATGGATTGATTTACCCAGCATGGTTGAGACCACTCTGTTGGCATGGCTGTCACTTCCCCTCCCCTTGAAAATCTCTCACAAACAAGCATGTCCACACACACCGGGCACACAGCATACGCACTCTCGTGGAAGAGTGACGTGTGCATGAAACAAAAGGAGAGCTGCCTTCTGAGACACTGACCCTCCATAGACGCCTTAGAGGCAATGGTCAGATAGGCCCAAGTAAAACGAGCTCTATTTCTCCTGGTTTTTAGGGGTCCAGTCCCTCTATTGTCATGTGAGTGTGACCAATGTAATTATTACAATTAAAAGATATCAACTCTATCCAACTGTTTGTGATCCCGTGTATGAGTATACAATACAAATGCAAGGTGATCATTTTAACCAGACTTCAATCTTATGCGATTCTTAAGTTTGTACTATACCAATATCATTATCATTTTATATTAATGTGGTAAACGCATATATAATTAAATTGAACGTGCTGAACTTTCTTCTCTTACTTTTGAGAGCATGGAATCAGTCTTTAAAGGGATGCAGTATTTAAAGATAATTTTGACATTGGAAAGCCAGAGGCAATGGTACTCTAGTTCAGGGTTCCTCAAGTTTCAATGTCAGTTTATGATAAGAAAGGTAACATGTAATTTCACCCAAAACACACATATATGAGCTTCATGAAGAAAACTTAATTTTAACTGATAACAGTAAACCTTAATCTTCATCACTTGTTTTCAAACATTCTGTTCTTTTCAATCCCATCTCATTAGAAGATGGTGGTTGATAGCACCTAAGTGAATTTCTCCATCTTCTGCTTCATTAGGGTCTTTAATGAACAGTCCCTAGCTGAAGTAGTTAATTTGCATCAGTATATTGCTTTGGCTTTTGTGTATGATTAATTTATAGCCAATCACACCAATAAGGATTAAAAGCTGTGTATTACTGATTTGGGCACATTGAAGAAATGATACTTGGAAACAGTGAGTGAAGAGCTTTTACTTATTGTTCAACCTTGTTTGTAGTTAAATGTATGGAAAGCATCATACTCAAGACTAAAAACTTGTATGAGTTACATTTTTGCCTTATAGTTAAAGAAAATGATTCTGAATAAAATTAATAAGAACCCCTTAGCATTTATGAACAAGCACCATATTCTACTTTTGTATTACTTTAAGAAAAAGTCAAAATTTTCAGTAGTGTAGAAAAGCTATATTTAACTTAAAAAAAAATCTTTGTGCCAATCCTAGAGCTTGAACTTAAAGCCTGAGTATTGTCTCTGAGCTTTTGGTCAAGGCTAGCACTCTAATATTTGAGAACCATATTATACTTCTGTATTTACTTTGAAAAGTAATCAATAGTGTAGAAAAACTGTCTTTTTAAGAAAAGATGAAATTTTTGTGCCAGTCCTGGGGCTTGAACTCCGGGCCTGGACATTGTCTCTGAGCTTTTTTTGCTCAAGTCTAGTATTCTAACACCTGAGCCATAGCTCAGTCTTTTTTTGATGCTTAACTAGAAATAAGAATTTCATGGAGTTTCCTACCCAGGCTGGCTTCAAACCATGATCCTCAGATCTCAGACTTCTGAGTAGCTAGGGTTATAGATAGGTGTGAGCCACCAGTGCTCAGTGGGAAAAACTATTTTTAAACCAGCTGTTGGACAATCTCTGTCTTTTTAATGAGAACTTCAGTCCATTCACATTTAATATAATTTTGGTATGGTCAAATTCACATCAGCCATTTTTTTTGTTTGGTTTGGTTTTGGTTTTGCTGCTTTCTATGTCTTCTGTCTTTTTGTTTTGTTGTACCTTATTTACCAAATCATTCAGTGTCAAAGCATTGCTTTGTCTTGCCAATTTAATTTCTTTATTGATTTTAATCCATTTATTTATTTAATTATTTATTGTTGTTCATTTGTTTATCTTAGTGCTTATTTTAGAAATTTCATCATACATTTTAATTTACAATCTACTTAAATCATAATAACTTAATGCTGGTATAGTTCATTTTCTTTTTGTGTTCACGTTCTGAAAGTCTTACCACAGTGATAGAATGACCCCTGTACCAGTCAGGCCCAAGCCTTATGTCACCAGGGATAGTGTAGCCATCTTAGTTTGTGTGAAGTACACAACATACTGTTCTCACAACAGCATTGCCTTACCATGCACATCTTGTTACTAAGTGACATACAATTGCACTGTTGTAGTGTTCAGGATGTGTGTTTGTGTGTGTGTGGGGGGGTGTACTCAGCTTGAACCAGTTCCATCTGGCTTTTTACTGATTAATTAGAACTGAGAAGCTTTTGGATTTGTCTGGTAGGTTGGATTTGCATTGCTACTCTCAGATCTCAGCCTCCTAAGTGGCTACGAGTAACAGCAGTCAGCTCTGCTCACTTAAAAAAAAAAGCATTGTTCTCTACATTCTTAGGATTGTATTATACCTAAAGTCTGATGATTCTCCTGCCCCCTCAACTCTGCTGATGAGCCCTTTAGAAAATTCTCCATTAACATTGCTGCACTTTTTTTCTGTGCTTTTTGACTAGAGAATTCCCATTGATTCTGGTGTGTCTCTCTATTTGAGATAGCCTGTTGGTTAAACCTTTTCCTGATGCTCTTTGCTTTGTGTGTCATGACATTGTCACGTCACTAGAGTCACTGTGACCTAGCACCACACTATCTTACTCTTTGGGAAACCAGTTTTTACTTTCCATCCACCTGTCTGGGTAGTTGAAACTACCTTTTGCTCATTCCACCCAATACACAGGAACACAAAATGGGAAAATGCTTTCTCTTACATGTATAGAAAAATAATAAATTATGTTATTCTAAATAATACCTACTATCTTACATAATGATTTATCTTCTTCCATGCTTTTTAAAAAATTCATCAGACACACAAGGATGTAAAATGTCTGTCATAGAGTATAACATAATAATGCTTATTTTGATGATGATCTGGCAGAAGAGAAAGGAATGGGGCAAGAAAAGAGCTACATCCAGAACACAATGGAGTTCTACTAGAGAAGGACCAACCATGCATCATAGAGCTTCATCTATTGACAAATTAATTCTCAATAAGTGTAATTCATCTGCTTAACCTTAAAAGCAACTAAACTTTTATAGCTCTCCACATGAGACACTTCATATAAGCAAATTGACAAATGAGAAAAAAGTGATTTGTTGGGCCATGTATCTTGATTTCATATGCAGATCTATGGAAAACACAGCCATAGATGCATATCTGAAAGACAAACACTTAGAGAAATTGGGAACTGGGATGTCCAGACCATCATTTTCTTCTTCTTTCTTGTCCTGTCAAAGTGAGAGAATAAATGGCCTTAAAAATTATAAAATGAATAGATTTCAGTTATCACAGAGGCAGGAGGCCAGAACTAACAATGTTCTTGATTTATATGTTTTCCATTTGGATATTCAAGGGTATCTGGGCCTATATTCACCAATGACTCGTTTTCTTAAACATAAATTTATTCATATTAAAGTCACACTTTGAAATATACACCCCAGCTCCTTTTGTGACTTCTGTTCACAAAGGCTAGTTTATTTCGCCCACCCCTTTCCTCTATTAAAGCATGTCTCATAGAAGTGGGGTTGCAGGAAAAGCCAGAAGAATAAGTGTTTGGGTTCTTGGCTTTGAGATTCAAATTAGGTCTTAAAAAATCTCTTGGTGTCAAATTCTTCCTTTTAGAAACCTTCCTTGAATTCTTAGGTCACCCAGCAGCTATGTGGATGTCTAGGAACTGAAGGAGGAAGGTGTGGGACTGTTTCCTGCATGGTACAGGAAATTTCTAGAGTGAAGAGCCACAAAGAGGCCCTGAGCGATCCCCAGCCTCTTCTGGGGCAGTGATTTGGGAGCACTAGGGAAAGAGTCAGGAGATGTCACCTCTAGCTAATTTCCAACCTTTTGTGCCAACCCTCCCAGCATAAGGCCGGGGCTCATTGCGGTGCCTTCAAGGATGTGAAGGTCATTCTTTCCACCATGCCATCCTACCACCCTCCTGAGAGCCAGCTGACAGGGAAGGCAACCTCTGCTTCATCTACACCAGCGTCTGCTCACCCTAAGGACTGCCCTTCCGGCAAGTGCATTTTCATAGCCAAGGGAGCTGTGTACAAAAGCCTTCGCCCATGCAAAGATTCATTCCAGAGGATGCAAGAGTCCACGCACAGCCTCAGGGAACTCAGGGCAGCCATTATGCTATAGCAGACACACTGATGTGAAGCTGGGGCCTTAGAACGTGGGCGCTCCAACTCATGGTGCCTCATGTAAGGCAGGAGTGGGAACACTCTACGGAAGTCACGGTAGCCCAGCATTCTCAGCAGGATCTTCTCCGGAACGGAATGGAAGCACAGCTAACGTCTTCTTGGAGGGAGATGCGTAGCCCTCAGATTTAGACCAGAGCATGGAAATGACGTGTGCATGCCGGATGGCTAGAACCTGGAGTCTTTCCTTCTCAAACAGCTGATAGATGACGTGAGGGAGATTTATCACTTTTTAATTAAGCTCATGTCAACTCAGGAAGTTTATTTCAGTACAAATCTGTTGACGAAAGTCTTTGTGGAAACAATGTCCCCTTGCTGAAGCCTAAGTCTTCACGGGAAATCGACAATGAGCAGGATTGCTCCCTGGTCCTAGCTGCCACCTCTCAGCCAATCCTGACTGGGCAGTCACATTTCCTGCATGCCCAGTGGGTTTATGGAAAGGAACGCAAGATCAGTCTTTGCTGGTTTAAAATCCAAAACAGCTCACTGGCATGGAGGACAAAACAGAATGTCAACATAAATCGTAGGAGACTCCAGTTGAACCCCAAACCACAGCCCGCTGCACCCATAACCCAATGCTTACCCCGCTGCACCCATACCATAACCCAGTGCTTACCCCGCTGCACCCATACCATAACCCAATGCTTACCCCACTGCACCCATACCATAGCCCAATGCTTACCCCGCTGCACCCATGACCCAATGCTTACCCCGCTGCACCCATGACCCAATGCTTACCCCGCTGCACCCATACCATAACCCCATGCTTACCCTGCTGCACCCATGACCCAATGCTTACCCCGCTGCACCCATGACCCAATGCTTACCCCGCTGCACCCACACCATGACCCAATGCTTACCCTGCTGCACCCATGACCCAATGCTTACCCCGCTGCACCCATGACCCAATGCTTATGCCGCTGCACCCATGACCCAATGCTTACCCCACTGCACCCATAATCCAATGCTTACTCTGCTGCACCCATGACCCAATGCTTATGCCGCTGCACCCATGACCCAATGCTTACCCCACTGCACCCATAATCCAATGCTTACTCTGCTGCACCCATGACCCAATGCTTACTCCACTGCACCCATACCATAACCCAATACCTACCCCGCTGCACCCATACCATAACCCAATGCTTACCCCGCTGCACCCATGACCCAATGCTTACCACATACCTGGAATTCGGAGGCCAAATGAATACAGCCAACAGCAGCATTGAAGACGTGCAAATAATATGAAAACAGGCTGTGGTCCTTACTACCAGGGCCTAATAGCTTTCATTTTAGTAACTATTAAGGCTTGCATTGAGGTCCGAGGAGGAATTGCAGATGTGGCTCTGGTGAGTTGAATGTATTGGGAACAAAGAGGAAAAAGTTTTGCCACCAGTGGCCTGATTTCAGGGGTTTGGAAATGATTAAGAATACGCATTGCATTCTGGCCACAGTTCTATGATTGCCCGGAGCCAAAATGAGTCTTGGTCGGTGCAGCCTGCCTTTTTAAAGGCTGGTTCTGTTATCCCAAACGTCCAACATAACCACCATAGCCGTAATGAGAGCCAAGTGTGTCCAGCAGTCTCATCAGTGGACTCACTGGGGGCCCATGCGGAGGTCCGGGCGGGCCTTCAGCCTTCAGCCATGGGAGCAGGAAGGCAAACAGAAGCCATGTTGGTTGGTATAAAAGGCTGCACACTCCCCACCGCAGCCGCCAGATGCTGACACCAGTGATCTTTTCTGGTGGCCTTGCCCTTCTCTGAAAGGCTGTACCAGTACTAACCTGCTCATTGCTTCTCTATGCACAGTTTCCAAGAATGGAACCCCTGTGTGTGTGCATTCCTAGGAAGTCATCTCCTCACTCTACAGCCAAGACTCAAGTCGCTCTGCCATGTTGCAGTTCCCGGCCCCTGTCACTCCTTCCTGCCATGCAGAGGGAGGTGCGGCAACTGCAGGCAGAGAGGGGAGGTGTGGCCAGGCGGCCTGGAGGACGGGAGGCTCACGGGCTGAGGCCCACATCACTGGTTCTAGAATATCCTAGGATATCCAGTCAGCCTCAGTCTTCCCCAGGCCTGTGATCTCATCCAGAACGTCCCTCCTTGCACTCCTCCTTCATGTGTCAGTGAAAGGCTCCTGGGGGAACATAGATGGGGTACACTGACCTCTTCTATCCCACTTGCTCCCATCCAACAGCCAAGTAGCCAGCTGGCCTGGGAGTGCCACTGCGGAGCGCTGCGGCCTGGTCTCTCCACGTCACGCTGACCTCTGAAGCCTTGGCGGGCACATTGTCCTGGTTGGGGCATTTTTCTCCGCCTTCTTACTCATCTCTTGGCCTGTCATCTGATGATGTTCAGAACCAATATCCCTCTTACTGGAGGCTGTGTTGTGTGCATAGACTCAACACAAGGCTCTTTGCTCTGCTCTTCACTCTTGGGACACTTAAAATCTCATTCTTCTGGACTGGGAAGGGGCTGTTTCTGCATTTGAGTGTTGAACATTGGTGTCATACCTAAATTCACTTTATGGCCACACGCAGAGGGAAAAGGGGAACAGACCAGTGTCCACGGTCCAGTGTCTCTGTGTCAAGGAGGAGATGAGAAGGTGGTCCTGCGCCGCTGGCTTCTGGGACAGACCAAGGCCGGAAACATCAGCAGCATGAGGCGAGCCGAGGTTAGAGAGAGGCCCACGAGACCGGAGGCTACACGGTTCTGATCACCTGCAGAATGAGGGAGGATGTGGCCACGTGGCCTGGGCTTGGGAACAGAGGGCGTGAGGACTGCAGGTCAGAGCCCAGCTTCAGCCCCTGTGGAAGGGAAGGAGAGGGCGGGGCTGCCAGCTCAAGGGGAAAGCCGGGTCTGGAAGATTCTTCACTTGCTGTTAATTTTTTAAAAAAGAATTACACCCCCTCCAGGCTTCATGGTGAGGGATATTCTCCTTGCACAGACCTTCTCTCCAGCCCTTGTTCAGGTCCTGGCAAGCCCTGGACCCTTGGCCAACCCACGGCCCAGGGATGCGCCCATGACCTCTTGGACCACGGTACTCGGTACTCACCAGTGTTTGAAGGGAAACAGGGTAATTAAAAATGTCATTACTTCGCTGGATGCTCTTTTTTTTCCCCTTTTTTTCCTCTGAAGCAGGTGGAGCCTGGGGCCTGGGGCAAATGAGTACTTCCTTGTTGTTGTAATATGAAAGAGGGTTTTATTTTTAACATTATTATGACTGAAGGCATTTCATTAAAATTGATCAGCCGGGTTTAATGCAGAATTGACTGCTGTGAATTGGTGAATTTACCTTAAAGAAAAACCAATTTGTGTCAAAAAAAATCTACCAACAAATCAGTCAAGCACCTCTTAGGAGGGGAATTTCTGTACTGACTATGTGAGTTATTTTAACTCGTGCTTCAGACTGGAGTCTTGTCAGCGGTGACGGGGATGCAGACCGACGGGACCGTGGGCTTTGCTCCCAGGTGAGGCCCGAATGGAGGACGCACCTGCCCAGGCTGAGCCCTGAGAGGACGTCCTGTTCCAGTTCTCAAGACTGCACGGGAGCACGGAGTCTGCAGAACTCCTGTATGCAGTGACAGCATCTCTCTTGTCACTCGCTCACGGTGAGACAAATGTGACGACTGGCACTGGGAACTGGGAAGATGCAGATAATTTAAAGAGCCAATGCGCCGGCGCTGCAATTGTTTTTACATCAAATTTATTTTTCTCTGCTTTTTAAAATGAAATGGTGCTTTCCTGTGTGGCTCGGGTGGGCCTGGAAGACGCGATCCACCTGCCCAGAGCACTGAGTCTCCAGAGCACCGGGGGAGTGCATATGTACCACCCTAGCTGGCTAGTTTTCAGTCTTACTTTTCCGTGTAGATATTTCTTATTCTGGAGATTCCTAATGAGAGGGGAAATCTCTTTGAAATGAACAGGTATCCTGTGTAGAAAATATCTGTATGAGTTCTGTATTTCAAAGGATGCTTCTTTTTTTTATATATTTTTTTATTGTAAAGATGCTGTACAGAAGGGTTACAGTTACACGAGTAAGGTAATGAGTACATTTCTTGTCGAGCATTGTTACCCCCTCCTTTGTTTTTCCCCTACAATCCTTTCCCTCCTTACCTCCATAACTCCTCCCTTCTCCCCCCAACCCCATGCTGTAAAGTTCATTTTCAACATAGTGTCTTGTACATGTCATTGTTACAATGGGTCAACCTGCATCTTTGATTCAGCATTTTGTTATTTCTCTTCCCCTTCCCAAATTTAAAAAATGTATATACAAGATGCAGGGCATCAACATCAAATACAGTGACAACAGGGGTAATACCAAGGGAGAAGAACACACAGAAGAAACAAAAAAAATCATATAGTACATTAAAAATGACAGCAACAAAGTAAAAAATATTCTTATGTCCCTATCTTGGGGTTCATTTGGCTTAGCATCTGATATGGTCATGTGTACATAGCTTTGGAGCCTTTCTGCTTGTCTGGTAAGATTAGCCTAGACATATACTAGATATTGCAAATAAGGGAAACCATGGGACCTATGTTTCTTTGAGTCTGGCTTACTTCACTTAATATAATTTTTTCCAAGTCTTTCCATTTCCTAACAAGTGGGTCAATGTCATTCTTTCTGATGGAGGCATAGAATTCCATTGTGTATATATAGTATATATACATATATATAGTACATATATACTATATATAATGGAACTATATATATAATGGAATTATAAATTATATATATATATATATATCACATTTTCTTGATCCAGTCATCTACTTAGGGACATCTGAGGATAATTCTTAATATATAAATTTATAATAAATTCTTACACATCCCAAGGAATGCTACCAAAATAGTATTTAAATATCATTTTTTCATGCGTTACAACTATTTTTATGCTAATTAGATAGACATTCAGTTGATAATGGCTATGCTAGTCTAAGTAATTTTGTCCTATTTTAATTTTGAATTTTTCAATATTTGCTTATTCCACAAAGCTTCCTTTCTCTTCATATTCAGTCCATATTCATGTTCCATCGGACGTGATCTCTGTACTCTCTTTCACAGAAGCTGTGTTCTGAACCATAAAGATACCTACCATGTTAGCTATGCTTAAGCAAGGGACAGGAACATGGGTCCTATATCTATCTAGATAACCTCCTTCTCTATCCATCAGCCATTAGCCTAGCTGCACCTCAAATCAAAGACTTAGTATATTACCTGACCACTCACTTATATTTGAGAGTCTTTTTCATACCCTAAAGTTTAGTTGTAGACAGCAATTGTAGACAAATGTTGATGGATGCTTTTATAGACACCAAAGAATTTATTTTACAAATATAACTCAAAGTAGTGCATGAGAGAAAACATCTCAGATGCTAATAAAAACAGCTAGCTAGCTGGGCACCAGTGGCTATATTCCTAGCTGTAATCCTAGCTCAGAAGGCTGATATCTGAGGATTGCGGTTCAAAGCCAGCCCGGGAAGGAAAGGAAACCACTCAGAAAACTAGAAGTGGTGCTATGGCTCAAGTGGTAGAGTGCTCGCCTTGAACTGAAGAACTGAGGGACAGCACCCAGGCCCAGAATTCAAGCCCCATGACCGACAAACAAACAAACAAACAAGAAACAACTCGCTAAACAAATAGACCTCAGTAGATCTCATAATGTATTTCCATGTTCTTTTCTCTCAAACACACTTGATAAGTAGGAAATCCGGGGTCTGTTGGGCAACTCAGTTCCATAAGGCTCCTCAGATACCTAGATTTTTTTCCTGTTTTCTTCACTGTCTTCCCGAATTCCATTGCCATTCTGCATGGTTGAAACTCATTTGTTATATCTGAATGGTGGAAAGAGTCAGTTCTGAAATCTTAGTTTCCAAGTCCAAAATCAGTACACATCACTTGTGCTTGCATTCAATTGATAAGAACAAAATCACATGACTAAACCTAGCTGCAAGGGAAGCAAACCAAGTGAGATCTAGCTAAGCAGGTGTTCTTTATGAGGCTTTTGAAGATTTTATTATCATGGGATATGAGAGAACAACATTTAGAAGAAATTAATCTTTTCACTTATGACTATGTTCTGAAATCCTATGTTTTTAAAAGTGGGAAGTAGTTACCAACACAATTTTTAATTTTTTTATTATCTTTAAGTGGTATACAAAGGAGTATTCATTCAACAAGGCACTTCATGAACACAATGCCTCTTGATTACTGTCATCCCTTTCATTGTTCTAATTCCTCCAGCCTCACTCCTCCCCTCAATTTTCTAGATTTTGTAGGATAGACACTGAATTTTATGTCTGCATTCTCTGCATTTCGTCAGAGTGTGAGTTAGCTATTCTAAAAAATCACACAGCTGTTCTAAAGAGTTACACCTTAAACATTTGAATTTGCCCCGATTCTACCATATTTTGGTCAATATATTTTTGGATAGTATTAGTGGAATAAAGTGTTTCAGGACCAGAAAAATAATGATGTCACCATATTTTACATAGACCATTACTGTACTGTGCCAAAATATGTAGAATTTGGGGGCCTCTGTTTTATGAGGCGCCCAGGTGAGTCAGGGCAGAGAAGGCAGGACAGCTATTAGCTGGTAAATGATGCTGTGTCAACCATGACTGAGCTTCCAAGAAGAGAAGACCAAGGGGAGGCACAGTTGCTGACATAGTTTATGAAAACCTATCAGACTAAGAATGAATTTCTAAGCTCTCGTCTAGAATGCTGTTTCTAAGAATAACTGGTTCATCACATACTTAACTCACATTTGTTGGGCTCCTATCGTAGGCCACTAGGCCTATGGGCACGCATGCAATGGCAGACAGCATTTGTATGTCACACCAGGGCCTTCTCTAACTCGAGCTACATTTTCTATTCTCTTCAACAATTTGTTTGCTTTCATCCAAGAACACTTTAGTGCCTCTGTGTTAATGTGACCTCAGCTGACTTGTATAAGTCTTCAGTCAATGATGATCACAGGAAGTTACAATAGAAGCCCTTTCTCATTTCCCTATTTTGCTTTGTGTAAAATTCTGCCGGTGTTTCAAAACTTTACTCTGAGTAAAAAGCAGGAAATTGTTACCTGTGTGGTGTTTTGAACACACAATTAGAGGATGCAATCTTGAGTTAGGTGGCAAAGACAGATTTCCAAAGGTGTCAGGTCATTTACTCAATTGCATTGGGTCTTGAATTATAAATTTGACCCATAGGTTCAGCAGCATTAAAATGCCTTCAAAGGTATCTAATACAGAGAGAAGAGCTTTTATGCGAGTTTTCATTTTGCAAATCCACACTCTCTTCTTGTTTTGATTTTGCAAGCTCATCGCTGCTATTCACCACACATACTCCTGGTATGTGAGGTCCCCTAATTTTAGTTGCAATCATTTACAAAGGTACAGGAAAAACCTAGTGAGGAAACTTCGTTTGAAAAACTTCATAGCATCTGATTAATCAATTTAAGCAGAAAACCATAAATCCCTTTTGTTTTCTTTAAAAATTCTTCTCTTTTTGTGTCTTCTTACATTCCTTCAGGAATAAGTAGACATAATGGAGGAAAAAATTAAACAAAAGTTTTAAGTTGTATTTGGTTACATTGAGTCTATGAAAAGTACAATTTTGAAGTCATCACTTTAGATGAGTTCACCTTCCGATGCATCTGTGTCGATGGTGATGTTTTAGGATATGATGACTTAGGCTGGCGTTTGCATGGGAAAGCTTCCTGAAGCGCATATAGAACAAGAACCTGAGCATCGTCACTTGATTTCAATGAGGCCTTCAGGCCGGGCAATGGTGCCAGCCTGTCAGTCTCTGAACAATGTGTGTTTTCTGAACGAAACAGGAAGCTCAAGTTCTCTGTAAGGGTGATGTCCAGGAGACTGACAAATTTTTGAGCCTGGTGAGTGGCTCCTAGTAAGCCTTCATCTGACATTTGCAGAGCCACACAAACCCCTGTGCTTAGAAACAACCTAGAACCTCACCAGCCATTCTCAGATGTGTATGTCTGCTGGACGCTGTTGCTGTGTGGGGAGTTTGTAGGAAGCCTCCTGCTAGGAATTGCTTTGGTCCAGGGCAAGCTGGGGAGGCCAGGGGGGAGCCCATCTTCCTTCCCAGGGCTGTAGCCATGGGTTTACAGTTCCCACTGGTCAGTTACACAAGTTTAACTAAGTGAACTAAAAACATGGTGTCTTGCTTCTATGGCCCATTCTAATGCATGTCAGCAGGGTTTATCTATCCATTCCCAGGTTGGCTGGCAGTGGCCGGGCCTCAGTCCTCTCTGGGTGCAGTGACAGGGCTGGGCTGGGAGCTGGAGCTGCAGGAAGACTCCATCTTGGTGACATGTGCCCCCGTGGACCTTCCGTGACCATGGTGTGTGTGTGGCGGAGGCAGAGGAAGAAAGCGGGCTGGGTTTAACGTCACAAGCTCTCCCTGTGAAAACTCATATGTACGGGGAGTTTTTAACATGTCTTTTTCATTTGCTGTATATCTTCAGAGCACTTATCAGAGACTTTGAATAGCGTTTGTTTTCTTGGAGATGCAATCGGAGGGCCCCTCCCCCACCACCATGGAAGGCCCACTGCACACTCATTGCTTTGCTGATGTTTTATTTTGAGACTGAGCATCCACCGGGAGAGATGACGTTTCCTCACGTCCCGGCACTAGAAAGGCGCCTACGGAGAGCAGCAAGCTCTGCCCCAGGCCTTCCCGCATGGAGCTTGCCCTTCTCCAGGCCACTGGACTGTCTCAGCGCTCTCCGCTGCTCCTGGCTTCCGGCTGTGGGCTGCGCCTCCAGGCATGTCGTGTTTCAGGGCAGCATCTGGAACATGTCGCTTACATCAACCTTATCAGCTCCAAAGAATGCTGCTCAACCTTTGATCCCATCCACGTTAGTCTGTATGCTTTCCTACAGGGTAATAATATGCCAATGGGGAAACCCCAGGGGACCCTGCCCTTGCCTGCCTTCACCTTCCATCCCTCTCCTACCCTCTCCCCTCCCTTCTCCTCCTCTCCATCCCTGTCCTTCCCATCCCTCCCCTCTCCTCCTCTCCATCCCTCTTCCCCCTCTCCCCTACCTTGTCCTCTCCATCCCTGTCCTCCCTTCACCCCTCCCCTCTCCTCCTCTCCATCCCTGTCCTCCCCTCCCCCTCCCTTCTCCTCCTCTCCATCCCTGTCCTTCCCATCCCTCCCCTCTCCTCCTCTCCATCCCTCTCCGCCCTCTCCCCTACCTTCTCCTCTCCATCCCTCTCCTTCCCTTGCCCCTCCTCTCTCCTCCTCTCTCTCCTCCCTTTCAACAAGAGACAATTCATAACTGAACGAATCGGGAAAGCCTGTCCACTCTTGCTTTCCCTTTGCCTTCCCTCCCCTTTCTCTCCCTTTCCTCCTGTCCCTCCTTTTCCCTCTTTCTTTCTCCTCCCCTCCACTCCCTTCCCTTTTTCTTCCCTTCTGGATAAGGAATGCACAGCTGATTAATAGGTGATGGGGTATGATCTCCCCTATTTATCATTTTTGGCAGTGATTTCCAAATTATAGTGACTGGTAAAGCAATGTGAATTGAAATGCGTTTTCAGGAGACTAAATCAGCTTAAAGGGCTGACACTAGGCTTCTGCTTTTCTGGTGTCTTTTGTTTGTTTTTCTTTTTTTTGTTGTTGTTATTGTTGTTAAATGACCTTTCTGTGATGGGGTGTTGATGGCAGTGGATGATGGCGGTTCCGCTCAGTTTAACCGTAATACTACTATGTACTTCTGCTTTGCATATGTTACTGAGTGTATTTGATACATTTCACCATTCCTCAAGCCATGGGACTGCAGCTCTAACCCTCAGGTGACTAATGGTGGCTATGTCAGACTGAATTAGAGACAAAGGCAGAGTTGCTAAACCCATGGAAATAAGCATTTGGGACCATGCAGAGATTTTCACTACTAGTCAAATCAGTGTTATCTATCCGAGATCACAAGGTAGTATTCTATTAGAGAAGATTAGACCCGTGGATGTAATCCGTCTGACATTTTACCTTTTGCTAGTATGTCCTATCTGAAATCAAAGTCTCGCAGTTCGAATAACAGAATCTGGCTCAGGCTTCCTTGCTTTTGGTATAGAAGGAAATCTGATTATCCTTACAATGCACTCTCCACACAAAATGTTTCCTATTTTCCAGTACCGTGCTAATTTCCAGGAGGCTGTATTTTTTGTTATTAAAAAATAACTATCTGACTCATTTAATAAAGTCCAAAGAGCATTTTACATAGAATAGGTGCCAAAATACAGTCAAAATTTACTTAACTTTCTAGATGTTATAACTTTTGGTATATAAGAAGAGTTGTCTTATTATGACAAATCTGTCAATAAAACCCAGTTAATTGTGTCATTTTAATTGATTGAGAAAGATGTGGTTATATAGATAATTTGAACTATGTAAAACTCATCAGTTTCCATGGAGTGAAACATTATGAAGATCACAGAATGTACCTAGTTCCCTTTTTCTGAGATAAATTAATGTTTTATTCATTATTGATTTCATAGGGAATTTAACTAATTTAGAGTTCTACATGGTTGTTATTTTTTACATGGTTACCATAAGTGACTATTTGACAAAAATGAAAAAATAAATTAAAAAACCCTCTGGAAATCTGAGTTTTAATTACTTGATCTCTTCCTTTTCTCCACCTTTCCTAGTTCTGAGCACTACCTTTTTTTACTGACAAAAATAGATTGCTATCAGGAAATTTCATGAGGCCCATTAGAACACCTTACCATACAAGAATACTTAGAATTGAATTGTCTGAGACTATTTCCTCCCATGATGCTGATGGTGATGGTGGAGGTGGTGGGTAGGGGTGGTGATGATGGTAATCATGGAATTGAAGCTGATGGTGGTAGTGGCATTGGTGATGATGATGTTAATGGTGTTGGTAATGATGATGGTGATACCGATGGCACCGGTGATGTTAAGGTTGACGGCAATAGTGGAGGACATGATGACATGATGATGGTAATGGTGGTGGTGGAGATGCTGATGACAGAGATTATGATGTCAAAGATAGCGATGTGATGGAGGTGATGATGTTGGTGTTGATCTTCTTCATGAAGCAGGTCCTGTGTGCCAGGTATTGTTGTACTTTACCTATATCAACTCAATTATGAGTTAATCATAATGATGACGAGGGTCATAATAATCAGTTATGTTAACCTCAACGGAATCTTAAGGCCACAGATAATTATCAGATTCAGATAACAATTCACACGGATTGAATGAATAACCTGGGAATTTCCATCTGCCAGAGGGTCGGGGTCTAGTCCCCGAACGCCTGCCGATCCTTTACACTCTCTGTCACAGAGGCGGTGAGGGTGTTTTGTTGGGGTGGGGTCAGGGGTTGGGGGTCTGTGTCCAGAAGCATCAGGTGTGTCCCGCTGTGCTGCAGGCAGGCCTCAGCTTTGAAGTCTGGCTTTGGTCTTCCGCGTGGGGTCAGAGTGTCTCAGGCTAGTCTGTCTTTTCTGTGCACTATGTGGGGACTAAAAACACGGATCATCCATCCCTAACTATTCTGAATAAGTGGCAAAGTTTTGTTTGCTGACACCATCACAGACAGCACCGTGACCATCCCAACCATGCTGAGGTAGAATGAGGAAGAGAGAACTCCCTAGTTCGACATTGTTTTCCAAAATCCCTAACTGGTACTATGCATGGAAAACTCACCACCAGTGATTTTAGTTCTGCAACGAAATTCCCTGCCAATGCTGCGGACGGCTTGGACGGTGCCCTATCATTCATCTCCCAGAAATAATTGCAGCATTAGGTTCTGGGATTTCAGAAATTCACAATTTTTCCATTGTCTTACTCTCAGCAATCTGTGCTGCTCTGGGAAGAGACCCAGAAGAGATAAATTCACATACAGCAAATATGTGCGTAAGATCACAGAACAGCTGGCAGCAGCAAATGCAGTTTAGAAGAGCACCCTTGCCAGGTGCTCAATCGCACGGCACAGAGTAACTGAGCAAGGCGAATCTTTAGCATGGAAAAAACATCACAGGGAAATGGGGTAATCTTTCGCTTTACCTTAGTCACTTTTATTAAAACTGTAGCAACATTTGACCTGATAGTTGCACGCATGAGTGGAGAATTATGGACCTGATGATTTGGGATTGTAGTTGCTTAAAAGGGAAATTCTATCTAAATCGCACTTACACCTAGCCCTTCAGAGTGCTGGACTCAGTTGGACAACGAAATGTGTGGCTGAGCAATCCGGCTTTTCTTGGCTGTCGAGGACGCCAAGAACCACCAAAGATCAGGGTCGCCTAGGGGGAGACACCAGATCTGACTCTGAGATTCTCCCAGACGTCTCCGGAAGCCACGAGGAGGAGAGTTTGCGAATTCTAACTCTTATCTTGGAGGTTTTTGTTGTTGTTGAGACAGTGCCCCCGTCTGTGGTCCAACCTGGCCTCGATCTTGTGTTCCTCCAGCCTCAGCCTCCTTCATGCTAGGATTCGAGGCATGTGCCTCCACCCCCTGATCTACAGCTCATTTACAAAATCCCGGCATTAACAGATCATTTCTATGTTGGTACCACACAAAAGAAAGAGGAAATGAGATTTCTTTAGTTGCTCCCTGCAAAGAATAAGGTCAGGGGCTGCTTTTAAGAGCTCTTCCCCGAGACAGCTACTTCCTGTCTTCAAATTCAGACTCCAGCACATTCATGAGGCAGAGTACAAGCAGAGCGTTTTCTTCCGTTTAAATATGTTTATAAGTTGCATGATGCGATTCAAGCTTGTACCATTCCTTTGCAAACATTGGCAGATACAGCTTTTTGTCACATAAATCAGGCCTAGGCAGCCAAGGAGGTTTTTTCTCTTCCCTCTTCTCTCACATATTTGACAGCCATGTACACAAGAGCTAAACAAAGCCAAGACTAATATCGTTTTAAACAGATACATGCTACATTTTAAAGGGAGAGGAAATGATATCAGATGGGCCGTGGCATTGCGAGCCAGGAAGGCTGCGCTCACAGGAAAGTGCATGGGGAGCCGTCCTCACAGTCCTCTGCACAGCCTGCCTTCGCACAGGCCGGCGGCGCCCACTGCCCCTTCCCACAGGCCAGCGGCGCCCGCTGCCCCTTCCCACAGGCCGATGGAGCCCACTGCCCCTTCCCACAGGCTGACAGCGCCCACTGCCCCTTCCCACAGCCCGACGGCTCCCACTGCCCCTTCCCACAGCCCGACGGCTCCCACTGCCCCTTCCCACAGCCCGACGGCTCCCACTGCCCCTTCCCACAGGCCGACAACGGCGCCCACTGCCCCTTCCCACAGCCCGACGGCGCCCACTGCCCCTTCCCACAGGCCGACGGCACCCACTGCCCCTTCCCACAGGCCGACAGCACCCACTGCCCCTTCCCACAGGCTGACAGCACCCACTGCCCCTTCCCACAGGCCGACAGCACCCACTGCCCCTTCCCACAGGCTGACAGCGCCCGCTGCCTCTTCCCACAGGCCAGCGGCGCCCACTGCCCCTTTCCACAGCCCGACGGCTCCCACTGCCCCTTCCCACAGGCTGACAGCGCCCACTGCCCCTTCCCACAGGCCGACAACGGTGCCCACTGCCCCTTCCCACAGGCTGACGGAGCCCACTGCCCCTTCCCACAGGCCGACGGAGCCCACTACCCCTTCGCACAGGCTGGCGGAGCCCGCTGCCCCTTCCCACAGGCCGACAACGGTGCCCACTGCCCCTTCCCACAGGCCAACAGCGCCCACTGCCCTTTCCCACAGGCCAAGCCCACTGCCCCTTCCCACAGGCCAACAACGGCGCCCACTGCCCCTTCCCACAGCCCGACGGCTCCCACTGCCCCTTCCCACAGCCCGACGGCTCCCACTGCCCCTTCCCACAGCCCGACGGCTCCCACTGCCTCTTCCCACAGCCCGACGGCTCCCACTGCCCCTTCCCACAGCCCGACGGCGCCCACTGCCCCTTCCCACAGCCCGACGGCTCCCACTGCCCCTTCCCACAGGCCGACGGCGCCCACTGCCCCTTCCCACAGCCCGACGGCGCCCACTGCCCCTTCCCACAGCCCGACGGCTCCCACTGCCCCTTCCCACAGGCCGACGGTGCCCACTGCCCCTTCCCACAGCCCGACGGCTCCCACTGCCCCTTCCCACAGCCCGACGGCTCCCACTGCCCCTTTCCACAGGCCGACGGTGCCCACTGCCCCTTCCCACAGCCCGACGGCTCCCACTGCCCCTTCCCACAGCCCGACGGCTCCCACTGCCCCTTCCCACAGCCCGACGGCTCCCACTGCCCCTTCCCACAGCCCGACGGTGCCCACTGCCCCTTCGCACAGGCCGGCGGCGCCCGCTGCCCCTTCCCACAGGCCGATGGTGCCCACTGCCCCGTTCTCTCCATGCACCTGCTTTCATCGCCAACTCCGGGTCGTGCCAGGCTGGAAAGAAGATGCTTCTGTGCGTCAGGCTGGTTCTGCTGGTCAGCCACTCTCTTCCCGTGCCTGTCCTTCTGTGAGCCTTCCCACACTCCAGCGGCTCCTTCTATGGATTCCTCTGCCGCTTGCTCCTCCTGGCTACGCCCCTGAGAGACGTGATGAAAACGCGAACGCATGAGCGTGCGGTAATACCTCCCAGGCTCCCAGCCCCAATACCACAAACGGGCCCTGGAAGCCACGGAAGTGAGGTCTCTCAGTGGGGGATCAAGGTGTCTGAGGCCCTGCTCCCAGGGGACCCGGGCAGGACCTGATCCTCCCGACCTCGCTGCTGGACTTTCTGCCCTGTTCCACTGGTGTCTCACTGTGTCCTCCTGCGTGCTGATCGCGCAGGGAGGTCTAGTATGGAATCAGCCCCACCCACTCTAGAGCGGCCTCCTTAACCGCTCTCACCTCCAGGACGGCCGAGTTGGGGTCTGGGAGGTGATGGACGCACGTTTTTATGGGACAGAAGTCAATGCACAGCACCATCCTGAGGCTGCAGGCCCCACGACGCTGGCCTGGGCCCACCCCAGGGACCTTCACAGTGGGGAGATCCTCGCCTTCCCCTGACGACCCCGAGGCTGGGCTGCATTGTGCAAGTGCGGGAGCCAGGGCGTCCCCGTTGAATGCAGAATTCCCTGTTGTGAGCGGCTCTTTCTGAGTCCTCCGCAGTCTTTTGTGTATCTGTGCGTCTACTCGCAGGATGGGCCCGCATCGTTGCGTGCCTGCCACCGTTGCCCTCACGGGAGCTAGGGCCTGCCCCGTGGCACGGCCCATGGGCTCCATCCGAGGTTGCGATTGGTGGAATTACAAGCACAAGTGTGCCATGCCCTTTCCTTACCTATGTAAGTAGGTATTGCTCAGCCACATCAGGTCAATGTGAGAAGCTTCTCCTGTGTCTTCTTCCCCAACCCCCATTCTCCCCCCACCCCAGCTTAATGGCAACACTGGGCCCCATAAAGACTTCTCCTGACTGGTGGGGTGTTACCTATGCATGGTCTCCGTTACGGGTAAAGTCGGCTAGCCGGAAACACTAAGAGTGGATGAAACTAGATTTCCAGGCCCAGCATCTAGTGACACCGGATGGAACTTGCTAAAGAGAGACAGACTCCAGTGGCTGTCAGCCCCAGGCCTCTGGAGGGAAGTCATAGGTCCACTCAGCAGCCAGGCAGTGTCTGAAGAGATCCTGAGAGCAGCCAGGAGCAAAGACTGTGGAAGCTACAACAGAATCTGGATGGGGAGAGGGAGGGAAGAACTAAGATTGGGAAGACAGAGGCCCCCGAGCTGAGGCGCTGCTGGCTAGTTGGAGGAAGAGCCCCGTGTGAGAGCCAGGGTCCCCCACCTAGAGTTCAAGGACAGCGGCACTCAGTGCCAGCAGCAGCACCACTGGCTTCAAAGGCCATTTGCTGAGACGCCTGCCACCAAAGCAGCAATTTCTCTTGGGAAGTTTGGAGCCATAAGCACGCCGCGCGTAACGTAAGTCTGTGAGTTTTGAGAGCGTTGCCCCTAAGTCTCTGGCAGTGCAGCGTTCAGGGCTATCCACGGAGAGAAAGCTGCCCTGGTCTACTTCTGTCCACTCAGAGCAACAGGTCCCCAGCCAGCCTCTAGGACAGTGAGATCTCACACGTTCCTTGTGAGATCGAAGCAAATCCAGGAATACTGAAAAGAGGAGCATTTGCTTGTTGTCAGCAGTGACGTTTCCCCCTTGCTGTGGGATGCAAATACATTGAAAATGTCACCCCAAACAGGCTCCAAGAAGCTACAGACTGGCTTTGTAGCAGGCAATCTGAGGAGAGACCGAAACAAGAGCCCAGACCCTGTCAGAGAAAGTTCAGGCCACAGAGCATCGGTCAGCCATCTCCCAGGAAACCAGGCAGGTTGGTTTTCGGATGCGTCCATCCTCAGCTCTTTGCAGCAGCCTAGCCCGAGCTTGCTGGGGCTAAGGTGGGTGAAGGCTTCTCTATAACAGAGAGGGCCTGACGGGGAGCAGCCAATGCCAGAGGGGCCCTAGGAATTTGGAGACACTGGGGAGCCCTGGGTCAGCTGAGGAAGCAGCATTGGGGGGGGAGACCATGCACAGGGGGAGAGACAGTGGCTGTGGCAGAGGGGGTTGGAGCAGGAAACAGACGCTTTGTGATCACGGGTGGTTCAAGCTGGGGAAGTCTACACACACACTCCCAGCGCCCCCATTCCCGCGCTGCATAGAGACTGAGGCTGAAGACCCAGCGAGACTTTGCCCTGCACTCACTGCTATTTTTATCGAAGCAGTGTTAATTGGTGATTAATTTCATAAAGCGGTTTCTTGTTCAATACTTTGGATTAAAGTGGATAAGTTCATGGATAAATATTTCATCCACATCTTAGAATCTTCCTGAGAATAGTAGAAAGTAGAATTTCACAGAGGCTCCACAAACAGTTCATCCAATGCCTTCATTCTGAAGCTGAAGAAAATAGAACCATGCAGAGATGTTGGTGCTTCCAGCAGTAAGAAACCCAAGAACAGATGTTCACATCTCTTGTCTCCACAGGGCTTAAGGACAAAGGCTGGTTTCAAATGCAAAGTCTTGCTTGGTATACAAGGTTTCATTTTGGCAAGGAGTCTTGGTGGGAGAATGTGGACGAGTCCTTTTTTTATAATCTAGAACTAGACATGCTTGTCCTTTGCTAAGGCTATTTTTATTCCATTGCACAAAGATGTGCATGAAGGAAAGACCTCAGTAGTGTTTACATGGACAGGGATTTTCAGGTTTTGTAGAAGAGAAAGTAAATGCCAGTTGTTCTTATTTTCTTCTATTCCTACTTTGTCTCAACTGAACAACTTTTAGCTCCTTGTAGGAACATGTAAGCACTTAATGAGATTCCTCCAGGGAAGAACATTGCTGCAAAGCCACAGAGTCAAGAACCTCAGCACAGTTGAACCCGAGCAGCTGAAGACAGGATTATGTCACGATGGTAAGCTTCTGAAACATGTTGTCTGAAAGAATGTGTGTTTCCAGAGAAGAATGGGGAGGTGAAAATCAAAACAGGGCAGCAGTGCTGCTGCTAATGTGTGTCACGCATGCATTCCTTGGGTTGTCATACAGATGGCAAGGAAAGGTGTATTCATGGAGGCACACCGCAGTCTGCTTGACACCCTATTTCTAGAGAGTTCCTTTTCAAACTGATCCTCTCATCTCATGATCCATCTGTGCTAGAGATGATAATGGCCACCCAGTGTCAGTCTGTATCCTTTCATTCTAACTCTGGTTTTCTAAATACACAGTCCAATACCTAAGGCGAGGCTTTCCCGACCAAATCCACACAGCAACTTAGCATCTGGACATGGAGCTCACCCCCACCAGGAGCAAAGGCTGACTGTTCTCTATGTCTGGGCTTTGACACGCGTCTGAGTGCGCTGTTCCTTAGGCAGTGGCCTGGGGTCTTTCCGGGCTGCTACTCACATCTCTATTCCCATTCAAAGCAGTCTTGGGCTGCTAGTCACATTTCTATTTCTCTTCCAAGCAGTCCTGGGCCAACGGTCTCCAGTCCCATTGCTAGCAGACCTTATCACTGTGTTAAGGCTACTGTAAAACCTTAGCCAATAAGTGTTTAATATAAATATTGACAGTGGTTTATGGGGTCTTGATTCACAAAGGACTAGTGCTAACAGCATTGAGCCTTTCATGATTTGCATTTCCAATCACTGTAAATAAGCATATTTGTTTAAAAAGAAAGTCTAACAGTGGATGGCAAGAGCAGTGGGTTCTTGGGAAGGAACTATTAAAGGCAGCAAATCCATAAAGTAGGTTTATATCCCATTAAAAGATCCCTACTTCACTGGAGAAAGGGAAAAGGGAAAAGATCTACTGCTCACTAATTGAAAACGTTGGTATCAAATCAAAATTTGTTCATTGATGTGACCTTTAGGTCTGCATGGAATTTTCAAGGAAAACTCTAGAGTTGAATTCGTTTTCCCGAGGGTCACATAGGATTGGGGTGAGCACATCCCCGACAGTGTCCTGTAAGTTTGACTTTCAGATGCGAAGAGAACTTCTCCATCAGCACCCTGGAAGCAAACCAGCGCAAGTCACCTCCTGGTGTTGGATTCTCTATAAACCGCAAGAGCCCGAATCTGCTTCCATTGCTCCTGCCTCCCCACCAGACAAAATGCTACTTCTTTAAGCCTTCAGCTTGTTGAAGTAAATTGTGAAGTACTTGGGCATCGGTGAGGCCCAGAACTCCATGACAGGGTTATATTATTCATACATGTGTTCATTTCCTCACCCATACCGTGATGATGGCATCAGAGGCTTCTTATTTTATTTTAGTTTTAGTGGATGTGTATTAACTGCACAAAATATTTCATTGTGATAGTGCCATAATGAATACAATGCACGTTGATTAAATTCACCCCCTCTATGCCTTCCTCATCCCTCTCACAAGAAAGTCCTTTTAAAAGTCCTTTTAATGGGTCTCATGGTTTTATTTCCATGCATATGTCCAAGGCTGTCGATCACATACATCCCCTATACCTTGTGCCCTCCTTCCCGTTTTCCACCATATCAACCACTTCAAAGTCCTCCCACTGTTTTTTTAAGGTCTAAACTTGTTATATTAGAGACAATAGCCAATATTTGTCTTTCTTAGTCTGACCTATTTCATCTATTTGATGGTCCCCAGAACTGTCTCTTACTCAGCAAATGACATGATTTCCTCCACTTTGCGGCTGAATGACACTGCATCTTGTCTTGCTCCACTCATCACGATGCTATAGGTGTGTTCTTGTGAATACTACTGCTATGACCAGGTAAGTCATCTGTGTGCTGACCAGGTAAGTCAACCTGGTGCCCCCACCAGGCTTCGGAAGTGCTTAAGAAGGTACAGTGGTTGTCACTGCTTCAGATACAGGAAGGAAAGAAACAGGAGCCATGACAATAACAACAAAGCTACAGTGAAGTGTGTGGTCCTCATGCCACTGGTGCATCTGAGGAAAGCCGTCACCAAATAGCTGACAAGCCTTGGCTCTCCAGGTGGAAATGACTAACAGGTCTGAGCAGAGGCAAGTTCCAGAGGGTCTGTGTTACGGACATGCGCAGTGCAACCCGTGATGAAACAAAAAGTGAATCTGGGCAGCACGCTGCTTCCAGCAGCGCTGTGTCTGCAAGTCTGTGCTGTCAGTGGTGTCCGAAGCGGCGCGCGCCCTAACGAGCGTCGATGCACCTGCTGACCCACACGCTGACACCGACATGAGATGCTCTCCGGGAACTCTGCCTTTGGTGGATTTGCATAAAAGTGAAATGGGTGGATGTTGATGGGCATTCTGCGATTGTTTTAATGCTAATTCACTGTTTGACCTTTGGTTTTATAAACTAAGGCTATTTAGCGCTCATAAACATTTTAGGAATGAAATGTCCAGAGATAGGTCACAATCTATCCTCAGGTTGTTTATCAAGACTAAGAAAAAAACAAACAAACCTACGATCGTGGGCTCTGGTATCGACGCCCTCAGACCTTTCAGTACCTGAGCAGTAAACACATGAGCTGGTGTCTCCACCAGGCCTATTGAATAGAACAAGAGGGCATCCAAGTATCAGCGGCATCTCCTTAGATCATTAGAGGAGCCTTAGCACTTGATGCAAACGTTTTCACCATTACACACTCAATAAGCATCACAGTAGCTCATTTAGATTTTTCTACCCTAACAACTGCTTGACAAACTTCTGCACTTCCTATTGGAAATCTCACTAATCTGGGTAAATAAGTGAAAAGAAAAAATGATTCTAAGTAGGCACAAGCAGAGTGGTTCTGATAGCAACAGGATGGAAACTGTAAGTTAAACTCAAAAGTACAGAAGGCATGCGCAATAAGATGACTGTGTGACCTGAGCGTTCATGGCCAGCGGAGACCTGGGGGAGTTGCTCAGGAGTTCCGTGGCATTCTGTGGCTAGCTTGTCTCATAAGAAGCAGTGTAAATGTTTAGACCTAGGACACCAAGGCTCAGATGGGACTTACCAGTGGGGAAACCAATCTGCCTCAGTCTACTTCATGATAAATGGTGTTTTCTGGAGTGTAACACTGGAACTTGACTGTGTGGCGTCCAAATGAGATACAAAATAGTAAGCGATCTGGGTTTCTTTTCAAGCGAGAGGAGGAAGGCGTCTACAGCACTTCCTCAACCACACAGGCTCTGTCTGTCCCAGAGAGAAGCCAGCTGTCCTGTGGACCACTTTCCACAGGAGAGAGGGAACGTGTGCACTGCGGGGGCCCCGTGAGCCCCCCGTGAGGTTCCCTGGGCTCCTGTCCCCGTCTGGGAGGCCCCACGCACCCCATGTCCTGTTCCGCTCCCCAGAAGAATGGTCTGTAAGATGGACCCTCATCACCCTCACCCTGTGGTTGAGGACACAGAGGCTGCAGATCTGAGAAACCTGCAAAGCTGTTCATCCTGGAGCCGGCAGGCACATGACCTGCCGCAGACCAGACTCAGTGGTCTTTTTTAAAATTTTTGTTGGTCATGAGGCTTGAACTCTGGGTCCAGGCGCTGTCCCTCAGCTCTTCAGCTCAAGGTGAGTGCTCTACCACCTGAGCTGCAGCTCCACTTCTGGTTTTCTGGTGGTTCATTGGAGATAACAGTCTCATGGACTTTCCTGCCCAGGCTGGCTTTGAACTGTGATCCTCAGCCTCCTGAGGAGTTAGAATGACAGGCGTGAGCCACTGGTGCCCAGCTAGACTCAGTGGTCTTTGCCACGCTGGAGCTACCTTTTGAGGTCATTGGTCAAGTACGCCACCAAGGCTGCACTGTACAGACATGAAACAGAAGAAATGAGCAACTCACCTCCCAGGAATCACGGGCTTTTTCTCTTTCTGGAGTGGCACAGCACTTGGAAGAAGAATCTAGTCCCAGAGTGGCACTGCACTTGGGAGAAGAGCAGTTGTAGAAAGCTGCCTGACTTACCTGAGATGCCCTTTGTTTGGAGAGCTGCTTAAATACTGCACTGAATGGCACTGTTTCTTAGGACCCTGTCTAGTGGTGTGGCTCAGTCACTCTGTTTTGATTCATTCTGTTGGGCTGGTAAACCATATGCCTGTAGGAATTTATGAAAGACGGGGGGAATCTCATCTTCTTGTAGCTGTCATGGATGTAAAATCCCTGGCAGCAAAGTGGGACTTGTGGTAATAATTGTGACACAATAGATTCTGACAGGACAGACTGCTGACGTGTTCATTTGCATACTGATGTCCTCTTCACCACTCGCTGTGGGCCCCACATGAAGGTCCCAACCATTCCTGCAGAACAAGACGCCATTCTATCACCAAACACTCCACACAAGAAAAGTGGCACGTGTGCCACATGGACATGCTTACGAGACACGAATCTGCTATCCCTTTCCTGTTCAGCGTGGGGGAAACCATTTGGGCCCATCTGTCAGTGCCACTGCCTATTGGAGGCTGGATCGCCAGAGCGTATGTGCAGCTGGACGTTAGGAATTGGTTTGCTCATCAACTTAGCAATAATCAAATCTTTGCCAGTGGACATCTAGACACTGAATAGAAGAAATACGGAAAACACCATTACGATTCAGTTACTTTCCTTTCAAAGATGCAATTTGATGCTTTGTTTTTGCACATCGATATAATCTTGTTTTCCAAAGAAGCACAGTCCAGGTGCAGCTTGATAGAGGAAAAATGTGTTTCAGTGGCCCAGGAACTAGAATTACATGTCTGATCTATCTTCAACTTCTGGATTTGACTTCTAGAAGAAGGTGAACAGAAGTTCCTCAAGAGAAAACTAGCAAAGCAGATGCACTCTGTGCGTTGGTGTGCAGCGATATACCCAATTCACTAGGAAGCAATGAAGGACTCAAGAGGATTCCCTGGAGTGTGTGGCCATGTCTCTGCTTCACTGGGGAGGGAGGGAGGGAAGGAGGAGGGTCTGGCCCTCCCCTCCCCAGCCTCCACCCTGTGCACCTCACCGTCAAAGGTTGGTGAACAATAGTCATGGTTAACAACGAAGGTATGCGCCTTTGGTCTGTGAGGATTCAGATTCTGACAGCTCACTGTTTATAGGGCCACAGCGGCCCTTGCGGTACCACACTTTGATCGTTTACCTCGCCGGTTCTTGCAACAAGGCTCAAAACCTCACGACTCCTCCAGCATTCTTCAGCCACCTGAGGACTTCCTGGGCTCTTGGGTGTGGGGTACCACGCAGCTATCACCTGCTCATTAAACCGCAATTGTTCATAGGCTTATAGGACGCTTTATTTGACTGAAGTATTTTCTAGAACATCTGGTTGGTTATACTTTACATAAATTAACAGACTGTCAGCTCCTCTTGACAGTTACCTGCTTACTTTCACTTCATTAAATGCCATTTTTCAGAAATAGCACAAAATATGTGAAACACAACATGTAATTAAGCAGAACAATACAAATAAATATAAATAATCACAATGAGAGTAGGAAGAAAGAAATCTGCCTGAGCACCGTGCGGGGCCCTGCCACACTCTGGAAGGTGAACTGTGGGTGGTGCGTGTTGGGTGCTTGCCAGTCCACACGGAACATGGGTGGCAGGGGACTAACAAGCCTCCCGTCTCAGGTTTGCGCCATCGGCGGAGTTCGGCTCCAATCTTTTCTATGGGAAGACCCATGCCTAGAGAGCTGGGATGCTGGCGGTCACCACAGGGATAAAAGTAGAGACAAGTTCCTATCTGGGTGTCACCGGGGAGCCCACGGAAGAGACTTCTGGGCTTCCTCATCACTGTCAGGGCTGGGTCTCCATGCTGGATGCCAGTCCCTGAAACAGACAGAGCTGACCTCCCATCCCCCCTCCCCCCCACCCCGGCACCCTACCCCTCCACCGTGCCACGCTTACCTTAACTAAGTGTATCGATGGAAGCCGGCAGCTCCTCTCATAGATGGTTCTACATGTGTATAGGCGAACAGAAAGTTAGAGTTTATTTTAGAGTATATTTTCTCTGTCATTTTATTCAGTGCTTCTCTATCGATGTAGCTTTTATTTTTGTCTCAGACAAGATTTTACTAGCCCTGGCTGGCTTCAAACTCTTGATCCTTTAGACTCAGTGCTGGGATTGCAGGAGTGCACTACCACACCCAGCTCATCCCTATGTAATTATCTACATATGCTTATGCACGCATGTATGCATGTGTGTGTATATGTGTGTGTGTGTGAATCATGTGTACATCCAACTATCTGCCTATGTCTTCACTGGTCATTGCCATCATATTTCCACGTGTAATAAGACAAGTAATCCTGTGGTATCTTCTATGATTAGCAATAGCTATGTTTCCTGTGGCTATCACACCAAAAGATCATTTGAATTACATAACTCTATCAGCATTAATTAGCAACGAATAATGTTTTTTCATAATACACTCAAGGCTGTCTCATTTCCCCTTCAATATATGATCCTTTGTCTAGATGTGTCAATCACATTTTTATTCCACCTTTCTGCTCCACAGGTCCACATTTTTGAAGTGTGAAGTAGGAGGAGAAAGAATGTATTTCTGCTGGGTTTGGGAGAAATTAGTTTCCATAGATAATTTCAATTTTTATTCCAGAATTGAGAGTAAGTAAGTGCTAGGCAAAAACCACTCAAACATAAAATTATTTAACTCCATGGGAAAGCACAAAATTTACCCTCAATATTTTCATCTATTTTTCACTTTCCGCATGAACTTTTTCCCCCCAATAACAGTCTTAATAGACTTGCCAGATTTGATACATAAAGGTCGTTAAATGAGAAAAGGAAAAAAACAAAACCAACTGAAATAGAGGAGAGTATCCTTCCAAGCCGGGATGTACGGCAGGCTTTAGGAGAGAATGACAACTTTATGGTCCTTAAAATACCAGTAAGCCTTTGGCAAGCTAACTTGGTTGGGAAAGGCATGTAAATTAAAGACTTAATGTGGGAGAAACTGAAAAAAAGTAGGTTTTTCCTACTGCACAAAATCAAATATTTTTATGTGGCAAAACATGATGAACAGGAATCAAGAAAAGAATCAGAAGACTGGAAAATAGTCTTAACACATATGACAAAAGTTGTCTTTCCTCATATTAAAAAAATCTTCTAAAAGGAATGAAAACATCATGGATAATCTGAAGAAAAATCTCTCAGATGAACAGGCTAATAAACATCTAGAAAGATGTTAGATTTTTTTTAACTGAGTCAGAGAAATGGGACTCAAAGCAAGAGTGAAATCAGATAAGCAAAGAAAAATTTCAAAACAAAGTGGCAAAGAAATGGTAGATTGTGTCAAATATTCCCAAAGTATATTTATAAATGTCCTTTAAAATGAAAAAAAAATACAAGTGAATGCAGCGTTTCCATTCTGAGAACCTATCCCACAGGAACTAAAAGAGCATCAGCACGCAGGATACAATCTCAAGACCCCCAACCCCGGCCTCGGCGATGGTGGGCATGAATCCAGTTCCTCCACACCACCGGGCTCACCCACAGAAGCAGACTAGGATGGGCACCCGAGGCTGCTGCTCCACCAGGGGCCTGTTTCTGTTTCTACATGGACATGGTAATTGTGGAGATTATTCCACCTCTGAAGAAGGACAGGCTCCTGCTTCTTGCTGCTGAGGGGAGCCATGAATACCTGGAGAAATGGAGCTGGAATGGAGACTGCAAAGAGCTCTTCCCTGCCATTCCATGGGTTTACTAACTACCCCTTTCACATGAGAATGTGAAGATGATGTACAGAAGGGGTTACAGTTACATAAGTAAGGTAATAAGTACATTTCCCGTCAAACTTGTTACCGCTCCCTCATTTTCCCCCTCCATTCCCTCCTCCCAACCCCCCAAGTTGTGCAGATCATTTCCCACATGCTGTCTGGTGAGAATAGCTGTCCCATTGGTTCCCCTTGTCCTTTGTCTCACCATTCTGTCATTCCCCTTCCCTTCCCTAATTCAGATAAATGCATATACAATACCAGGGCACCAAAATCAAATACAGTGACAACAGGGGTAGACTACAGGGGACAGAACACACAAAAGAAGCAAGAATTCACATAGTACATTAACAACAACAACAAAGAAAACTTCTCGTGTCCATGTCTTGGAGTTCATTTTGCTTAGCATCCTCTTATATGGTCATAAGTATGTAGCTACTGAACTATTCTGCTCATCTGCTAAGATGATCCTAAATGTGCGCTAATAGATGTGAACATTTTAATTCAGACTATACAGAGTGAAAATAATGTGGATGTGGCACACGCAAGCAGCGTATAGGGCAGTCTCGTTTCTTCCTTGTTCAGGAGCCGGGCGAGGACCCGGAGTGCACGGCTGAGAGATGACCAGATGTGGAGTTGCTGGCTTGTGCTGGGAATCCAGCCCCATGAGTCCATCTGTAGACGGAGGAGTGGAGCTCTGGGCAGGCCGGTCAGGGCTGCCTAGAGAAGGACCCAGAAACCTGGGAGGGGGTCCGCACACCCACGGGCCTGACAGCAAGCAGCAGCATGGAGGAGGGACTGTGGACCAAGCTATATGGCACAGCGGGCACAGTGCGTGTCTTCACCCAGAGTCTGGCCCGCTGGTTTCTGAACCATCATCCTGCTCTCTGGATAAAGGAGCTGTGGGACGGGGTGTCGGGAGGCTGAGCCCGCCTCCTCCATCCACCCTCAGAGCAGGGAGGGCGGGCCTCCAGGAGCAGCCTGGGTGGCACACCAGCACAGGAGCTGTGCACGCCCCGGGTGCTCTGCCCGGCCATCCCTCGGGAGGGACATGGGGACAGAGGAGCTCTCGTACCCCTGCACCCACCACTGGGGGAAAGGAGAAGGATGGGAGATTTCTAACGATGCCGGGGAGATGCTGCTGAGGAGGCCTCCAGGAAGGCCCGGCTCTGGACAAAGGGCACCGTCAGGAGGCACAGTCAGGATAGGAGTACTATAGCAGTAGCCAGCCCCTCCCTCACACCCCAGCCTCCCCTCCTCAGGCCTGACAAGATCCTTCAACGCTGGACTTGCCAAACTGAAGTCCTTGTCAGAGATAAACTGCCGTGAGGTACAAAGTAGAAGCCACCTCTGCTCGTGGACCAAGCTGGCACCTGGAGCAATGGTGAGAGCGGCAAACAGGAAGAATGGGGAGATGGGAGGGGAACCAAGGCCAGACATGCAACCATGGGCAGAACAACCAGGATCCAGGACCGTCGGATCTGGCACCACCGCCCCTCCACAGCCCCCCTCCACAGCCCCCCTCCACACGCAGCACCAAACTTCAGAAGAATCCCAAATTCAGTATGCAGGCTTTGAACTCTACATGATATATTGAATTAAAACCTGTTTTATAAAGAAAACTCAATAGTAATTTAAAGAAAAAGAACCAGAAACTTGTATTCTGCAAAGATGGCAGTGTTGGTGACCGGCAAGTCTATCTGAGAAGACGCATTTCAAATGCCGGTCATCTCTTATCTTCGGAATGTGGTGTAAGTTCTTTAAATCATTTGTTAAAACAATGTCAATACTTTTCATCTTGGATCGATGCTTCCAGAGAAGGTGCTCTTAATTTTTATGGTGGGTAAACATGGCGTTATTGGCATACTAAATTAGCATTGGAAAATGGTTTATGAGAACAAAGTTACAAACATGGCTAAATAAAATAATGTTATTGTGGTTAACATAGAATATTGTTGATTACACAGAATATCCGGCCTGTTGCCTTTCACCCTCCCCTCCCCTCCCACACACACTGCAGCTACTGTGAGGTTGTGTTTATAGTGACTGGATGCTGTTTACATCTAACCTCGAGAAGAAGTGGAGTAAGACTAGGACTCGCTGAGTGCTGGGTGGGATTGTTGAGGGAAGAATGCTATTCAAGGGGATTTTAATGACAATCAAAATATTATGCAGGACTTTCTGGTAGAGTTTACATTTTATAGAAAATGTTCTATTTAAACTTTCAAAAATTTCGATATACGGTTATTTCTAACTGTTTGTAAACTGTTTCATTACCTGCCATTTTGTAGTTTTGATTTTCACTTTATTGTTAATATCACCATTTCCTCATGAATCTTGTAATTCTATGTATTTTACAGCTTTTTGATGGAGTCAACTTTTGGCTTTATTGTTATGTTCTATTATGTTTATTTCTTCTTTCATTGATTTTTTAAATAATTTCATTGACTTAGCTTCATTGAATTTATCTTGTTAATGTTCTGTTATCTTTTAGATTGAGTTAAGTAATATAGAGCTCTTGTTATAAATTTTCATTGTAAAAGTGATGTACAGAGGGGTTACAATTACACAAGTAAGGTAATAAGTACACTTGTTTTTGGAACAGTATTACCCTTCCCTCATTTTCTGCCACATTTTCCCCTTCCGACTATCCTTTTACCCAAGTTGTAAAATTCATTTCCAACAGTGTCTGGTGAGAATCACCGTTGCTTTGGTTTACCCTTTGTCTTACAATTTCTGTCATTCCTTCTCTTTCCCCAATCAGATAAGCTTATATACAAGATGAAAGGTACAGAAACTAAACACAGTGACAATAGGGAATAAACCAAAGGGGGGGGGGAGGGAAGAAAATAGAAATCATTGCAAACAATACAGTAAAAGAATTCCTGTTTCTATTTATTGGAGTTCGTTTGGATAAGCATCATTTTAGGTGGTCACATGCACATAGCCTCTGAGCCATTGTGCTCCTCTGCTGAGAATATCCTAGGTATAGTAGGGTTATTACAAAGGAGGGAAACAATGCATTCAGCCTATGTTTCTTTGGGTCTGTCTTGCTTCAGTTAATATATTTTTTTCCAAGTCTTTCCATTTCATAACAAATGGGGTGATGTCATTCTTTATGATGGAGGCATAGATTCCATTGTGTACATATACCCTTTTTCTTGATCCATTCATCTACTGAGGGACATGTGGGTTGATTCCATATCTTAGCTATGGTGAGTAACGCTGCAATAAACATGGTTGTGCCAGTAGCTTTAGTTTGTGTTCCTTGGATAAATGCCCAGGAGTGGGATTGCAGGGTCATAGGGAAGCTCTATCTTTAGTCTGCTGAGGCACCTCCATACTGCTTTCAAGAGTGGTTGAACCAGTTTACATCCCCACCAACAGTGTAGTAGCGTTCCCTTTTGGCCACATCTCCACCAACAGCTGTTATTGTTAGTTTACTTGATAATGGCCATTCTAACTGGGGTGAAGTGGAAACTCACCCCAGTTTTGTTTTGATTTGCATTTCTTTCATGGTCAGAGGTGTTGAACATTTTTTAAAATACAGATTTAAAAATCATAATATTTTCAAGATAAAGTATTTGGCAGAATCTGAATTTTTGTTATGTCATATTTTTATCTTTTGGGTATATATAACCATTTACTTTTATTAAACCATTTTGAAATGCAAGGATTCTTTTTTAAAATCACTGTTTTTTCTTACTATTCACCTATAACTTTTGACAGAAAGCATAATCTGGATAGCACTCATTGTGTAGAAATTGGTAAGACTTGCTTTTTGAGCTAGTGAAAGTTCAACAGGTAAAATTCCACATAGGCTTGAAAGACTGATCTCTAAATTGTGAGTGGAGAATCTATGAATATTCATTATATCATAATTGTTATCCTTTTCCATTCTTTCATATATTTACAAATTTAATTGTTTAACCTATCAACAACTGAGAAAGTTGCAATAAATATTTCCATTGAGATTATGGCTTTGCCAATGCTTTCGTTAAAATTTAAAGAAAATCCGTTGTGTGAGTCAATACATTTCTTAGATTTATACACTTTGAGTTTAAGTTTTCTTGCTTAATGGGCTTTTCTTCATTTGGTACTCTCTTGTATTCTCTTTATCAACACAAGGTATTGATAAAATGTTACCAAAATGTTCCTATTTCCTTCTATTTTAATAAAGTTACTCTAGCTATTTCTTAAGATTCTTTTCATCAATGTAATATCAACCTTTCTGTAGCCTATAGTTAGTAAATATGTACATATACAAATACTCTCACAAAATGTTTGTTTAATTGGAAGATTTAGACAACTGATATCTGTTATTACAGATAGATTTCCAGGACTTAACTGTACAGTTTCTACTTGTTTTGATTTTTTCTTTTCTTTTTTTAATAAGTTTTTTATTGTGAAAACACTGTACACAGGGGTTACAGTTACACGAGCAAGGTAATGAGTACATTTCTTATCAAGCGTTGTTGCCTCCTCCTTTTAAACTCAGGGTGTCCTGCTTCTGAGGCAGATGCCCTGCTAGTTGAGCCATGCCCTCGGTCCTTGTATTGTTTTTGTGTCTGCTTCTTTTTCTTTCCTCATTTCTGGTGCACTGTGGTTGATACCAGGCTGAACTCCCAGGGTGGTCAGCCTTTTCTGTGGCTGCTCTGTGGGGAAGTGTCCCTCGCTGGCAGCGGTCGCTGGGTCACCCTGTTAATCACAGCACTCGAGCATCCCTAAATCTGCTGGACATTTTATTAGGTCTCTCCTTCCTACTCACGTGACTAACAAGGCTAGTGTTCTGATGATAAGACATGTTTCTGTTATCTGCTTCTTATGCCTGTCTTATTAGTTTTGCAATGTTGAGGCCTGTGTTTTTGAGTTACTACATTTACTTTTTGCAAAAAGTGTTCCCATGAGAAGATGCAGTGTGTAGCTATGGAAAAAATTCTTTCTTCATATTCTTAAGGGTGTTAGTATAGCTTTGTGTAAAAATATGAGATCAAAGATAATACCAATAGTGATAGAAGTAAATCTCTCAAAAGCTATCCAGAGCAATTATTTAGAGATAGAAAACATCAAGGAGTAAAACTTTGCATCCTCTTCCGTTTTCCGTGTTTTCTCTGAGTCCCTAACTGTTATGATGGCTGTCAGTCCTGCATTTCAGAATAGCTCCCTACTTTCAGACACCTAGGTTGCTTTCCATCTTTAAACTCATGCAGCGTGCCGCTGTGCTTCCTCTTCTTGGTATTCGAGATTGCGGTAAACTTTCCAACACAGAATCTACTGGGTCAAAATGTCTCAAGTATTTTGTGCTCTAAACGCACAGTGAAAATGATTTTCTAAAACAAGGTGTGAATACCTGCCGTTCCATCCTTGAGAGCTCTGAACATTTCTTGTAAATTATTTGTAGATATATTGGAGCCTCTGACAGTGGGCATGGTGGTCCCCATCTGTGGTCTCAGCTCAGCTGAGGCAGAGACAGGAGGACCTCTGCAGCCCAGCAGTGTAGAGTCAATCTGAGCAACCTACAGAGGCCCTGGGCTCTGATTCTTCAGTTCTCAGCAAATGGGTTCCTGTGGTTTGGTTGCAGTTTCTGTTACATTTCTGCTTTTTATTTGTTTGCTGATTTCCCTCATCCCCTTCTACCAATGGCTTCTTATTTTTAAGAACAATTTATTTAGGAATGATATCAGTCTCTTGTTGCATTGGATTCTACATCTTTCTCTTCCTCTCAACCCTTGAATGACGATGAGGCCTTTCTCGCAAGGGCCCGGTCCTCCTCCTTTGTCCTCCCCCGCTGAGAAGCAGCTTCTTCTGCAGGAGCTGCGATGGAGATGCCACGTGCCTCCACATGTCTCCCTTGCTCCCCAGCCTCCACTCTCCACAGCTCCCAGGACTGCATCATTACCCACGAAGCCAAGCCAGAAGAAGCCTTCTGCTCTCTGGCACTGATTGAGCTGACTGTACTTTTCTCACTTTATGTAAAAATAAAACACAGCTCCACAAGTCCCAAGTAGAACACATGCAGCACGTACATTACCGTTTGGAATCAAGACTGCATTGAAACATCTTGTCTTTCTCTCACCCAGTGAACTTCTTGGCATTAGTGTAGCAGGGGTGATATGTTTTAGGCAACAGCAATCACTCATTTATTGCTACTTTCTTCCTGAACCCAGTCCCTGAGTAAGTGTAGGCTTTTTTTCTTTTGGTGGTACTGGGATTTGAACTCAGGGCCTTACACTTGTAGGCACTCTACTGGTTAGGTTATGCCACCAGCCCTTTCTGCATTGATCTTTTTGTTTTTTGTCAGTTGTGGGGCCTGAACTCTGGGGCTCGGTGCTGTCCCTCAGCTCTTCAGCACAAGGCTAGCACTTTACCACTTGAGCCACAGCACCACTTCCAGTTTTGTGAGTGGTTAATTGGAGATAAAAGTCTCACAGACTTTCCTGCCAGGGCTGGCTTTGAACCGCGATCCTCAGATCTTAGCCTCCTGAGTAACTGGGCGTGAGCCACCAGCACCCGGCTTGCATGGGTCATTTGTAAAGTAGGGTCTCTCCTTATTTGGGGGTGGGGAGTGTGGCACAGAGCCTACTTCTGTTGATGCTACCTGGCATGGCTGTCATGACAGTGCATGCCACCTCACTCAGCGTTAGTGGTCTAGGGCTGGCCTCAAGCCACGATCCTCCAAATCTTAAGCGTCTCAAGTAGTTAGGGCTATATGCATGAACCGCAGTGCCTGGCTGTTACTGTATGAGATGAAGGCAGAAAACAACTTGCTGTCCACACATGGTGCACACTAGCTGGGACTCAGAAATCACTCTCCCGTTGTCTTCCTGTCCCGGGAAAGATGGGATAGGTGGCTTCCCCGTGTTCCTCCTGTGTGTTCACAGCCAAACCCCTGGGTCATCTTCCCACACTCAAGCCTCCCCCACGCGGGGCCTTCCTATTTTCCCCAATATTCATGACGCCTTAGCAAAAGGTACAAATTATTCCACGGTATCCCTCATTGATTTGAACAAATACGTCAAAGAGCCCCGGGACTACATAATGGAATCAAGAGTGAAGAGACTGGGCTTGCTGATGGCTGGCAGGGTGGCAAGCGAGTGGCTGAAGTTATGTTTTCTCCCAGGTGACGTCGGGACGTCAAGTCCCTGGAGGGACAGGAGAGACTACCCTTCAGAGGCAGCACCACACTCCGGCATCCACCGGCCACTGGTTCCTGTGTCTGGGTCAGGGCCGGCTTCCAGGGGCCCCTGCACACATCCTCACGGGGCCTGGCAGCTCCAGACCAAAGCCAGCCTCTCCCTTGTCTCCAGTGGGCCTCTTTCCCTTTAGTCTGATTCCAAATAAACTGTACAGCTTCATCCAGCTGCCCAGAACCCTGAGAATCAGCCTCTGCGTTCTCCTGGGCCTGCTTCGGAGTGGCAGCAAGTCCTGTGGGCGCTGGGTTGGATCCCAAAGGAATCATCCCGGGGCACAGGCCCCGCCTCCACCTTCTCTGACCTGAGGATCTCAGAGGCCTGGGCTGTGCGCTGGCCAGGGTCTGCTCTCTCTCCACCCTTTCTGTGGTCTTTCCCTTTGGCACAGCCATCGTGATCTTCCAGAATGGAAACCAGTGCTGTTTGGCCCCAGAACCACCCCTGCCTTTCTCCAATGATTATCTTTTGATGGAGAAGACATTCCTAATGCTGGGAAGTTGGGTTGGGGCTGGGGCCTGGAGAGGCAGCCAACCTCTATCTCCTGTCCTAATTCCCCGGCTCCCATAACACTGGAGAATGATCTTGGAGAGCAGCACACTTGTTCCTCTTGTCAGGGCCTGGGTTTGCTGCTCCTTAGGCATTTTTTTTGGTTCATTCTCTTAATCCACATTAATGATAGATATCACTGGGTCAAATGTCACCAGGTCCTGACCACTGGATGCAAAACTCCACTGCTGTGACTCCTCAGAGCCGGATTCTTGTCTTCATTCCGTCTTCCAGGACTCACCTGATGTTGTGGTGCATGCTCGTCTCCTTCGCTAAAGGAAGGCAAAACGGTTGCTCCTCGTTATGCCCTCATGCCTGAGACAGTTCAGGGCACACAGAGCCTACTCAGTGTTTATTGAATGAATAAATGAATGAATAAATATACATAAGACTAATCTTACAATTTGTATGTGGTCATTTTTGTATTCTTTTCTTAAACTTCTGTAATTCAGTGTGTGTGTGTGTGTGTCTGTGTCTGTGTGTCTGTGTGTCTGTATGTGTCTGTGTGTGTCTGTGTGTCTGTGTGTGTGTCTGTGTGCCAGTATTACCAGGGCTTGAACTCAAGGCCTCATGCTCTTCCTTGGCTTTTTCATTCAAAGCTGGTACTTTACCACTCGAGCCACATTTCAGCTTCTGGCTTTATAGAGGTTAACTGGAGGTAAGAGTCTTACAGACCTTCCTTCCTGGGCTGACTTCCAGCCAGGATCCTCACATCTCAGCCTCCTGGGTAGCTAGGATTACAGGAGTGCGTCACCATTGATTGGCTGTGGCTGCATTCTTGAGTGTGATGCCCACCGTGACTGACTGGACCAGGTGTACAATCTGGCTTGAATGGCTTTCCTCTTCCTCTCTGTCTTTCGTTATGTTTGTGGTTGGTTCCTTGATGTTTTTCTGTTGTTTGTATATTTTATCTTATCTCTGCTTCCCTGTTCTTTTCCTTTTCCTACTGAGTCTTATTTTAAAAATATTGTCATAGGTCCACGCCTCCTTCTGTGAGTCCCAGTCTTCACTATCTGGTAGAACAGTCTCTTTCAGGAATATGTGTCTCCATTCTCGTTTCTTTGTTTCTCCTGGGGAACTTTACAGTTCATAGGCATATGTATTTTTTGTTTGTGTGTTTTAATTTCCTTGAACCTAGTAGATATACTCAAGTATGTACTGGCAAGCAATTTTCTTTTCTGTCCATGACTCCCTGGTCTTGTGCATGGAAAGCAAACTCCTGCTCTCCTGCTAACACACATAGTCCTGTTGTGATCGCCAGGGCCTGGTAAGAAGGGGACTGCCGGGCTCCCATGCTGCCTCCGGGGAGGATCTGCATTGGAGGATGTGTCTGAGGAGAGTCTTTGCAGTGGAAACCAAGCAGGAATGTGGAGGGTTGTGCCCGCCATGTGTCTAAGCTTCCATATCATGTTTTTCCTACACCAGGTTCGATCATCTTCATTTGTGATCAAACAAAGCTCTCCTCTCACCCTCAGATTCTATCCTTCCAGTCTTCGATGTCCAATTAGTGTGAGTGCTATGATGTGCATTACTCTACATCAAAGCTCAGACGCATTGTCTTCTGAGACATGGAATGTATAATAAAACAGAGGAGCTTGCTTGGGTATCCTCAGCTCTAGAGTTGGGCTGCAGGTCTTCCTCCTGCAGACAGCTGCAGCTAACTCGCCTGAAGGGTCGGGTGGGAAAGGGTGTGGGGATGCTTTGCCCCGCACCGTCTGGGCCGGGACACTGCCGGGCTGCATGATGAGGTCACGGTCCCCACAAGGAGGCCACCTCTCCCTGAGGCCAACATCACCTTTCCTTAGTTACTGAGGGTGTTATCATACAGAAAATTGGAAATCTGTTTAGTCCATGTATTAAAAATAAACAAAAAAAAAAAACTTGGTCTTTGGAGGAGACTTGCATTCTGAAAGATCTGAGCCTCGGATGTCATAGAACTGGTGGCGGAAGGGGAGACAGACACAACGATATCTCCGGTTCGCATTTCCCAAGTGCCATCCCAACTCGTCAGCCCCGCCAGGTGGAGTCTGCCTGCGGAGATCCGGTGGTCATCTGGAAAAGGCCAGTGCGCGGCGGGAATGGGCGAGGTGCTGCTATTGGGACGCATGTTGCAGCCGCTGACTCAGAATGGAACTCGTGGTGGTTGGCAGTGAAGGTGGCTCATTTACAAAAGTAACTCAGAGCTGACTGTGGTGCTCTTCCCCGGCCACTGCTCCCAAAGCTCTTGCTACTGCACCACAAGCCTCCTAGCATGAAGCCCTTTGAACATGGACTCCCGCTTCCTCCCAGCTGAGGTATGCACTCTAGCCAGGGGAGTCAGCGCTCACACCTGGCTTCGGTTTGTGAGTGAGGTGGAGTTGGCCCGCTGCTCTTCGATGGAATCACAGAAGGCGTGAGCCCCCGCGGAGCCTGGCGCTGGCTTTCCTGGGTCTCCAGGCACGTGAGAACAGGAGAAGGAGGTCTGCAGCCAGCTTACCCCTTCAAGGGTTTCCTATCACCTTGCGGCTCAGGCACTTCCTTGAGTAGTCTCCTGCCAAGTTTCAGCATGTGCCATTGAGCCTTGAAACACTACCCATTTCAGGGACCACACAGTCAGTCTCTTCTCCAGTTGGTGGGCCGGATGGAAGCGGCTTCCCGTTGTGACAGATGGGCCACAGTCATTACACTTTCAGTCTGTTTTGTCTAGAATTTATGTTGACAAAAAGAGAAAGGAAAGAAAAGATTTCTTGGAAACGGGGAGGTGTTTGTTGTGTTTCACAAGATTTCCTTCACTTCCATCGCAAGGGTAACGCGCCCGAGGCATCTCCACACTGCCGTCTGGCGATGGATGCAAATCAGCTCCAGACTGACAAAGACAAGATGGAAACGGTGTTCCCTCTGCCTCGGAGAAGCTTGGAGCATCATTCATAAGTGAGGTTGAATTCGATGATGCCAGGGGAAAGGTAGTTAATAAAACAAAACAAAGAAGCATAAATTCTTCAACAGAGACGACCTAGCGGAGCCAAGCCTTTCTCAGCGAATCTGCCCCGCAGAGGTGCGTGGGGACCCCCGGTCTTGATGGTATTTATAGGTACAGGTAAGTTTGCCAACAGAAAATTCACCTCCAGGTTCAGAGGTTTCCTTTTTGATTGACAAGACTAAGTTCATTCAAAGCATAAAGCAGAGAGGTGGCCATGAGAGAACGAGGTATATAAATTAGCACAGCGCCCCAAATAACTATCATTAATACTGCAAGTACAAATTACTGCCCATTTGTTTGTTCTATTTCTACTTAAACCATTTGTAAGTATTTGACTATTATTTGATATTTGTAATCAATAATTTTTAATCTACATCATTCTAAGATTTAAGACATAAACGTGATAGTGTTTTTTTCTTCATTTCCTTTGCTACTTTTAATTTACACGTTGTACAGTCACTTCTTCTTTCCTTTTGAGATTCTAGTCATTTCTGTATCCCAATTATTTACTTTTTGCAGAATTAGATCCTTAGAAAAAGTGTCTCTCATTACTCTCCAAGACTTTTTTTTTCCTGCAGAGTATTAAACTGTTCACATTCCAAGTAAAATATGCTTCTTTTATAGCAGAGTGATTTGTCATCTTCTGTCTGGACAGGTAAAACCCGCTCTCATTCTGACAGCAAGCTTAGTGCCAAATGTGTACTTTGTTGCTTTTAACTAAGGCCCACATTCCAGACTAGTGAGAACCACAGGTCAGCCGGTGTGATGCTACCCCGCTTCCAGGCTCTTCTTAATTCAGCATGGCTTGTCTTCCAAATCAATCTCTAAACTTTTTCTGTTTTGAATTATTTATAGAATCACACAAGAATTTAAGACATCGTAGAGATTCTATACACTGCTCACCTCCTTGTTTCCTTGTGTTAGCAACTTGCAAATCTATAGTGCAATATTGGTAGAGATGATCATTTATACACCACTATCTGGTCTGGATTTTACTGGTTTTCAGTCCACTCCTTTGAGTAAATTTGTGTGCATGCAATGATTTCTGTGCAATGAGGTTCCCTGTGTGCGTCTGTGTGTCCAGCCCCAGAGACCACATCACAGCAGTCCTGTGTTGCTGTTCACCCTCCGCCCTCCCTCCCTCCACCCTCCACCTCACCACCCTCCTCTCTGCCCTCCATCCTTCCACTATCTTCCCTTCATCCATCCACCCTCCATCCCTCCAACCTCTCCTCTCCACCTTCCATCCCTGACCCCTGGCCACCATGACTGTGCTCTTCATATCTGTAAGTTTTATGCAGGCAGATGGTATGGAAGAAGTTCTTCTAGTTTCATGTGTGATTGAAACTGACCAGCCATCTTTCCCTAAAATCTTTCCCTTCGCCTCTGGAAATCACCTCTGTTTTGCTTCTCTTACGCAACTGTTCAGCTCACTCACTCCAGATGCTGTCTGTCTTCTTTGCAGGACGGTGACTGTGAATGCAGAGAACACATCCCCTGTGAGCAGTCTGGCTCTGCAAGCCCTCAGCACACAGCACAGCACAGCCGCCATCTGGCCAGGATCTGCCGCCTTCATCCATGACTTCCCTACCACTCCTCCTCCATCACAGCAAGTCCTGAGGCCTCCACCTCTCCATGATTACCTGATTTGGGTATGCAAATAGTTCAAACACCTCATTTCCCCAAATGCTGAATTAGAGGTAATTTCAGTTGGAGAAAGGAATGTGTGTGTGTGTGTGTGTGTGTGTGTGTGTGTGTGTGTGTGTTGAGAAGCTATCTCCTCTAACAACTCTTTATTTGAAATAGGAATGTTATTCTAAAAATAATGATTCAAAAAGTTTAAAAAACTGCCAACAAAACCCTTGAGGCATACAAAACAGAATATCTAACTTACAAACCATATTGAAACTTTTCCAAGTTGTATTTCTAGTTGATCTGAATTTTATTCCATCCTATGGACCTCTAGATAACACTGAGTCAGAAATTCCCTGAAAATATGGCATCAAATAATTAGATGGGCAGCACATCCTATATCTTGTCTGCTAAGAAGAAAACAGGAGGCTGTTTTAGCTTCCTTTTTAAGGGTCTGATTCTTAAGCCCTGGAGGGTGTCGAGCACAGAATAAAGGTAAGTTCTAGGAGAGCTCCGAAAGCATCTGCCCCCAGCTTGTCAATTACTTTGAGGGAGTGTGGGCTGGATAGGAGCGGATCTGCTTCATTCTGCTCTCGCTCTTTCTCCAGGATTTTTTGAATTTCCAAGTTACTCAGCTAAGCACACACTGCTGTTAATACAGGCGCACTGCCATGATTTCTGATTTGCTGGCTGTCATTTCCATTAACAACTGACTAGGCTGTCAGCCTGTCATTCCTTGTTGTTGTAACGATTTCTTTCATACAAGGGACTTGATTCATGAACAAGAGGAAGGAAAGTAAAAACCCGTACAGCTGGCTGTATATTTTTTAACTTGGAGAGACACAGAGGTTATGCAATGCCTTAGGTTAAAACTCCAGATTTATCCTCAAAAAATTAATTACCAAGCACTTAGCTGGACTGACGCCTCTTCGAGCTTAAGAGGTGGAAGAGGTCGGAGAACCCTGAGGAGTATTTCCAAGCTATGCTCTCAAGATGCTTCATCTGACACCACCAAACCAAAGCACTCTGAAGGGAGAAGGGACCTTCTTCCTAGCTGGGGGGCTTCCCGAGGGCCGTAACTGTGACGGTGTCAGGCGGGCGGGCAAGCTGCTCCCAGACACCCAGCACCACGCAGAGGGCCCTGTTCTCCCAGAGCTCGGGTGGCTGAGGCCTGGACAGGTCTCCGTGTGGTGCTCCATTCCAGTCGTCACTTGAAATCTCACGCATATGGTTTTAAAGAACTGCAGGTTCTGGGGACATCACACAAGCTGCCATCCAGTGCCCTCCACCCAAGGCTGCAGGTCTCTGGTGCTCTGCTCCACTCACCTTTCCTGCCCAGTTTTGAACAATGAGATGGAGCACCCTGACTCCTGGCACTGCAGGACTTGGAGGGTGAAGGTCCTGGGAGGTTGGTGGACCAGAAAGTCCTATGCAGGGCTCTCTGACTATCTGCAGGGTCGGGGAGCCTCATTTTCTCCAGCCTGTCTCCCTCCAGACCTCTCCTCCTGCCTTAGATGCTCAGGGCACCCACTTCCTTTGTCTTCTTGTCCACAGTTGGCACCACTGGCATTCCCCTCCTTTGAGAAAAAAGCCTTAGGCATTTTGCTCGAGGCTTCGCACTTTCTCCAGCAGATACAAGGAGCCCTCTCACTGAGGTCTCTCTGGACTTAGCTGTCCTGTCCTCCATCCTTATAGGAGAGCCTCAGGGCAGCTCTTGGGGAAGGAAGGCCCAGAGGAGGGAGAGCCCATGGTTTCTGGGTTTAGAGCAGACTCACAGCATGAAACCTGCAGGTGGCACGGGCACTGCTGAGTGGATGTCCCTCTGCTGCAACCCTATTCACACTGGCCCCTCCCTTATCCAGATCCCGGTTCTTGCCTCACCTCAAAAGTGCTCCCTCTGTCCACCACCACCCGTCCTACAATGAGATTCCCAGGAGAACCTGGTTCTAGAGGTGTCATCAGCATGGGGAAGGGGCGCAGGCAGAATTTCCCTCCTGTGATCTTCATTCTTTATCCTAGCATGAAAATCTTAATTACAGTTTGCAGCTTGAATTTACTCTATTTCCCCAGCCTTGGCTCCCCATTAGATCATTTGCTTTCTTTATAGTGCACAAAGATACCACACTAAATGCCTGCTAGGAAAGTAAAGTCGACCATTCAGACATTCCGCCTTAAATATCATAGATTCTACTCTTATGAATGTGTGAATTAATTTTCTATTTGATTCAGAAATTTAGTCATGTTACTCTCCTAAGTAGTTTGCAATAATTTGGAAGTGTGAAAATTTAAGATTTGGTCTCTAAAAGCAATTAATGTGCACTGAATTAGAAAATAAGTTTAGACTCTAAAAAATGTTAGTCACTGACTGAAGCAATACAATTTCCACACTGTCTAAAACAGTAGCCTCAACTTCTCTGTCATAAGATATTCAGTTAATCTTGAGGCAAAGGCCTTTTTGCGAAAGTAATGTTATGTACAACTTGAGGGGCATTTACAGGAATGCCTTCCCTTGGCCCTCAAGAAAGAGAGAGTAAAAATGATCATACCATCAAATGTGTTAATCAAGTTAGTTTATAGACCTATGTGTTTGATGGCTAAGACTAGGAGCAATCAGGAAGACATTTTCATTGCTTTGAGGGAAGCCAACATCTCTTAGAACACAGTAATCAGGAACTATAAGAGAAGATCAATACATGGGATTCCATTGACATTAGGAATTTCCATTTAATGAAAGACAAAATTCAAACTACAGGTGCATGGAGTTCATTCGTGATAGATGTATCCAAGAAAAATTCTCATATCTGGGAAGATGAAAAAAACTACCACAAATTAACAATAAGATGAGTAAAAATGTCAAATAGTACATCACAAAAGGAAGAATAATTCAACCAATGAGAGGCTATTTACTATCATTTTTTATCTGAAAAATCTTTAACAATCTCACAATGAGATACCAGAAGAGTACCTAACACAAGCAAATCTTTCCTATAGTTCTGGGAGGAATATATTTTGCTACAAAAGCATTGGAAAACTGTCGGATACCTTCAACTACTTAAGCAGTACCTATACTCACATCCAGGAAGCCCATTCTTGAGGACATAGCTGAAAGAAATCTAGACCTAGGTATCCAACGAGACATGCATAAGAATGCTTCTGGAAGCTCTATGTATAGTAAGAAGAAAATTCCCAGAGAAGAACTCAATTGCTGAGCCACAAAAGAGAAACAAATCGTGAGATAGTCACACTGGAAAGCACTAACCAGAACTGTAAAGAACACTGTATTTCATAGACGGGATGCTGCAGGAAGGAAGTCAAGCCTGAGAGAGGACAAAATGTCACACAAGACAGCTGAATCTCCATAGTGTTCAGCAACAGATCAAATAAATTGATGCCACTTGAATCTGAGTAGCGGATGCCCTAGGGAGTGGGTGGGTAAAGGACATAGGAAGATGTGGGGTGGGGGCTGGGATCATACCTTAATATCAATAAGACTACCTGTATAGATGTGTGTGAAGTTTATCAAATGATGCGCTAGGTGGGTACCAGTCCCACCGTTCCAGCATACTCTACCACACAAGCCAAGCCACAGACGAAGGAGAGGAGGACAGTGGGCAGGTGAGACCTACTCAGTTCTGCCTTCACCAGAAGCTTGGCAGCAAGAGCAAGAAAGTCAACTCCAGATCATGACTCTTCTCAAAGCTGTCAGAGGCCAGCACACAGAGAGGCCAAAAGCCACTGAATCTAAGGAGTGTCCATTCAGGCACTGGCCGTGGATAAAAGGGTTTGGCAACTTACAGTGCTCAAGTGCTACCAGACGCCCCAGAGAAATAGCTCAGAGAGGGGGAGACCAAGGAAGGGGTGGTGGAGGAGGCCTGGGCAACGGGATGGAGCACAGGATGCACAGGGACTGTGAGATGCACACGGAGCGTGACGGGCTTCTTCCTCGTGGGGTCTGTGGGAGAGGCGGCGGGCACTGCTGTCTCCCAGCACAAATACGGTTTTAGTATGGGTAGAAGAAGAATAAAGAAAGGATATACTGAGGAAGGGGCAGAAATCTCCTATAGGCCCTGATGCCATGTCTGTGACAGGAGAGGTCTCAGGACTCTCAAACAAGACCAACCCCATGTGTGAGAGAGAGCTTGTTGGAAGGCTGGAGGTCTGTCAGAGGTCATACTCAGTAAACTTCCCGGCCATGTTCTCAGACGCATCAGGCAGAGAGGAAACAGTCATGTGCTGCATGACACACTGTGAACCCTGTAGCTCATACCCAGCCAAACTATCGCTCAAACTGAGGTCAAAAGAAAGACCCACTGAGAAATAAAAGACTGAAAACGCATCTCAAGAAGATATTCCAGGAGAAGAAATAGAAAGTCAAAATCTTGGAAAAGAACTCTGGGTAAGTCTGCATTTTCTAATCTTTACGTTTTCTGGATGATAACTACCTTAAACAAAAATAGACATTTATTAAAGTTTTATAGTATTTTATAAGCAAAATGCATGACAACAAGACTAGAAAAGACTCCAGAGGGAAACCTAGAAATACCCTGTTACAAGTATTTTAGAGTATAAGTGGAACAATGCAGTATTACCTGAAGATAAATTATAAAAATTGTGTTAGAGCCAGGTGCTGGTGGCTCATGACTGTAATTCTTGCTACTCAGGAGGCTGAGGTCTGAGGATCGAGGTTTGAAACCATCCCAGGCAGGAAAGTCTGTGAGATTCTTATCTCCAATTAACAGCCAGAAAACTGGAAGTGGTGCTGTGGCTCAAGTGGTAGAGCGTTCAACTTCTATACAAAGAGGCTCAGGGACAGTACGTAGGCCCTGTGTTCAAGCCCTATAACCAACAACAACAACAAAAATTGTATGAGAAAGTCTAGGACAACCACAGAAATATTTTAGGAAGTCCAAATTATGAGTAAATAGTGGAGATAGAATGAAATCTTAATATATTTCAAATCAAAAGCAGAAAGAGCTAGGAAGAAATACAAAAAATTGATGCAACTAGTTGGATATATAAGAAA